>NC_064920.1:655430893-655745746 GCF_023897955.1 Schistocerca gregaria
AGCAACCATAGATCTTCAGGCCAATACTCTTAATTTGAACTTTTTGGTGATAAAAGTGACCCGTATCCCATTAACTACTGATATGGGTTGTTTGTTGTTAGTGGAGATAGTATTTTTGTATTTGTATCTGGTCACACTTACCCCTTGCAGTATTTGGGCAACTGAACATGTGCTTCAGATTATGTATTGTGGCACATGATGATCA
This sequence comes from Schistocerca gregaria, assembly GCF_023897955.1. Classification (NCBI taxonomy): domain Eukaryota; kingdom Metazoa; phylum Arthropoda; class Insecta; order Orthoptera; family Acrididae; genus Schistocerca; species Schistocerca gregaria. Next base: position 655,431,099 of record NC_064920.1, read on the forward strand.
CCATGCACAAGGTTAACAGTTAGATGTAACATGCAACATATTGTTATCAAACTGATACAAAAATGACTGCTGATTGTATTACTTGCTCAAATAACAAAAATTCTGCTTCTCATGTGCTCATTCCCAGCCCCTTCCATTACTGTGTAACATAAAACTTGTAGGTTGAATTGTGGCAGATGTTAATTATGGTTTTAACACACTCAAGCCCATAAGCTGAATTATTTCAAGCATTCTTTTTATTATGTCTGTCTGTCTGACTCAGTGCCTCCCACATATGTTGGGTAGCAATCCAACCTTTCCTTATTGTTGTTAGAGCATGATCTTAGAGTGACTTTAGGTTGTTTCAGAATGACTTGGCAGTTTTATATTTGGCTGTTTGCTTTGAATATGTATAAATGTAACTTAAATGTAGTTAAATAAAAGGGTATCAAACAGTTACATAGAGGACCAATTCCTAACATCTTTGATGAGGGAATATGGAACGGTGCAGAATGAGTCCAATCAGTTCTGTTGTTGGTTCCTAAAATACTATCAGCTGTACACTACAAGCAGGACCCCTTGTACTCTACAAGGGGCACATTAACTTCTCTGATGAGCACAGTCAGCAAACCTATTCCTGTTTATGTTGGAAACTTCACAGGATTATGTCTTGTCTGGTGTGGTCTGGCCTGTTTTACCAACATCTGTTGGAAAACTGTGACAGCTGGAGGCAGTAACTTGGAACACTATTACTCTGTTATTGAGTGCCACAGTGGTTAAATGCCCACCAAAGGGAATGGACTTGGATGGCCATTAGGTGGCATTGTGGCCATGGAGCACTGTGCTCACATGGTGAGAGCACCACCGTCTCACTACTTGAGTATGCAGCCAGTAAGGTTCCACACGGATGATAGGCAGACCCCCCCCAGCACATTTCAGTGCTCACAGTTGATATTGTCATCTATTTTCTTTGTACTGGGACTGCTTGAAAACTACTTGCTTGTCATCCTGTTACTCTTGCTGGTTGCGTGTTGGATTTATTGCTCAGCTGTTCTTGGCGTTATTGTCGTCATTATGGCAAAGACTTTGTGTATCACTCATGTCATCTAGTTTGCTTGTCCTAGTCCTGGCCTGTCATCTTGTCTGCAGTCTGTCTTACACATTTCATTCCCCTACTGTTAGTTTGGGTTACTCTTCTCCACCCGGTTCTCCCACCTAGCGGCTTCCTCTGTTTCTCCACTTATTCCGGTGTTTCTCCACTTCTTCTGGAGCTCCAGTGTTGCATCGATATCTGGCTACCTGTGAATGTAGTGTTGGTGATGAGGAAAAGGGAAATCATTTAGTAGCATGGCAGCTATACTGGTTTGCCTGCTGCAGCAGCTCCAATTAGAGTTGTTACAATAATAGCTTCAAATGGACAAACTCATTGCACACAAGGCATAGATACATCAGGCTTCAACACTTCCTGCTACTGGCACACCCCTACATCCCCCATTGTTTCCACCTATTGATGGTGCTAAGGAGGACTGGGACACTTACTTTTATCACGATCAATATTTTTGTCTTGTGCTGCACCAGAAACTTGCTTCCAAAAGTTGGCCTAACTGTCAGACACTGTCACACTCTCTTGTCAGGAGATACACTTTCTGCTATTATTCCCAAAGATACCATGTGGTTACCTCCAGGCTCAAGTTCTGTCAATACCATAAACAGCCAGGGCAGTCATACCACTCATGGTTCACTGACTTGCAAGGTCTCAGCCACAAATGTGATTTCATTTGGTTCGTATGTGGATTCTTTGATTTGTGATGTGGTGGTCCAGCTTGCACGGATCTGGAGGTCTGCACTGCAGTGTTGAAACTAGATAACTCCTCATTGGGGGACATTTTGCACATCGCACACTCATTCAAAATTGGACAGTCTGCTGACAAACAACCCATGGCGATCTGGAGGTCTGCACTGCAGTGTTGAAACTAGATAACTCCTCATTGGGGGACATTTTGCACATCACACACTCATTCAAAATTGGACAGTCTGCTGACAAACAACCCATGGCGAGGCAACAGGATGTGGTTGTTGGGGCACCTCCACATGCTTCACTTTCACACTGCAGGTGAGGACAGCCCCAAGTTGCAGCACCAGTGTGATTCCTCCCTGTCTTAAGTCTCTGTGGCTTCTGAGTTTCTCGTCACCACTCCCTTCCTGCTCATAGCGATTTTTACACTCACTCCCTGATGGATTTCCCTGATCACTGGGGGTCCTGCACACTTTGTGGCAAAGAGGGCATCTTTGGTCGATGTATCATAGCTGCATAACTCGCCCAGCCCACGAGTGCATCAGGACACCGTACATGCATTGCAGTCAGTAGTCCTGCTGGGTGACAATTTCAAGAAGAAGCTACATCTCGCGTACCATGTTTATAATGGGCACATCTGTCTTCATGTGGACATGGGATCAACGATCTCTTTCATCAAATTGGACAACATATGCATGACTGGGCTCGTCCGAGTTGTTTGCACCCTCACAGCGTTTGGTGGTCTATGGAGACAGTTCTATTGCCCTTGGTGGGCAGTTCTTGGTAACAGCAGCCTACAAATACATTACATGGCTCATTGTGTTATTTTTTGTCGACTACCCATTGGCTGCTAACATTTTTGTCCTTGGTGCCTTTGCACTGTTTGGATTTACTATCTGTGATAAAGTCAGAGTTGTATCCAGTGCAGTCCCCTTTCAGGAACTGGACAATCTTTACTTGGCATTTACATCACTGTTCAACTGGATTTGGGCTGTGCTTTGGATTTTCAGGTGCACATCACCCTTTGACTGGGTGCCACACTTCGGTTTACCATTTCAGTGGCTTTATATACTGCAGTGAAGTAGGAATTTCGCTGTCTCCAGTTTCCTGGAGTTGTTGAGCCTGTGAAATCTAGTGTATGGGCTCAACCCCCTTTGTCATACTCAAGAAGCCCAATTGTTCTCTTTGATTATGTGGGGATTTCAAGGCTACCATTATTGCTCAACTGCTGGTTAAAGCTTGTCCTATACTTCAGACAGAAGAACTTCTTCACAAATTAGTTGGTAGGGAATAATATTCAAAGATCGACCTTACTGATGCTCACCTTCAATAGCCTTTAAATGAGACATCCCAGAACATTGTTGTCTTCAATACGCCCTTTGGATTATCTAAGTAGAAGGGACTTCCATTTGGCATTGCCTCACCTCCAGCAATTTTTCAAAGGTATCGGGAACAACTGACACTGCATATTCCATCTTGTGTGAATTATCTGAATGATCCTATTCTTACGGGACCCTCCTGCTTGGAACATTTACAAAATCTCTGCTCCCACTTGACAACTTTGCCAGATGCTGGTCTGCATCATTTGGAGAAGTATAGATTTTTTCACCCAGCAGTGGAGTATTTGGGGCATTGGTTAGCCAAAGATGGAATTAGGTCTACTGGTTGAAATGTCTCCTCCATCAATTTCCTTACCTGCCAAGGAACTTACCTGAACTGCATGTGTTTTTGTTGAAGGCAGTTTTTACTCCAAATTCCTACTCCAAGCAGCCCACACTGCACAAAAGAGGTTCCCTGCTACTGGACCCCTGCATGTGACCAGACCTCTACCCAATTATAAACCATGCTCAAATCTGCCCCTTGTTTCGTGCCGTTCTCTCCAGAATGTCCATTGGTTTTGGCAGCCAATGCATGCTGCATTTGGCTGTAGCATTGGGACGTTTTTGATGTACAGGGAAAAGGATGGCTCTAAACAGCCAATTGCATACGAATCCAGGTTGTTGACACCTGCACAGAGCAATTTCTCACAAATCGAAAAGGGAGCGCTGAATGTTTACCATTAAAAAATTTCATGTCTATCTTTTCAGGACAAAGTTCTCTGTAACTACAAATCACAAACTCTTGGTTACATTATTCTAACCCCAATCCAACATCCCAGAGTGAACACCTCTCTACCTCCAGCATTGGACATTGTTCCAGAGTGCATACAATTATACCAGCTGGCTTAAGCCCTGGCACAACATTCTAATGCCAGCACCTTGTTACATTTACCCAGCCCTGTGTTTTGGCCAACATGGGGTCCTCAGCTTCTGCATCAATACTGTACGACATCATATGTGGGCTGGTTTCCCCATCATGACCACACATATCACCACTGCCACACACCACAAACCACCCTGCAGCAGGTCTGGCAATAGGTGATCTGTGGCGGCCAACCTGGCTCATCCACTGGTTGGCAACCATGCTGAATCCATGGAAACCCATTTCCCCACAGGCTCTCGGTTCTCAATGTGTCATTCTTTTGAATACTGAATCAGATACAATCAGTTAATCCTTCCAGCCAAATTGTAGAAGTCATGTTCCACATGATGTTGTTGGGTTGCTGATACATATACTGGCAGGATATCAATAGCAATGTCAAGTGTGTGGTCCATGGCTGAAGGGTGTGCCCAGCACCTAGCTGCACCCTAGCCTGCACCCCACTGTCTCTGGGACTGTAACAACCTCAATTTTGTGGACCCCTTTTTGGGATCAAAGTAGTTGCTCATCGTAGATGCCTATTTAAACTACCCATATGTGGTACAGAAGGTGTCCACATCATCAACATTGCTCCCACTGCCTTCACACAGGGTTTGGCCAATGAAAGGTTACCTCACACTTTGGTCTCCAATAATGGGCCGCAATTCATTGTGTCTGCTTTCAAAGAGTTCTGTTTGGCCACTTGCATAAAACATGTACTCTGCCATCTGTTCCATCATTCCTCAAATGGTCAAGTGGAACATCTCATTCAGACCTTTAAGCAACAAATGAAGGAAGCTGTCAAATAATCTGCCTCTCCATTGTGAATTTTAAGGCCGGAATTTACAAGATACCATGCCAATGTGGTATGGCTTACATAGGTCAAACCACACACACCGTGGAAGAACGCTGCACTGAACATCAACGTTACACCCGCCTTTTGCAGCCAAGCAAGTCCACTATTGTTGAACATTGTATTTCTACTGGACATTCAATGGAGTATGAGAAAACAATGATTTTGTCCACAGCAATGTCTTTCTGGGACTCCATTATTAAATAATCCATAGAAATACGACTGGCAGAAAATCTGTTAAACCATGACAGCAACTACCAGCTGGACAGTGCATGGAATCCCATCATCTCCACGATTTGCTCAAATCGGAGACGACAGAGTGCGTCGACGGCCGTGGCAAACAGCAACGCAGAGGGCGACTGAGTTCCACTATTCCACCAGCGAGGGCGCTGCCGGTGGGCAGTGTGGTTTAACTATCAAGTTTTCGACGCATGCACAGAATACTTACAGTACGATATATTGCGGAACGGAGGACGTTTTCGCCAGTCTGCGACGGCTCACCTTAAGATGACTGGAAGGTGCCCAGTTGAAATATCGTGCGAAGTATTGAACGACGACCGGCTGCAAGCCTGAAATTTGTTTGAACTGCCTCTCCATATCCCTCACCCTGCATTTGAGTACCTATTGCACCACATCCGATTGATGGTCGTAGCCCTGCCAAGCTGCTTCGCAGGTGCCAACTGCTGGCCCTACTTTATACTCTGATGCCGCCAACCCCTCCCACACTCACCTCATGGCTATCTCAGCATTACGCACCTGATATGGCTGTGTGGACCTTCTCCTGTGGGAGTACTGAGGGTTGGACACTGGTGATGGTAGTAGAGACCCACGGGCGACGAGTTACATCTGTCCAAACACAGAAGGGGCTCGAGTGTCACCACCAACACCACCTCCAGCCTTGAGCCCAGTTCATCCACTGCCTACCCCGCTGCCATCCAGTGACCAGGAGACCACAGGGGCAGTGCCACTGGTTACTGCCAGTGACCCACAATGGCTTGACTGGCACAACATTCTGCATCCATAAGGATTGGGATAACCCCCCAGTGCTCTCACCTCCATTTTTGTCACAATGGACACTGCTGAACATCCCCTCTGGCAGCAACCAGCAATCAGAGCAACTGGGTTTCAACAATACATCTTTCTCCCACCCGCCACCCCCCACAGCACAGTCGGGGGCATTTCCACCCATATGTGCCTGTTTTTGTTGGGCGTAGGGTTTAGGGGGGAGGGGGAGGGGATCTGTTAGTGGGCATTAAGGAGGTTGAATGCCCACCAGAGGGACCCACAGCTGTCACATCTATCTTTGTTGTACTAGGACTGCTTGGTAACTATCTTGCTTGACACCTGATAACTCTCTTTGATCATGTATTGGATTTGTCTATCTGCTGCTCTTGGCCTAGTTGTCATAATTGTGGCAAAGGCCATCTATGTTGTTCTTGTTCTGGTGTCTCGTCTTGTCCACAATTTGTCTGTCTCATTTCACTCGCCTTCTATTAGTTTGGGTTACTCTTCCACCTGGGGCATCCTCCATTTCTTCCAGAGCTCCAACACGCACACAGCACCCTTAGATGACAACCAACACCTGTGTGATTTTCTTTATGCACAATTGCAGAATTGCTTTGTAGGCACACAATGCTGTAAAAGATAATGAAAATTTTGTCCTTGACAGTCTGTCCATAGATGTATGATGCTACAATTATGATCATACATATTGAAAAACAGTAATGACACACTAGCAGAAACTGATTACAGCAAATGTCAATGTGTATTTTAGATCTGAGAATACACTAAATTAACTGAAACTGATAATTACAATTTAGAATTCCTTGTCTATACTGTTTTGATCATAAAATTCGCCTGGGAGCTTACCATTCTGTGGTGAGTATGTGCTCGGCTACAATGGGACCCAGCCTTTGCAGCATTACTTTCTCTTGACACTTAGACTATCTGTTACCTCCTCTGACATTCTGTCGGATGGTCCTTGTGGTTTAGATCCTTCTTGGACTTGTTCACGAATTTGGCCTTGATTTCTAGTTGCATTCCCAGTGATATCTTCACTTTCTCCGCAAAGCCTTCCTGTTGCCACAGTATCTCATGGTAGGAAGACATCAAGTACCTGCACAATGGTAGCTCTCTGACCGCACAGGGATTACACTATTGGTTCCTGCACCGCACACTTCCCACATATGCCTTGGAGTATGTGCCGTCATGACTGGAGCATGGGGACTGCCGACAAAGGATCACTGGCCATGTAGCCGGGATCACTGGCCACGTAGCCATTTCTGTGCCTGGGTGGCGCCCTTGGGGAGAGCCCCCTTTTGGAGTGGGAGGCACCACGGCTGATAGTTCACACATGAAGCAACTTAAACTGCCTCCCACTGGTGGTAACATGGCCTCAGCAATCTCTGCAAAAGGAAAGGCCTCGTATAGTGCAACAAAGTATGATCCCAACATGCTCCCTTCCCTTGCCACACCATGTAAGAAATGCAGGAGTAGACAACAAAGAGCAAAATCTTTCCTCCAACACCTGATCTGCGGGGAGTCTTTGTTAACCAACAAGCTTTATTTTTTGTGGAAAACATTGAGGACAAATACGGAGAAGTTGCAGCCGGCTCTGAGAGGAAGAGCGGTTCCCTCCTTATTAAAATGCCACCTCCTTTCCAGTAACAGGCACTGCTCTCTTGTGGAAATTTAGGTTACATACCCATGACTGTTACTCCCCACAAGAGTCTCAGTATGGTCTGGGCCATCATCTTTCACTGTGACCTCCTTCTGCAATGTGATGATGAGCCGTGGGCCAACATAGAGTGACAGGGTGTGCACTTCATCTGTAGTGTCCAAAGGGGACCAAAGGACACAGAGATGCTACTGAGGCCTTCATCTTGGCTTTTGAGAGTGATACATTGCCTGAGAAGGTCAAGGTGATGGTCCGCCAGTGCGACGTGAAACTCAATATTGCTCTTCCTATTCGATGGTTCAGGTATATGAAGGTCGGACTTGTCTTCCCATTGCACTGCTCCCCCTGTCTGTAGGGATTGTGGACATCCGCTGCATGCAAATGTTCTTTGTTCCCCCCCCCCACCCCATCTGTGTAAACTATAGTGAGCTCCACTCTCTCTGCTCCCCAGACTGCTCCGTTTTTAAGTCTGAGAAGAAAATTCAGGAGTATGAGACCCTAGATAAGCTCACATATAAAGAGGCCAGAAAAATTATGAGCATGTTAATCCCAGACAGATGTCACAATCATATGCTACATTTGTAATGTCATGGCGTTCTCTGCCAGTTATGCCTCCTTCTGCTGCACCTCTTACAGTAGGCCACCAGAGATACTCGCTGATACCTGTGGCCACATTCTCCGACACGAGGATCCCCCTCACTGCCAATGCAGAGCCCTCCTGGCGCTGATTCACTTACTCATAGACCGCCGTAATTTGGCTACTTTGAGGTGGCATCTTACAACGCCAACTTAGCAGATATTTTGCGTGTGAAGATGGGTTCTATTCATCCATGTAAGATGGGGCTTATTTTTTTATGTCCCCTGCTTTTGCCCAAGTAACTTTCATACTACATATTTCCTTTGAGTTATTGTTTGTTGGCTATTTTATGAAACGTTAGTGTAAATATATTTATAGAAAATTCCTATTTTGAAAGAAAAAAATAAACTTATTATGGGTCCAACAACCCCCCCCCCCCCCTTAGGCTTCCATGCTATAGAAAATTTCCCTTAGTAGGATTTCGTATAACAATGCAAGTTAGTTTCTTGTTGGTTGGTATTCTTGATATTCACAACAGTCAGTTTACTTTCGGAGGAAGTGATTGTTGATGTCACTCAGCTGTTATTTATCTTGTAAACTTGCAGTGAGTTAGTGCAGTTCCCTACTGTTCACACCCAGACTTAGAAATGACTAAAAGAATATGTGACTCATCTTTAGAAAGAGTTCGGAATGAAATTGAAGATTCTGACTCAGGGAGTGAATGTGAACATGAGGATGGTGTTATGGAGTATGATTCCGATCGGAAAAGTGATGTGGATGTTAGAGGAGATGAAGATAGCGCAGCTTCAGGCAGTGACCATCACGATGTTATTGTGGCCAAGTCTGGAAGAAGGTAAATAACCACACAGCCTAGAATTCCTCGGAGGTCTGTTGCTAATATAGTAAGAGAGCAGGCAGGAGTAACTCCAGCTGGTGTTTGCCATTCACCTGGAGAAGCACTGAAGTGACTTCTTGCACCTGACATCATGGATGTTATAGTAAAACATTCAAACGAAGAGGCAGTTAGGAGAACTGTTACTTTGACTATTGAGAAAGAATTGTATGCCTTCATAGGAATCCTGATACTTATGGGGGCAAATAAGGACAATTCTGTCAGTGTACACGATCTTTGGTCAGACCTAATGAGTCGGCCAGTTTAACAGGGTATTATGGCAAGAGAACGTTTCAAGGAACTTATTGCAATCATAAGGTTTGATGACAAAAGTACCCACCAGCTAAGAAGAGAAGCAGACAAGTTCACAGCAATATGTGATGTTTTCAACAAAGTGAATGATAGGTTTCCACTACTGACTAAACCAGGGGTCCACCTCACCATTGATGAGGTGCTCAGATAGTTTAGAGGGCACTGCCCCTTCAAAATATTTATGAAGGATAAACCGGGCAAGTATGGCATCCTTATACGCAAGATGTCCAATGCAGTTGACAGATACATCTTGAATATGGAACCCTATGCAGGTAATGTTAAGAATTTGTCGAAAGAAGAACGGGATTCAGCAGCTGTCATCAAACATCTGGTAGCACTTGTGAAAAATACTGGACGAAATATTACTACAGACCGATACTACACATCGGTGGATTTGGCGGAAGAGTTATACCAAGACTACAAAGTTAATACAGTAGAAACTCTCCAGTCAAACAGGAAGCATATTCCAGACATAATGAAGAACACGTCAAATCAAGAGCTATATTCATCAATGTTCTTGTTCACAGACCCATCAACAGGTAGGCCTCCAGTAACTTTGGTGTCCTACATAGCAAAAACGAAACCAAGTAAAAACTTACTGATGTTGTCAAAATGCACCAAGATAAAGGCACTGTTGGAGGAGAGAAGAATAAAACCGAGATAAATGCATATTGTAATTCCACTAAAACTGGAATTGATACCATTGATCAAATGGCACTTATGTACACCTGCAAGAGGGGAACAAAGAGCTGGCCTCTATCTGTATTTCGCTCACTCATCGACATTTGTGCTATCAATGCAACCACCATATTCATCCAGCAACATCCTAGATGGAATGAAAAGAAACGCAACAAACAGAAACTTTATCTTCTGCAAGCTGGGATGGAACTAGTGAAATTGTAGGTAGAAGAAAGAAGTGCCAATGCAAGAGGGTTATCTAACTAAATTTTTCAATCAATGGAGAGTATTCTACAAAAGAAAATCTAAGAAGTGACAAAAGAAGCACGTCAGCTACCTGCAGGGAAAGGTTGGTGCCATATTTGTGTAAGAGAAACTAAAACAAAAATGCAGAAGTACAACAATCTAAGTAAACCAAAACATTATTGCGGAAAGTGTAACACACATTCAGAAAAAATTGTGAAGTGTGTCTCTTGCCTCGAAGTTGAGGACTCAGTAGACTATTGTATATGAACACATCTGTATTTTGTATTGTAATATGTCAATTTTTTATTCACTCAATCCGATATTTATAACGATTAACAACATTTATAAACTGATGCCTTAGTTAAAATACATAAACCATTTGGAAAGCTGTAATTTTTCGTCAGTAAACTTATTTAATACCTGTGAGCATGCCGAACCCCCCCCCCCCCCCCCCCCCCAGGCATCCAAGTTAGAAAAAAAGGCTTGAGTGTCCTAGGGTTAACACTTTGTCTTCACTTATTCTTTAATGACTTGACTGTGCTGTTGTTATTCTGGGCTTTTATCTTTTTTTTTTTTTTGTGTGTGTGTGTGTGTGTGTGTGTGTGTGTGTGTGTGTGTGTGTGTGTTAGTTACACTTAGGCTTTCTAGGATTTGGCTTTTGCTACTTGATGGATGAAGGGACTGATGACCTTGCATTTTAGTCTCTATCACTCTAAACCAACCAACCAGTCAGCCATAAAATGTTGGACTGGGTAACCTGCAAATGACTGACGCAGTTTTTCAGCTTGATACTGATGAACATCTTTAGTCATATGGAGAAACCCATTGTAAAATATTTTTTGTCACATAAGTTCACACTGTCTACCAGCAGAGCATAAAAGTTGATGGAGATAGTTGCAATCACATTGTTGTTGTTGTGGTCTTCAGTCCTGAGACTGGTTTGATGCAGCTCTCCATGCTACTCTATCCTGTGCAAGCTACTTCATCTCACAGAACCCACTGCAACCCACATCCTTCTGAATCTGCTTAGTGTAGTCATCTCTTGGTCTCCCTGTACGATTTTTACCCTCTACGCTGCCCTCCAATACTAAATTGGTGATCCCTTGATGCCTCAGAACATGTCCTACCAACCGATCCCTTCTTCTGGTCAAGTTGTCCCACAAACTTCTCTTCTCCACAAACCTATTCAATACTTCCTCATTAGTTATGTGATCTACCCATCTAATCTTCAGCATTCTCCTGTAACACCACATTTCGAAAGCTTCTATTCTTTTCTTGTCCAAACTATTTATCGTCCATGTTTCACTTCCATACATGGCTACACTCCATACAAATACTTTCAGAAATGACTTCCTTACACCTAAATCTATACTTGATGTTAACAAGTTTCTCTTCTTCAGAAACACTTTCCATGCCATTGCCAGTCTACATTTTATATTGTCTCTACTTCGAACCATCATCAGTTATTTCACTCCCCAAATAGCAAAACTCATTTACTACTTTAAGTGTGTCATTTCCTAATCTAATTCCCTCAGCATCACCTGACTTAATTCGACTACATTCCATTATCCTTGTTTTGCTTCTGTTGATGTTCATCTTATATCCTCCTTTCAAGACACTGTCCATTCCATTCAGCTGCTCTTCCAAGTCCTTTGCTGTCTCTGACAGAATTACAATGTCATCGGCAAACCTCAAATTTTTTATTTCTTTGCCATGGATTTTAATACCTACTCCGAATTTTTCTTTTGTTTCCTTTACTGCTTGCTCAATATACAGATTGAATAACATCGGGGAGAGGCTACAACCCTGTCTTACTCCCTTCCCAACCACTGCTTCTCTTTCATGTCCCTCGACCCTTATAACTGCCATCTGGTTCTTGTACAAATTGTAAATAGCCTTTCGCTCCCTATATTTTACCCCTGCCACCTTCAGAATTTGCAAGAGAGTATTCCAGTCAACATTGTCAAAAGCTTTCTCTAGGTCTACAAATGCTAGAAACGTAGGTTTGCCCTTCCTTAATCTAGCTTCTAAGATAAGTCGTAGGGTCAGTATTGCCTCACGTGTTCCAACATTTCTACGGAATCCAAACTGATCTTCCCCGAGGTCGGCTTCTACTAGTTTTTCCATTCGTCTGTAAAGAATTCGTGGTAGTATTTTGCAGCTGTGACTTATTAAACTGATAGTTTGGTAATTTTCACATCTGTCAACATCTGCTTTCTTTGGGATTGGAATTATTATATTCTTCTTGAAGTCTGAGAGTATTTCACCTGTCTCATACATCTTGCTCACCAGATGGTTGAGTTTTGTCAGGACTGGCTCTCCCAAGGCCGTCAGTAGTTCTAATGGAATGTTGTCTACTCCCGGGGCCTTGTTACGACTCAGTTCTTTCAGTGCTCTGTCAAACTCTACATGCAGTATCGTATCTCCCATTTCGTCTTCATCTACATCCTCTTCCATTTCCATAATATTGTCCTCAAATACATCGCCCTTGTATAGACCCTCTATATACTCCTTCCACCTTTCTGCTTTCCCTTCTTTGCTTAGAACTGGGTTTCCATCTGAGCTCTTGATATTCATACAAGTCGTTTTCTTTTGTCCAAGGGTATCTTTAATTTTCCTGTAGGCAGTATCTATCTTACCCCTAGTGAGATAAGCCTCTACATCCTTACATTTGTCCTCTAGCCATCCCTGTTTAGCCATTTTGCACTTTCTGTCGATCTCATTTTTGAGACATTTGTATTCCTTTTTGCCTGCTTCATTTGCTGCATTTTTATGTTTTCTCCTTTCGTCAATTAAATTCAATATTTCTTCTCTTACCCAAGGATTTCTATTAGCCCTCGTCTTTTTACCTACTTGATCCTCTGCTGCCTTCACTACTTCATCCCTCAGAGCTACCCATTCCTCTTCCACTGTATTTCTTTCCCCAATTCCTGTCAATTATTGCCTTATGCTCTCCCTGAAACTCTGTACAACTTCTGGTTTAGTCAGTTTATCCAGGTCCCATCTCCTTAAATTACCACCTTTTTGCAGTTTCTTCAGTTTTAATCTACAGTTCATAACCAATAGACTGTGGTCAGAGTCCACATCTGCCCCTGGAAATGTCTTACAATTTAAAACCTGGTTCCTAAATCTCTGTCTTACCATTATATAATCTGTCTGATACCTTTTAGTATCTCCAGGCTTTTTCCATGTATACAGCCTTCTTTTATGATTCTTGAACCAAGTGTTACCTATGATTAAGTTGTGCTCTGTGCAAAATTCTACCAGGTGGCTTCCTCTTTCATTTCTTTGCCCCAGTCCATATTCACCTACTACGTTTCCTTCTCTCCCTTTTTCTACTACCGAATTCCAGTCACCCATGACTATTAAATTTTCATCTCCCTTCACTATCTGAATAATTTCTTTTATTTGATCATACATTTCTTCAATTTCTTTGTCATCTGCAGAGCTAGTTGGCATATAAACTTGTACTATTGTAGTAGGTGTGGGCTTCGTATCTATCTTGGCCACAATAATGTGTTCACTATGCTGTTTGTAGTAGCTTACCCGCATTCCTATTTTCCTATTCATTATTAAACCTACTCCTGCATTACCCCTATTTGATTTTGTGTTTATAACCCTGTAATCACCTGACCAGAAGTCTTGTTCCTGCTGCCACCGAACTTCACTAATTCCCACTATATCTAACTTTAACCTATCCATTTCCCTTTTTAAATTTTCTAACCTACCTGCCTGATTAAGGGATCTGACATTCCACACTCCGATCCGTAGAACGCCAGTTTTCTTTCTCCTGATAACGACATCCACTTGAGTAGTCCCCGTCCGGAGATCCGAATGGGGGACTATTTTACCTCCGGAGCAGACCATCATCATTTCACCATACAGTAAAGCAGCATGCCCACAGGAAAAATTACGGCTCTAGTTTCTCCTTGCTTTCAGCCATTTGCAGTACCAGCACTGCAAGGCATTTTGATTAGTGTTACAAATCCAGATCAGTCAATCATCCAGACTGTTGCCCCTGCAACTACTGAAAAGGCTGCTGCCCCTCTTCAGGAACCACACGTTTGTCTGGCCTCTCAACAGATACCCCTCCATTGTGGTTGCACCTACGGTACGGCTATCTGTATCGCTGAGGCACGCAAGCCTCCCCACTAACGGCAAGGTCCATGGTTCATGGGGGGTTTGATAAAAATACAATATAACAAGGAGTCACAAAGCTGTTGGCATTAGTCGCTGACTTCATGGTGTTCATGATTGTGGTTGGTCAGCAATCAGAAATGCCTTTATCAGCTCTCCATTGTCACCTGATTTAACTACAAGTGTTTTTTTTTATTTTATTTCAATATTATTGGAAAGTCCTGGGTGGAAAACATTTCATGGTAATCACTCACGTTATAATTGAGGAGAGATTGGTCAGTAAATACACATAGGACTTAAATGATGCTCAGCTTTCACACAATATCCTCCTTTGGAACAAACAAAGACACACCTACGCATCCATGGCTACATTGTCTTTTTGCTGTTTTCTGTATTGAGTGAGGGGTTGTGTTGGTTCAAGTGGTGCATTGAGGTTGAGAGGGGAAGGGAGGCTGATAAGCGGAAGAGGGACAGCAGAGGAACAGAATAGGGACTGCAGCGCCAGTGAGCATGCCTGTGTACTGGTTGGAGAAATCACATGATGAAGTGGAGGATTGATTTGTGAGGGACAGAGAGAGAGAACAGTGGAAAAGGGTGACTACAGAGAAAAGAATGTAGATGAAGACTAATGGCGTTAAGTGAGAGACATGGCTAATGGAAACTTAGGCCAGATAGGTTATGAGACGAAAGGATGTGTTAGGAGGATAATTCCCAGCTATGTAATTACGAGAAGCTGGTGTTGGAAGAGAGGATGCAGGTAGCATGGATTGTGCAGTGGCTACTGGAGTCAAGCCTGGTTTGACACAGCTTCGCAGTGGCCGTTCCTTTGGTGGACAGTTGGTTGGTGGTTTTATCTGTACAAAGGACTCGGCAGAAATTACAACAGAGTTGGCATACCTTAACACTTCCAAGCTGAGATGCCGTGGTCCATACATGACTTGCCGTGAAAGCCTTCATTCTAAGAGTTGGTATATCATGATTTTTATCGCAGGTGGCCCAATCTGTATCAGACAGATGAGTGTATAGAAATGGTCTTGCACCTGGGTCTTTCACAGGCATATCCAGCAAGAGGCTGAACCAAACTTTTCATAGATTGGGTGGGCAGCAGAACATTACTTTCAGAACAGTGAGAAGACTGTTCCTCATTTCAGAACATGAAGATGAAATGCAATTGAAGCCCTGATGAAGTATGTGGATAAGGTGCTCCAGTCCAGAATGATGATAGGTGGTCGTGGGGGACGGGAAATTGAAATATTATTTTCACTTCCAAAATCTCCATGGCTAAGATTTTTTGGTAGGCACAGACTCATTTCCTTGGAAATTTCTTGGTCATAACCCCCTTTTGTTCTTTTGTTTATTCATTGTATTCATTACATTTTGCTTTGTTGTGTTGTTATTGTTGTGGTCTTCAGTCCAGAAACTGGTTTGATGCAGCTCTCCATGTTGCTCTATCCTGTGCAAGATTCATCATCTCCCAGTACCTACAGCAGCCTACATCCTTCTGAATCTATTTAGTGTATTCATCTCTTGGTCTCCCTCTGTGATATATTCCCTCCACGCTGCCCTCCAATACTGATCCCTTGATGCCTCAGAGTATACCCCACCAACGAATCCTTTCTTCTAGTCAAGTTGTGCCACAGATTTTTCTTCTCTCCAATTCTAATCAATATCTCCTCATAAGTTAAGTGATCTACCCGTCTAATCTTCAGCATTCTTCTGTAGCACCACATTTCAAAAGCTTCTATTCTTCTCTTCTTGTCTAAACTATTTATCGTCCACGTTACACTTCCATACATGGCTACACTCCATACAAATACTTTCTGAAATGGTTTCCTGACACTTAAATCTATACTCGATGTTAAATTTCTCTTCTTCAGAAACGTTTTCCTTCCCATTGCCAGTCTACATTTTATATCCTCTCTACTACGACCATCACCAGTTATTTTGCTCCCCAAATAGCAGAACTCCTTTACTACTTTAAGTGTCTCATTTCCTAGTCTAATTCCCTCAGCATCACCCGACTTAATTCGGCTACATTCCATTATCCTCATTTTGCTTTTGTTGATGTTCACCTTATACCCTCCTTTCAAGACCCTGTCCATTCTGTTCAGCTGCTCTTCCAGGTCCTTTGCTGTCTCTGACAGAATTACAATGTCATCGGCGAACCTCAAAGTTTTTATTTCTTCTCCATGGATTTTAATACCTACTCCAAATTTTTCTTTTGTTTCCTTTAATGCTTGCTCAATATACTGATTGAATAACACCGGGGATAGGCTACAACTCTGTCTCACTCCCTTTCCAACCACTGCTTCCCTTTCATGCCCCTCGACTCTTATAACTGCCATCTGGTTTCTGTACAAATTGTAAATAGCCTTTCATTCCCTGTACTTTACCCCTGCCACACTTAGAATTTGAAAGAGAGTATTCCAGTCAACACTGTCAAAAGCTTTCTGTAAGTTTACAAATGCTACAAACATAGGTTTGCCTTTCCTTAATCTATTTTCTAAGATTAGTTGCAGGGTCAGTATTGCCTCACGCTCCAACATTTCTACAGAATCCAAACTGATCTTCTCCGAGGTCAGCTTCTACCAGTTTTTCTATTCTCCTGTAAAGAATTAGTCTTTGTATTTTGCAACCATGACTTATTAAACTGATAGTTCGGTAATTTTCATGTCTGTGAACACCTGCTTTCTTTGGGATTGGAATTATTATATTCTTCTTGAAGTCTGAGGGTTTTCCTCCTGTCTCATACACCTTGCTCACCAGATGGTATAGTTTTATCAGGACTGGCTCTCCCAAGGCTGT
This sequence comes from Schistocerca gregaria, assembly GCF_023897955.1. NCBI lineage: Eukaryota > Metazoa > Arthropoda > Insecta > Orthoptera > Acrididae > Schistocerca > Schistocerca gregaria. Next base: position 655,448,288 of record NC_064920.1, read on the forward strand.
CAGTAGTTCTAATGGAATGTTGTCTACTCCCGGGGCCTTGTTTCGACTTAGGTCTTTCAGTGCTCTGTCAAACTCTTCATCTAGATTCTCTTCCATTTCTATAATATTGTCCTAAAGAACATCGCCCTTGTATAGACCCTCTATATACTGCTTCCACCTTCCTGCTTTCCCTTCTCTGCTTAGAACTGGGTTTCCGTCTGAGCTCTTCATATTTATGCAAGTGGTTCTCTTTTCTCCAAAGGACTCTTTAATTTTCCTATAGGCATTATCTATCTTACCCCTAGTGATATGCACCTCCTCCTGATAACAACGTCCGCCTGAGTAATCCCCGCCTGTAGATCCGAATGGGGGACTATTTTACCTCCGGAATATTGTACCCTAGAGGACACCATCATCATTTAACCATACAGTAAAGCTGCATGCCCTCGGGAAAAATTATGGCTGTAGTTTCTCCTTGCTTTAAGCCGTTCGCAGTACCAACACAGCAAGGCCGTTTTGGTTGGTGTTGCGAGGCCAGATCAGTTAATCATCCAGATGCTTCGTATTATGATATAATAATATTTGTTCCCTTGTATTTGTGTGTCTGAATTTGAAATCAGTAGACCTTGAGGTTAAAAGGACCCAATGTAATCACAAAATTTCGGCACAGAAGTTTATCACGTCTTTTGTTTGATATGAAATTCGAGTTGCCTCATGTATAATTTTTCTACGCAATGTGGGTCAAAGGAATTGCAAGAAGCATCATGAAATTCAGTGGCTCTAATTTCCAGCATGGAAATTTCAAATTTGAGCTTTGTTGGACACCTACAGACTTTGAGAAGTGGTGAATGTTCAGAGAGCAAAACCCGATGATTTGATGACATGTGTTGGAAAGCTTTGGTAAAAGACAATGCTTGGTGATGTGTTGCATTTAGACTGCAGCTAAGTTCTAACAGCTCAGATTTTTTTATTTTGTCTGCTGCAGCTCGTGAAATTGGAGAAATTGTACGTGATTCATAAACAGACTCGCTCTGTATCGAAGAGGGTCCACAAGTACAAATGAATACAAGTGATCCTGCATCGTGGCATATCATGAAAGCATATCGGCATCAGAAGCCTTCCGACAAACTTCCGTGCCCTAGTCAGCAAACATCATGAAAGCATATCAGCATCAGAAGCCTTCCGACAAACTTCCGTGCCCTAGTCACATCCATGGTGATTGTGCCTGGAGATTAGCAAACGGTTCTGAAATTACAAGAGTGGCTCATCTCCAAAGAAAAACGATTGAATGACATGGTGAAGGCATCCCAAATTCCTGGCAACAGCTTCTTCTCAAGGCTGGAAGAAAGAGCATACATGGGCGAAGAAGAAGAAGAACATGAACGAATCAGGCAAATTGAAGGAGAAAATTTCTGCATGTTAAGTGATTTGTGAGTAAGCTGAATATTAGTGTAAGCAATGTCTGGATTACTGACAGCGGAGCATCACAGCCCATCACTTTTCAATGGGAATGGTTCAGTGAAATTCCCAGGTGTCAAAACACTGAAATTTCACTTTGTGATAATGCTGGATGTGAAGTGAAGGGAATTGAATGACTTGAAATAAAGAAATTATAAACAGGCATTGGGAAGACAGATGAATTAATGATGGCCCAAAAATATGGAAGGACATGTTTTCTGTCAGTATTTGTGCGATGAAAGGTTTTGAGATGAGATTTGTACGTAAGTTTGTAAACATTGCTCATAACATGTGTTGTTGATTAAGGAAAAAAAAAGAAAATGAGATTTGCAGGATATTTTTTGTGTCAAACACCCAGTGGTATGTGAATTTATCAACCACAAATGACCTCTAAATGTGGCAAAATAGTGGGTTATATAAAAGTCAAATTGATTGTGAATTTCATCATAACATATTTTATTGAAGAAATAAATGTGTCTGATGTAGTGTCATTCTTTTATAAAGTTCATCAATATGAAAAGTCTCACTATTTGCCTTTTAACAAGGAAAATGGAAGCAAGAAATTTGGAAATGGGCAATTTTATAAATAGCTGTGCATGCAGACTAAAGCAGGTTGAATAACTCAATGGTGCATAGTATTTTGTTACATTCATGAGTTACACATCTTATTTTTGTCAAAGTCTACTTCTTGAGAAACAAAACTGACAATTTTGAGTGTTTCAAGGAACTTGAGATGATGATGTCAAAGAGGCTATCCAGAACATTGAAGACCCAGAGGATCAATCGAGGGATGGAGTACTTGAACAAAAAGATGAAGAGCTATCTCATGGAGCATGGGATAACACTCGAGACAATGACACCATATACTCATCAACAAAATGGGATGTCAGTGTGCGAAAACAGTGCCATTGTTGAGTCTGTGAGATCCATGCTTATTGGGATGAGCATTCCAAAAATTTTGTGGACGGAGGCAGTTCATACTGCTGTTTATATACTGTATCAGATTTCAATCAGAAAGGGAAGAAGCGCAACACCATATGAATTACAGCCAGGCAGAAAACCCCAAATTTCACACATGAGGACTTTCGGAGCAGAAATATTTGCTCATGTTTCTACTGTGGAAAATCCAGGATGGAATGCAACAATAGGATAGTTGCTACTCACCATACAGCAGGGATGCTGAGATGCAGATAGGCACAACAAAAAGACTGTCAGAAAGTGAGCTTTTGGCCAACAAGGCCTTCATCGAAAATAGACAGCCTGTCTTCAGTTGCCAGAGACCGTGGTTGTGTGTGTGTTGTCTATTTTCGATGAAGGCCTTGTTGGCCAAAAGCTCACTTTCTGACAGTCTTTTTGTTGTGTCTATCTGCAACTCAACACCTCCGCTGTATGGTAAGTTTCATAAAAGATTGAAGTACGCTGATACCAATTATTTCATAAGAGAAAAGTCAATTCCAAGCAAAAAACAGTATGCGGGCATTTTCACCAAACCATTAAGCAGAGATAGGTTTATTATGATGTGCTCAAGCTTGAAGATTTTCAGAAAGATGCTCTAACAGTGAGAGTGTTGAAATTAAATGTTATTTTCACTTTTAAAATCTCCCTGCCTAAGATAATGTTGGCACCACTTCGCATTTCTTTTGATGTTCCTTGGGCGTTGCCCTTTCTGTTTACTCATTGTGTGTCCACAATTCAATACTTTCTTTTGCACTAAGGTGTCTGAATTTGGATTCCACAAACCATAATAATTATATGGCTAGTTTGCACTCCAATTTAAGCAACATTAGTTTTTCACACATCTAAATGTTTGACTTCATGTCTCCTGAACTGTGTGTTGTACAGTGACGTAATTTTGCAGGTACATTCAGTGGTATATGTGGATACTGTCTGCCAACTGTGTTACAAATAAAGCTAGTAAAACATTATGCCAGATGCTGCCATTTTACTGCATGAGCAGCAAAATTTAGTAGTAATAGACTTTTCCTTTCATCATTTTGTGGGGGGGGGTGTCAGTGAGAAAAAGTTTCAGAAAAATTTGAAATTAAGTGTAAAGTTAATTGGAAGTCACTCATTCTCAAATACTGGAGGAATAAATTCCAGGCATTTGCGCACTGTCAGTTATGTTGCCTCGAGACAAACAAACAGTTTCAAACTGTAATACTTGCCTTATTGTGTTAAACTTTTAATATAAGATTATAGCTTTTAATGTGTGGATTATGACAGCATTTAAAATTTTTAAATTCAGCCAGTAACTATACGAAATATTGAAAATTGATTTTTTTTTTTCTTTCATGTGGAAACCATGAGAGGGGCAACCTGCAAAAGGATCTGGGTGCTGTGTATCATGTTCCAGGCTAGTGGATTAGTAATATAGGTATGGTGGACATAGAGGAATTACGGGTAAAGTTTAAGCCAGTTGTACATCACACACTAGAAAAAGTATGCATCGAATAAAGGCCTTGCCAGACAGGCTGTTGCTCAGCCAGCCATCACTTTGTGAAGGTGGCTGAAACTGTATTAGAATTTTGCACATGTAGTGAGACTGTTGTGGCGATAGTTTGGCAGCTTGACACACATGCAGTATTTCTGCACAAGTGATCCAGTCTGTTTGGTTAGTGTGATTTTATTTTACATATTTGTTATAAGTCACAAATTTTGTGCAGAAATGAGTAGCTTAAATGAGGGTCAGCTGCTTCTATTATTACCACCACAAAACGGTAGCCATGACAGAGGATGGGTTTGTAACATCAACAGGGAGGGAGAAAGCCGAGGGGAATATCATAACTTGTGTATTTAACTAGTCTCCTGATGTTTTACATATATCGAGAGAATATTTTGAGGAGAAGCTATTATTGTATAGCACAGTTCCCATTTGAATATGAACTTATATTTGCCTATGTAGCCCTCTAGCTTTCACCATTCATCCTGTGAAATTTATGTAAATAATTCTTGCCAATTTTATGTTCTATATTAGCAGATGTTATCTTTCCACATACTTGGAAAACAGACGGATCCAAGTATGGACAGTCATACTTTATTTCAGGTAGAACATATGTGATTTTTCAAGACTGTGAAGTAATTATGCACACCTACACTGGACCAGCTGAAACTGTCATAGCCACAGAGACATGCACTCTAACATCTTATAACACAATTAACTTTGGAGCAAGCACTGTTGCATTTGCAGTAAGGGTCAGCTTCGTATACTGTATCGTATTTGAAACTTGAACCTATTTAGAGGAAACAGATCAAAGTCACAACGCTGTGAATGGCACCCCTTTCCTGACATGTCACACCAACAAATTATGGCTCAAATCTGTTGCTTTTGAGAGGATATTCATTTCACATTCACTCCATCTTTAGATGTTTCTTTTTTTTCTTTAGTACTTTATCCATCCCTCAGCAACCAGTTGCGCAAAATAAATTTCATTTCTTGACCAGTTTATTGCAGGCAGTGCCCTTCTTCAAAAGATTAGGTTCATCATATTATTAGCAAGTGTCAAAACTGAACAGCTGTTTAGCTTCAGTTCTTGCATGATGTCCGCATTTGTTGTTTGGTTTCCTTGTACAATATTTGTAGAAGCACTATTATTCATATGATGACAGCAATAATCTGCATACACCTGTTTATTTTTGACTTGTTAATAATGTGATTAATTCTAAGCCTCTGGAGAAGGGCACTTGGAGCCTGAAAAAGGTCAAGAGATAAAATTCCTATTGTGCGTGTGGTTGCTGATCTTTTCAACAAATTTATTTAAGTGTCATTGTTTCTTCAGTTATGACATACTACAATAACTGTATTAAAAACTTCCATTGCAAAATTCTGCAATGCTGTTAGCAAAGAAATAATGTTTACTGCATGCAAATAAATGTAAGTATCTGATGATGCCATCATGGAAAAATAAACACTTATAAAAGCAACTGGTTGCAGCTAATTCATTATAAATCACCTACTATTTCAAAAGTTGCATGTTCTAATATGTCCAGAGTGATAAAGGATTATTTACTAATGTTAATATGAGAGAGAATAGAAAAACAAAATATGGCAATCCTAGTTGACATTTATACTGTGATTAAAATGACTTTGTGATTGACAGATTGCAGTGGGGAGGGAGGGGGGGCAGTGTTGGTGCACAGCCAGCCGTGCCTTACAAGGCACTGAGCACATGCCCACAAAACAGATAACACAGCAAGCACTTGGCTCTCGAGGAAGAACTAAAATTAGTTGGTGGTTGGCCTGTATCACTCGACTTATTGAAAAGTCAATCATAAAGTAACTTTGCCATTTTTGACCACAGCAGGTCATTAGGAATTATTTTCAAATACTTGTCCAAAATCACTTTTGTAGATTGATGGCACAGGCATAGGTTATCTCTGTAACACAAAATAAATTAAGCCATCGTTTCTTTGTTCATTTTAAAAAGTTTAGTGTCATTCACTTGAACTTAACATATATCTATTGTTATATAGAAGCCAAAGTGGAAAATTCCGACGACAGAATAGCGAATACATAGATGGAGTACCTCCCTTCCCCAAGAAATTTCTTCCACAGCCTGCCTGTGGCCCACTTGTGTTATGGAGTAACAAGGATAGTGTCTTTGCTCTGGGTGCAGACATGGAGAAAGTAATTGATATTTTTCCAAAAATATGGGCACAAGCTTTCTGAATAAATGGAACTCACACTAATCTTAACAAAAAACACATGTTTGTTTAGTCTGATAAATAGCAGAGGTATAATACCATTGACAGATTCATTCCAAAAAATGTCTACTATTTGTAGTGAATAGCAACATATTTTAAATGTAGATATACCCAACAGCAACAATACAATAATTTTACTGCAGTTGGATTTGTGAAGGTGCCTTCTCATAGCATTGGAATTCTAGTGCACACAGCTTGCCTTAGGTATATACATATATGTGGAAAGAAAAATTACAAGTACCATATTAGGTCCACTAATAGCATAAATCAGGAAACCAGTCAGAAATAATGATAAAAAGACTTAGGGCAGAGAAAATACAGTAGAAACAGCTGATTTTATTTGGAGGCCTATAAAAATTGTTTAAAATGTCATATTTTGAGTAAGAAGATTGCCATCTGAAGTAGAAGCATAGAATTTTTTGGAAGTACATAAGAACTTACTAGTAGAACGGTTTCAATGTAAAGAGCCGAAGATAACACAAAAAGTGAACCAAGAAGAGGGTGCGAAAAAGGACATTTAAAGGTTGTAGAGTGTCTTTTTATGAGAATAGACACTGATATTTTCCAGGGTCCTTAGAAGGCCCAGATGGAAAATCAGTGGAAGTTTCTCAAATGAGCCTACTCCCTCCACCACATGTTTAATACACAGCCTTATAATTTAAATCTGAGAGAATATAATGCAGACTGGGGTAGTGACATGGCCAGTTTTCTTCAGTGTTAAAATCACACTATGGATGAGCAGGTGTAATACTGATATATAAAGTACTATCTGGTATACAACAGAGGGGCAAGCACCAGCATAATTGAGCAAGATTGCAACTTGCACAGTTCTTGCAAGGCATAATAAGTGAAAGAGAAAGCATTACATTGAACTCATCAACACAATGTAATATAAAATGAGGGCACTTGTAGGAACACAAGCTCAGAAACTCCTAAATAAAATTTGTCACATATGCTCAACTTATATTACTGTTCTTTATCTTTGCCTTTAAACTTGTGAAAGCTATTCTTGTCATTCCACATGTAGCACTCATTTTCATCTTTTTTTTTATTTAAATTAATTGTATTCTTGGGCCTTGTCAGTGAATGACCCTCATTCTTTGCATGATTTAAAAGATGGAATGAGCTGTTCCAAATGCACAAGACAGATTTATTTCAGTATGCTCAGTGATTATAGCTTTTCATACAGTTATAAGGAAGGGGGCAGGGTGAAAGATAAATGAAAAACTTGGAACATATGTTGCTTTTTGAGAAACAGGAATCTGTGCTGTATTAGAGCAAAGAATTTAATGCGCAAAACTCAGCATTTTTACTATATTTGTGCATATGACTTTATTCCCTCAACTTCTCTAAATCACATAGTGCTTCTTTTTAATGCCTTATTTGCAGTGTAATTGAAAAGGATGGTGTGAAAGTTGTAATTGATGAGACATCACTGGAATATATACGTGGGTCAACCATCGAGTTCCATGAGGAACTTATAAGATCTGCTTTCCGGATAGTGGATAATCCAAAGGCTGAACAAGGATGTTCTTGTGGAGCATCTTTTTCCATAAAGGTAGACTGATTGATTGTAGGCTGATTGCTTAGTCAATAAAAGCATTGCAGTTAAATTTAAATGCTTTATTATAAATACATTTCCAGCACAATGTTTTACAGTAAATGTACATAAACAGTAGAAAATTGTAAATAAATATACTTTGTACAGCTCACTTGCTTTGGTAATAAAGAGGAAACATAGCAATTCATGCTGTTCAGATTATTTAACAACGAAAAGATTCATGGTCACATTATCCCTCAACAGCTTTCCCATCAAATATTCACTCTACCATAACTAAATAAAAATTTGAAAATTTATGTTTTCAGTAATCACAAGACCAAAACTTGCCAACATTATATTTGTGAAGATTAAACCTCCATACTATTGGTTTGTATATTTTCACACTTTGAAACAGTGTAAAATAACAGTACTTTACAGCCCTGGAATAACAGGAAGAAACTTATGAATTGTTCTGATCCTAGAACGAATCTGGTGCACAGCACAAAAAATATACCTTAGTCAACTTCACTATCTCACTTGCCAGGTACAGTAAGTGTTTTTCTTGACCCATGTTGTCGGAAGACTTCATCTGTACTTACTTCTGCTTTCCTTTCCGACCCAGCTAAAACAAAAAGAGTGGGATTGTAAGATATAATAAAAGACAATCATCTATTGAGGGGGACTAATTGCTACACGGGATAGACAACGCGACTGCATATCTTGATCAACTCGGTGCTTTCAAAATCCATTGTCTCACAAGAGAATCAACACACTGAACATAATGTTTTGACTTCTTACTCACTGTGACCAGAGTGTATGTTTTTTCTTCCTTTTGTAATTAACCCTTTTGCTGCTGTGGGCATGTATACACATCCTGCTATGCCAGTCTTCAGGTGTTGTGGATGTGTGCATGCACACTGCTTGGTTTTCCTACATTGTTACAGATGCTTCAATGCATTCTGGGCAGACCTCACTGCTGCCGATGAGTTACTTACACATCTCGGTGAATATTTTTCTTTTTTCTTTTTTTTTTTTTAGGTATCATACAGCACTCTTGCCTCATTACATGCTGTAAAAACCAATAATTGAGAGCATTCTGCTCAATTTTAAATAAAATTTTGATATCTTCTCCTGTAATTTATGAGCTAAAATGAACTATATGCAAAGTTTACGCAGCAGGTTTATAACTCTGCAAACTGTTCAAAATTTTGTTCAATGTTTTACTTAATTTGATGCAGTGTAGCATGTATGGTGAAAAATGAAAAGAAATTTAGTTCTTTATCGAGGGAAGATATCAGACTAAGATGTGCAAAAATCAGTTTTTTCCACTTTTCATAAAATTGGGTAAGTATTTCATATTGGTCAGAATGCTGTCTTGCAGCGCAGCCATAACAAAAGCCACCTCAACATATCGCCAAACTCTTAGGCCTTCAATACAATGTACGAAGATGAAGTGTTACATTGTTAAAGAGTGACTGGTTGGTTTAAAACGAGGGAGGGGGGGACAACAAACTTCTAGGTCATCGGCCCCTCATTCAGATTAAAATAATCGAGACATACAAAACACAGCTGGAAGAAAGGAGAAAACCACAAGAATGACAAGGGCAACACACTAAAATGGACAAGAGAGACACAAGAAACATGTACAAGAGATCAAAACAAAAGCAGATTACCATGGCTGACTGACCATAAGAATAAAAAGGAGAAGCCAGCCACTCTGCAACACATTAATACCTCCACCTTAAAAGCACTAGGGCGGAGGACACAGAGGAACAAATGACATGCACCAAAACTTAGATCAAATGATAAAACCCACCCTCAGGAATAAAACTTAAAACTAAAGCTGCTATTGAGGCATTGTTGCCCAACACCAAAGGTTGGATGCTGGGAATGTTAAAAGGGGCTAAGTGGGCAGTCCAGCAAGAGGTGGACGACCGTCATTTGTGAGCAACAGCAACACTGGGGTGGGTCCTCGCAATGGCGGAAGTAACCATGCGTTAGCCACGTATGACCAATACGGAGCTGGCAGAGGACAACTGATTCCCAGTGAGGACCCATGGAAGGTGTCCACACATTTGTAGTCTCCTTAATGACATGCAGTTTGTTGTGCATACTGTTATGCCATTCTGTCTCCCAAAGCCGAAAAACCCTGCGGCGTAAGACAGAACACAGGTCAGTTTTGGAGATGCCCATCTCCAGAAACAGTTTCCACATAGCCTTTTTGGCAAACATGTCAGCAAGTTTGTTGCCTGGGATTCTGACGTGTCCTGGGGTCCACACAAACATCACTAAACGGCGGGACCGTTCCAAGCGTAAATGGACTCCTGGATGGTAGCTATCAAAGGATGATGAGGGTAGTGCTGGTCGATAGCTTGTAGGAGTCAGTACACAGGAGAAATGACTTGCCTGGGCATGAGCGGATGTGCTCAAGAGCACGAGAGATGGCCGCCAGCTCTGCAGTGAAAACACTGCAGCCATCTGGCAAGGAGTGCTTTTCTATATGTCCTCCATGAACATAGGCAAAGCCATCGAGCCATGGAGTAAACCACTTCATGGCCCCGGTACACGTCGAGAACCGAGAGGAAGTGACAGTAGGGGTCGCAGGGTTAACTGAGTGCTTAGGGCCATGTGAAAGGTCCAGGTGAAGCCATGGCTTCAAGTATAGGTGGTAAAGGCAAGGACTGGATGTGAACCGCAATCATAAGCCCTGACCTGGGCCGCCAATGCGGAAGATGAACTGCTACGGTTGGGAAAAGGAGACAGTAATTTGGATGGGCAGGAGAACTACAAACGTGTGCAGCGTAACTGGTGAGCAGTTGTGCATGCCTAACCTTCAATGGAGGTACTCTAGCCTCCATGAGGACGCTGGTCACCAGACTGGTTCTAAAAGCTCCTGTCGCTAGGCGATTGCCACAGCAGTGCAGTGGGGTTCCAGTAAACGCAACACTGAGGGTGCCACCAAACCATAAACGAGACTCTCATGGTCAAGCCGGGATTGAACAAGGGCTCTGTAGAGCTGCAGCAGCATAAAGCGATCTGCACACCAGTTGGTGTTGCTCAGGCAATGGAGAGCATTGAAGTGCTGCCAGCACTTCCGCTTAAGCTCACAAAGGTGAGGTAGCAAAGTCAATCAGGCATCAAAAACCAATCTTAAGAATCGATATGTCTCCACTACAGTGAGTGGATCATCATTAAGGTAAAGTTCTGGTACTGGATGAACAGTGCGATGCTGACAGAAATGCACGACACGTGACTTCATGGTTGAAAACTGGAAGCCGTGGGCTAGATCCCATGGCTTTGCCTTGTGAATGGCTCACTGTTGGTACCACTCAGCCACACCAGTGCTGGAGGAGCAGTACGAAATGCAGAAGTGATCCGCGTACAGAGAGGGTGAGATCGACATTGGTCATTGGTTGACATTTGAGTACTGAAAACCATCTTCATTTTCTGCCATGGGGTAATCTGGATATGTTACACCTCAAATGTAATGGGAAGAACCAGTCTGGGAACTGCAAGAAAGTTATTTTTATGGAATGCACCATTTTTGTGTACTGATAGAGATCAAGAAGAAATTTGAGCTGTTGTGTGCTCTATATTTCCTTACACAATCTTTTAAAGCTTCAGATGTTCTACGTAAGGTGCTGGATGCATGGTATATACAACAAATGATAAATCACACTTTTTGGACAACAAAATGATCTTATAGTATCACTCTTTATTTATAAAAAATCTTTAAAAAATACCATACACACATCTTTGCAGTTACAAAGAAAAAGCTGAATCTTGATTATGGATACCTCAGTCAGTAAAATCATTGGCCATCTAAGTAGGCAAGGTTTGAAGTTCGAGTGTTGATGAAGCAAGCAGGGATATTTTTATTTCCCCTCTTGTTTTGCCATCTGTCTCCGTAACATTCATTTTTTTCATTTTTGAATTAATTACCATTAACATACGCGAGTATAATATGCATTTTGATAAAAGAGGAAGGCTGGCCCTCAGTTTAAAAGAATATAACACTAGATCCAATTTTGTGATTAGTTTTGTGTATGTAATTGATTTTCTATTTTATTTCGACTATCTTTCATTATAGGTCGAAATCAGTAATCATTTTGTAACTTAAAGTCTATTGTTGATTTATAAAACAAGTATAAATTCTGCACTAATTATAAACATTTGGAGGAACAACTAATAGTATTCTTCAAGTAGCTATCTCGTTCTATTCGAAAACATGTTGGCTAAGCCAGCCCTTGATTAATTCCATAGTAATTAACAGTTTTGTCAAAAGTATTGTTTGCATAACTATATATGTTAATTTCATGATTTAAACAAATAATTATGCTTAACCCTCGTAGTAGAAGAAACTACTACAAAGAAGGAAATTAATTTAATGAGTTAAGTTTTCATTGGAATTTCTGTAAATTAAACTTCGAACAATGTGTAGTTTCAGCACCTGTTGTTGTGAGGATATATAAGGGCCAGTTTTGGTCATGAGACCATTGGTCCACGGCCGATTTCCGGCAAGAACCTGTGTTGGTTAGAACAACAATAATGCATCAAATTAACTGTGAAATAAGTGTAACACAATTAGACCGCGTGTTAAAAAACGAAAGTTAAACAATAGTGCACTGGCCATATAACTGTGAAATGTTGGAGGGTTGGGGGGGGGGACACAACTGTGGAACGCAAATGTGCACCTGTTGGCTACAGCATTTTAAGTAGTCTGTGTTTGACCTCCACACCCTGTAAAAAACCAGTGTAGCAACCAAGGACAAAAAAGAACAAAAAGTGGGCGAACTATCACAGAGTCCTGGTGTGTTTGATGTGGTATGCAGGTTTGTATATACAACATTACAATTCTATTCAGTGAGCCCAATATGTCCTATTTGTTTCTGAAGACTATCTAAACTTGATTGGTTCTATATTATAAACATGAAATCAAAGCAGCTGTAAAACTGTGTCACATCTGAAATACAAAAAAATGTGCCATGCTCCCTAAAATACATTACTAACTACAACACTACATAGTGATTCACATATGTGAATCATTTCTGCTCAAAATGTTTAGAGATGTTTTTTATATCAACAGGAGAAATTAATTGCATTTGAAACATCTCAGAAAGAGGAATTCAATGATAGAATGATTTGTAACGTCTGCAATTAAATTTTCACATAAAATGGAGAAGTAGTTTTCTCATTACTGTTCCCTGATGATTGTAGCTGTCTTTTGCAATTTTTGTGTGTTTGTGGACTATGGTAGGAATGTCAAATAGAAAACTGAAATGTATCCTAATCAGCAGCTCACATCATGACAAACGAAAAAAAAATTGTAAAAATCTGTTATCAAGAGGTGACTGGAAAAGAAAATTGCTTTGGATTACAGACCCCCAGAATGAATCTTCATTTTTTTAGAGACAGCAGCTATTTCTTACAGATCATATGTGCACATAATTAAAGCGCTGTGTGTTACTGGGTGTTGGGACAACTCAGTGACTTTATAATTAGACAATATTTTATTGAAAATACTGACTTTTGCCAGTTTCTGCACAGACATTTTCCCACAAGTTTTTGAACATTCATCCCTGATCAAAGTACATGGTTAAACCACCATTGTTGTCTCTTACTTTTTATCTGTAGTGTACAATAAAAATATCCTTGCAAATAATTTAATTACTATTTTTAGAGAGCTTCCATGCAGTACTGCCCTTTTTTTATGCAACAGAAGTGTGCCATGTGCACTGCAGCCACTGACATGATGCTGCCGGTTCCTTCTGGTGCATGGTTTCTTCTGGTGCATGGTTTCTTTGAGTATGAATTGTATATTTTGTAACAATTTCCTTGTTACTGAGATTTAATGGTGACAGTCTCATTACGTACTGATTACACCCCATCTACTAATATTGTTCAAGTGCTTGGGACCCACAACAAGTACGATTCATAGAGAATACGGAAAGTTTACAAAAAAAGACACACATGAATAGTCGCAAGTTTTTCTAACTGGCAGTAGAGCATCAAGAAAGTTTTGAAAAAAATAATCTCAACTGGTAAATGCTTGAAGACACACCATCTATCCCCATAAAAGCCTTCGTACAAAGTCTGATTAACTGGTACTACATGAGGATCCTACACTAGGGTGTCAATTCCATTTTCATTAAAACAAGACGTTCTCAAAACTTTAGAGAAACCTGGGAAAGTAAGGATAAAACTGGACACAAATTGTATTGGCAAAATTTTGTTAACACTAAAGTTTATCTTGGCATCATGCACTCAGATGACCCCAAATGACTTTTTACAATTATTGTGCTGCACTGTCGCCATACTTTTCACTTTTATATATTTTGTCAAGAAGTGCATTTTACTTTGAACAGTCATGTAATGTTTCTTTGTCTTAGCATGATTCAAAATGTCAGACCTTCCACCATGTCCAACTGCAAAGTTTGATTTGCATAATGTACATTTTAAAATTTCTCCACTGTCAGTGATAAAAGTCAACTCGCTTTTCATGTTTCTGTTAAAATTACATTTTCATTTTGATATAATGAAACAATGAACATGAATAGATACTAGAAACAGTTAAAATATAAACAGTAAACAAACAAAGATTGCAGAGTAAGTTGTACAAATGGTGCTTCCTAGCATGTATACTTGTGCAATACACAGTACATCGCAAACCAAAAGTCCAGTAACGTAAAATACTTCAGCCAAGTGGAATCATAAAAAGAGTGGAACATCTGAGTGTCCCCAAGAAAACTTTTGAGACAATGGAAAAAAGTATGGGATGAATGGGCATCTTAATATAAATATATATTACAGTCTCCTACATCTTGCCCTCACAGTGAATGTGGAGACAAGATTACACTAATGCCAGCATGAACAGAGGCATTTAAGCAGTCATTCTTCCCACAGTCAATATACAAATGGAATGAGGGGAAGCCCTAATGCTGTCAGAAGTACCCTGTGCTAAGAAACTCAAGAGTTTGCATACTAGGGATGTAGATGGATGACAGGACAAATTTCTTATTATGTTGTGCACAAGACACAATTGTTTTCCTTTGTTTCGGTTTCAGTTTTCAAACACATACATTTTTAGTCATTTAGGAAAACAGCAGCATTAAACATTGATAGCAGAGACTTTTCTTTTAAAACTACCCACACACAAAAACAACAAAGATGTTAACAACATCTGGGCCTATAAGTGACTTGACACCATGCAAAAACATTGGTTGGTAGATAACTATGTAAAATTTATCACCTTTGCACTTTGCTGTCCTAGTTGGAATTTGAGTTGATCAATTTCATCTCGTTGTACGGCAAGGCACTCATTCATGTTGGCAAGATGCTCAGACATGATGCTTAGCTGCATTTCATAATTTCTTGTAGTTGTATGCAACTCCTCTTGTAATCTTGCAAGTGATTCCTGACTTTCCTGAAGGGCAGCCTCGGCCTCCTTGCGTCCTGTGACACAGTGCTCCAAACGTCGTTGGAGAGCACGACACTGTGAATAATATGAAAACGTTAAACTTTCTTCTGTTACCTACAGCGAAGATAAAATATTTATCACCACGACAGAAAAACAGAGAAAGTAACATGAATGTGTGGCTTGTAGCTATACGGAGGATCCTACTAAAACTATATAAATTGTACATTTAATTAACATTACCAATGTATGCATATATTTATTGCTCAGTAATGGCATTGTAAAATTGCATCAATTTTTTAAAAAAATGCGAAGTTTTCACTGTTATCATCTTCAGTCTATTTATCGCACTTATTAGTGAGAGTAAACTTGCAGTACATCACTGCCCAAGAAACATTCTTACACTTTCAAAACAGGAGGGGAAGGGGAAAAAAGGGGGCTACAAGAGGAATAAAATACATAAAGTACTTGTAGTGATAAGGAAATCAACTTAGCAAATGTAATGCCTTGTGTGAAGACAGTAAGGCTGCTGCTGTTTGAAATTAACCCAATGTTATTACTGTCAGATTTGGTGAATCCCATTTAATAAACTGTGTTTTTTCTTTAATTTTATGAATCTACTTAATTATGTAATTCTGTTAAATGAAAGCTTTTTAATGTTGTCTTCCCTTGTATCCCAGTATCAAGATCAATGGTGAGGGCACCCTATCCATATTCTTATGGAAGCTCAACACCTCCCCCTTTCACCTCACATCTTGTCTTCCTCATCTCAATAACCCGCTTTCCTCGGCGTTGACATCCATCGCAAGGCTGGCTACATCAAACATACCAACACTACCCCCAATTCAACAGCTGCCACCCCTTCCAGTTACCTACTATCTCCCAATATCCACTCTCCAACCACAAATGAACACCCCTCTCTTGACACACTACCATCCAGGACAGTAGCAACTGAATCATATTCTCCACCAGGGTTTCAACTACCTCTTGTCATGCCCTGAAATGAGAAATAACCCCACTCCTTCCACAGCAGAATTCTGCTACCTGCCCAACTCCCATAATATACTCATCTGTCCCTATTCCAACTCTGCTCTCAACCATTGCCCCATGACTCTTATCCCTGCAATAGACCTAGATGCAAGACATGTCCCACACTTCCTCCCACTACCACCTACTCCAGTGCTGTCATAGGCATCTCCTACCCAGTCAAACAAAGGGCCACCTGTCAAAGCAGCCTTGTGATATACCAACTCAGCAGAAACTACTGTGCCTGCCACATTCTATGTGGGTATGATAACTAACAAGCTGCTACTCACATGAATAGGCACTGCTGACCAGGAGAGTATGTACCAACCATTGCTGAGCATGTCTTCCAACAAGATGTGTTAGACTTTAACAAATGATTAAATGCTGCACAATCTGTGCCATCTGGATTTTTCCCCCCCATCAACAATAGCTTTTCTGAATTGAACAGATGGGAAACTCTCCTGCAACTCTTCATTCCCATAACCGCCCTGGCCTCATCTTCTGCTAGTCCTGTCATCCTCGTGCATAGTCCTTTCCCTTCTCCACTTTTCTTCCCTCTTCTCCCCCCTCCCTACGAAGCACATAACAGCAAATTAACCTGTTTGCACTACACCCTTGCACACTCCCACAGGCAGCAATGTATAGCAGTATTTTCATTGTGGCTGCCTACAGTTAACTATTTGGTGCATAGCAATCTGTCCTTTTCACTCTGTGCTTTGTACTACATACTTTGATGTAGCAAATGCTGCTCTAGCACAATGTGCTTTTCAATTATTTTTTTTTAAATTGAGTTTCAAAGTTTTACTTCTGTTGAATAGCATGTAAGAGTAATGGTGTTAGCACAATGGGCAAAGGTGCCAGATTATAAGTGTGCCTGTACTGCGTTTGGGTCATGTTTTTTTTCGGAAAGGAACAACAACGATCATAATGCTACATCCATGGTGCTATACCATAAAAGAATCAAGATATGATCATCTATTTATTGAAACATTCAGTTGATGCAGGTGCTTGAGGACTGGTTCTGTGGTACAGTATTCTAGAAACTCTTTAAACTTTGAAGAATGCTTGAGAAGTGCACATCAAGCAAGAGCAGCATTTGTTACATGTACATGATGAGCAAAATCAGTAATCCACTGGATGCACGATTCGCTTGTAAGTGTAAAATGTATTCAAATATAGAGATATTTTGGTTTTGGAGCGTGTTTAAGAGGGAAATCGCTGTGTTTGAAAGTACATGTACTGCATATTGTTCAGTCTGTAGTGTTATTTTGCACACTAAGTATGCAAAATAATTATAAATCAAGCTCTGTCTCAAACAAAATAAAACTAATCATTTGTCCATTTCAGTCAGAACCAAGTTTCCCACTACTTAGCACAAAGAATCATTAAAAGAAGACCCTAACATAATTGAATGTTACTGGAAGCTTAAAAGTATTCTGATACAATGCCAATTTGATGTTTAAAACTGTGTGGGATGACAGGATCAACATACAGAGAAGGATGAAAATTCAAAATTTTAACTTATTTCCAAAAAACATTATGTACACTGTCATATTAAGTGCCACTGTAAACAGATGTATTGTTTTTCTAAATCTGAATACAAAGTTTGTATCAAATGGAAATCATTTGCTTATTCAATGGAAGAGAAAATGCAACTTTATTCAATTGAAAACGATAACATTTGTGGTTTTGAATAGTATTCAAACTGTGTTTAGATTATTTACAAAAATAAATAACATAGAACTAATGTTTCCATATTTATGTGGAGCAGATGTTCTGTGACATCAGCCAAAAATGCAACTATTTAAATATGCATAACAACAGTTTTTCACAGCACTATTTATTTAGTTTTTAAATAAAATCATTCTACTTTTTTCCTGTTAAACCAATATTTACTGTGACTGCAATTTCGACATGTTGTCATTTTCAAGCATTGTGGGTTGTTGTAACGACACTGAATAATATAAGGCTGTGACATGCCATGTAAGAGCAGTTGTACGAGGTCTTCCTTATACTACGTCCATTGCAGAGCTGGAAATTTACCCATTATATATAAAAAGAAGAAGGAAAATGACTTGTAAATGTAAAATCTAGTATGTGCCATTGACATTACAAGGCAAGTTACAAGACAGAACAATCAAACTTAAAGACAAATGGATTTACTATTCTCTGATTTTCAGCTCGCAGCTATCATTAAGCAGAAAAGGATCATACAAAATGATGAGCAAGTATTGTACCACAAATGAGATTCCAGTGCCTTGACCAATGCAACACCGCATTTCAGTTAACTAATGCAATCAACATTTATTTTCTTCATAATCGCTAATGTTTCCATAAACTGTCTTTGAGTGGCCAAACTGGACAAGGCCAAACCTTCCTCTATCTGAGTAAATGCTGCAAAAGCTTTTTAGTTTTGTCATGAAATATTCTAAAGAAATTTCTTCCAACTACACAATGTAAATTACCTCAGAAGCAAAGGTAGCCCCCATAGAACGTGCTTCCTGGGTTTCTGCAACAAGTTCATTGATACGTTGGGTGAAATATTGCTTCACTTCTGCTTCACGTGCTTCTGCTTCAGCTGTCAGTGAAAATGGTGCCTCTAGACGTCCCAGCTGTCACAGACAGAATAAATTATTTTATGAGAAACAAAACTTTAATTTTCTTAAAAAATCTTTCTTATTCTTTACCACAGAATCAAAGTCTTAATGATGAAAAAGTGAAATAATGGCAGAAGTAATTCAATCTTTTTATAAAAAACTTTCCTTTAGAAGAACCTTTAAAAATTACATCATGAACAGAGCCACTTAAGAATTCTTCCCATGTGCAATATGTGGAAGGAATGGGAAGAATCCCTAATAATCTGCCACGCATTTAACAGTAGTTTGTAGAGTGCAAGGCCTACATGAGCATAAAGCTGAACAAACATTTATGACCAGTTAAATTTGCTATCTATGTACTCCTCACAGACAGGCAAAACTTCAATTTTTCACTTTCATGTACCTTTCAGGCTACACAGAAGCTCCTCAGCAAGGCTGATTCACTAACTTGCACTTTTGGGGGAGAGGACAAGATACAGCGAGGAGTTACAATTAAACATGGCCAAAGGTATAGCTTTCCTACAACACCAACTCACTTAACTCTGTTTCGGAACTGCATTTGGTCTCTAAATACTTCTGGTCTCTACTGTGCATCCTCCACATATAGCTGCCTCTGTGCTTACTTATTTTCTACTCCCTGCTCCACCTAAAATTCTCTTACATACCTCAACCTGTTACTTAACTTTTATTCATAGATTTACGTACCCTTGTTGCTCCGATGAGTCAACTTTTTATGTATCTGACAAACTGAACCAACAGTTATAAAGTTTCTCATCGAGGGATGAGAAGCCCCTCACGTTACACATGAGATTGAAAGGGCAGTCCCAAGGTCGACATGTGGTACAGACTTACAACTGAATCACTGGTCCATTATTTTTCAGTGAATCTTCATTAACAGTGATCTTTACCTGGACGTATTACCGGTTTACACTGCCCCACAGTTGAAATGCCTGGAAACTGATGTCATATTCCAGTTGGATGCTGCAACACTGCATTAGTCTCCATCACTTTTTGGATGAAATTTTTTTGGATAGGTGGACTGGACGAGATGGTTCCAATCAATAGTGACACATTAATCTGACCTCAAACCACTAGACACCGTCTATGGGTTTTGTAACAGATCTGGTATACTGAACCAAGGTTAATAAAATAGAAAGAAACTTCCACATGGGAAAAATATATTAAAAACAAAGATTCCAAGACTTACCAAGCGGGAAAGCGCCGGCAGACAGGCACATTAACAAAACACACAAACACACACACAGAATTGCTAGCTTTCGCAACCGATGGTTGCTTCTTCAGGAAGGAGAGGGAAAGACGAAAGGATGTGGGTTTTAAGGGAGAGGGTAAGGAGTCATTCCAATCCCGGGAGCGGAAAGACTTCCCTTAGGGGAAAAAAAGGACAGGTGTACACTCGCACACACATACACACACATATCCATCCGCACATACACAGACACGCTGTGTATGTGTATGTGCGGATGGATGTGTGTGTGTATGTGTGTGCGAGTGTACACCTGTCCTTTTTTTTCCCCTAAGGGAAGTCTTTCCGCTCCCGGGATTGGAATGACTCCTTACCCTCTCCCTTAAAACCCACATCCTTTCGTCTTTCCCTCTCCTTCCTGAAGAAGCAACCATCGGTTGCGAAAGCTAGCAATTCTGTGTGTGTTTGTGTGTTTTGTTAATGTGCCTGTCTGCCAGCGCTTTCCCGCTTGGTAAGTATTGGAATCTTTGAACCAAGGTTAATGACGTACAACACTTAAAACACATTCAAAATGCATTTGAACATCTCACCACAGAGTTCCAGGAGCATATATGGAGAAACATTTAATACCGACTGGACATTTTTCATACCAGCAGGAATGCACAACTGACATACAGGAATGATAAAATAAAACTTTTTGCGTTAACTTGTCACATGCTGAAAACCAATTATTATCTGGCATAGTTTTAAAATTATTTTATGTCTTAAGTTATAAATATACTTTATGTACACTATGTATATTTAGTGTGATTTAAACTGACTATTAAAGTAGTTTTGACATCAGAATATTGTACTGCACAGGTAATAAGGTACTGCTGCTATGAACATTCTCTAATTGTCCTCAATGGCAACTGTGAAATGTGTTTCCAGAACCAAAAATTTATTCACTCAATGTTATACCTCATGTGAGAATTATTTAAAATATTTGGTCAAGCTGACATAGCATATCAAATGAATTAAGGCCACACTCAGAAAGCAGCAGATGACAAATTGTCAAGCCTGGAGTACACCAACGCCAAGGAGGATGTGCTTCAACATTCAATGAGCATGTCTTAAAATCTCATTTCACATACTTAAGCACAGTTGCACTGTCCAGTCCTCAGATGAAATTTAGTCAGGTACCAAGCTGCAAAAGTGACAAAAAACTCAAACGTATGTCCACTGTCTAACCCAGCTTTTAACTTGAAAAACTGCACATTGCCTTTTATAATATCAGCTGTTTCCCAGCACTGACAGTGTTGTTTCGTTGCAAGTCTGACTCTTGATATATTCCTTGTATCAGACTGATCTATTTTTCAACAAAATCTTGAGCAAATTGAGTGCCAGATTCCATCTCCACTTAAACTGAAGCTACTGTTCTTGTTTGTTTAATTATCTAACATACCAGATAATGTTCATTTCCAGTTCGACAGTAAAGCATTATTTAGTGATATCAATTTAGGTGGCTCTTTGACCAGCATTTAACAGTGAAATTCTTGACAACTTTCACCTAAACTGTGTCAGAGTGCTGTTCACATATCAGTTTGCCACAGGGAAAGAACAATAAATTAAACAATCAAGATCAGTGTACTCAATGATTTAATCAACATGATCAGAGGATTTAATTCAAATAAATTATGTTATTTGGTGCTTAACTTATTTATATTTTGTTGGAAATCTTATCACGTTTGATACAAGGACTGCCTCGGAGACAAACTTCCAATATGACAATGTCAGCCTCAGGAAGCATTTCCTGTTTATAAAAGTGACATAGAGCTTACTTAGTTCACCAATTATTGTAGTGCAGACAACAAAACACCTGAAGACAATGTCTAGTAATGCTGTCAAAATATTGCGTAAAACGATACTGTTATCTGACCTCTAAACTCCAATACATTGATATTATCAGTACTGCCAAGAAATTATGGGAGATCACATGGATTATTGAATGGGTTTGTACAAGTATGTTTACTTAGGAGGAACATGAAAACCATCATTGTCACTTTTATGTAATATTACAAGTAAATTGCATCTGATTATTGACTGCAAAGATCCCACAAATGACAAAGGTTTCTTGTGCTGCTACTTGTTCTTCTGAAGATTTAAGTTATTTTCTACAGTAAACAATATTTTCACTTCTAGCAAAACTATTTATGAAATAAGGAAAAATGTTTTTCTTTCTGTTTAATACTAATACATGCACAATACAGAATGTAAAACATTATCTGCTTGAGAGAATAAATTTTCTGGCATATGGCCAGATCTCTGTGTCCTGTGGGAATGTTTGACACAGAGATCCAAATGAACACCCAAGAATTATCACCTCAATATCAATGTCAGGAGAAACTGGAGTCACATTACCAGGTTGTTAATGGTTACTGGAGTAGGGCCTTGAGGTGCAGCTGTGTCAGAGGATAGTTCCAATGTTTCTTCACTTCGTGGTGATGTGCTCCCACTTATTGACTGCAACTGTCCCTCAAGATCACGAACTTTCTGGGGAAAGGGAAAAAATTAACTGTATTTGCTGTAGTTTACATTCATAGCAATCGCTGTTAATATAATAAAAGGAACATTGATATTAAAGCTACTCATCATAGTTCTTCTGGGATTTTTCTCAACATGACCTTTTTTTATCAATAATTCTATTTGGTACTACACAAGACCAAATGCACATATTATTAAATCACTTTCATTTAGTGACACATTTAGAAATCTTACTGCCATCAAAATGAATCTGAAGAAATATTATAAAAAGGACTGCAGTTTGTGTGTGTGTGTGTGTGTGTGTGTGTGTGTGTGTGTGGTGTGTGTGTGTGTGTATTTTTGAAAAAAGGTCTTGTTGGCCAAAAGCTAACTTTCAGACAGTTTTCTTCTTGTGCCTTTCTGTGACTTCGCATCTCTGCTATATGGTGAGTAGCAACTACCCTTTTCATTATAATGTTACATTCCATCCTGGATTTTCCATTGTTTGGTAATTATGAATGCATAATATATGTATCATTATCTTTCTACATTTAATTGGCACTTGGAGTGACATCTTGTGGCAATAGTGGTATTTACGAGCTGGTCAGTTACAGAGGTGGTGGTATCAGGCACGGAAAAGCAGGAAAATATACAGCCGCTATAAATCCAGAGGGCAGTAAAGCTTGACCAGAATCTATTCATCATAATACATGTTAATAAGTTCCCCACTGCATTTTTCCTTTCTGTATGTCACGGCTAATCTCAGAAACTACAGTAGGGAGTTTAATACTATTTTCATTAATAGATAGACTGATCTACAAAGAAGGTTTTTGTACACAATTTATTATGATATGCCAATGCTACCTATGGGAAACCTAGCCTGATATACTACAATATGAATAAAATATCTTCTCTATTATTTTCAAGGTACAGCAATGGAGTCTCAAAAATACTGGCTGCAAGACAGCTGTTTTAAGTGCACTGATGGAAAAGAAAATCACAACCAAATGAATAAATAAAAATTAATGTAGAGTAATGCAATTTCGGGAATATATTTGTCTAGTGAACACATTTAAGTGCTTAACATTGCAACATACACAGGTTAATGTAAGCAAAAGGTAAGCCTCTGCAAATGTTCAATGCTTGTACATTTGTAACTGGTGTAACCACCAAAATTTTAAATGTAAGCATGCAAACATGCATATATTAGGTTGTACAGGTGCCGGATGTCAGTTTGTGGGATGGAGTTCCATGCCTGTTGCACTTGATCAGTCAATAACAGGACAAGTAATACTGGTTGTGGACGACATTAGAGTTTGATATCCCATCGATTGGAGATAGTTCTGGTGATTGAATAGGCCAAGGCAACATTTCAAAACACTGTAGAGAATGTTGGACTAAAACAGCGAAACGTGAACAAGTATTTATGTTGGAAAACACCCTTTGGAATGCTGTTCATGAATGACAGCAAAACAGGTTGAATCAACAGACTGACGTACAAATTTGCAGTGATGGTGTGTGGGATAACCATGACAATGGATCTGCTGTCATATGAAGTTTCACCCCAGACCATAACTCCAGGTCTAGGTCCCATGTGTCTACGCAGCTGACAGGCTGGTTGCAGGCACTCACCTGGCTCCTCCTGAACCAATACACAGCAGTCATTGTCACTGAGGTAGAACCAGCTTTCATCAGAAAGCACTACGGACCTCCACCCTGCCCACCAACTAACTTTTGCTTGACACCACTGAAGTTTCAAATGGCGGAAGTTTTGGGTCAGCCGACTGCACACTACAGGGCATCTGGCTCTGAGCTGCCCTTGAAGTAATTGATTTCTAACTGTTTGTTGTGTCACTGTAGTGCCAACTGCTATTCAAAATGCTGCTGCAGATGCAGTATGATATGCCAGGGCCCCAAACAAGATGGTCTTCCCTCTAAGTAGTACCACGTGGCTGTCCAGAGCCCAGTCTTCTTGTGACCATACATTCTCATGACCACCACTGCCAACAATTACGTACAGTGCCTACATTCCTGACAAGCCTTTCTGCAATATCACAGAAGGAAAATCAGCTTCTCATAGCCCTATTACATGACCTTGTTCAAAATCAGTGAGGTGTTGATAATGGTGGCTGTCACCTTCAATGCATTCTTCACTAACCTCAACTCACCATGCCCAATCTCAAATGTAACTAACACTCACAACTGTTACTGCATGTATTCAAAGCAAACCTGATTTTCATCCTCAAAGTGGCAGTACTAGCACCACTCTTCTGCAAGAAGTGCAAAAATTTGAACAGACATCATCTTTCAGGTTTAGAAAGACGCCAACAAACCTTTGTTTATGTCACATATGTCCTTTATGGTTCTGCATTTTTTTTTTTTTGGTGTCAGTGTATGTGAATTTGGAATACTGCACCATGATGAGACATGACCATATCTCTTGCACATGTATCTTTAAAAAGCATGGGAGGGCTCAGTCCAGAACACCAATCAAGTGTACTTGGTTGCTTGTTGTACTGAAAGGATTCACAGTTTCATTGCCCAGCGTCATTGCTGGAACCCAGAATCATAACTATCATGGGCCGCAGAATGACCTGGAAGAGGCAGCAGTCAGTCTCTGAGATTTTTCTCCAAACACATTGTTTTCTTCAGTTCTGGCCATTGCTAAACTACTGTACTACTTTCGTCTTCAAAAGAATCCGCCCCCCCCTCTCCCTCTCTCTCTCTCTCTCTCTCTCTCTCTCTCTCTCTCTCTCTCTCTCTCTCTCTGTCTTTCTTTTTCTCTCTCTTTTGTGTGTGTGTGTGTGTGTGTGTTTTTTGAACAAATGCAAGAATGATTATTGGAGGAGAATAATTTCCAATTCAATTGTTCAATTTGGGGTGATTCATATTCAAACTGTAAAATGGTATAAAAACCAATGATCCCTATGCAACCCACTTTTGTTGAAATATTTGGAGCACAGTTTGTACGAGACATAATTTATGTAAATTAAGGGGGGGGGGGGTTACTGATGTCAGCTGCATTGGGACATTATGTGGAAGCATCGGCGACGAGTTTCCCAGCTGCAGATTGTGCATGGTGTCTGTTCTTTCTGGCATATCTGAAAGAACAGATAACATGCATTCATACAAATCATTTATTTAGTTCCCAGAATGAGATTTTCACTCTGCCAGCCGAGTGTGCGTTGATATGAAACTTCCTGGCAGATTAAAACTGTGTGCCCGACTGAGACTCGAACTCGAGTCTCAGTCGGGCACACAGTTTTAATCTGCCAGGAAGTTTCATTTATTTAGTTGTTTGAAGCTATTTTTGACTTGTTCTGTGGGCTATCTATCCCAGAAGAGTGATACGCATTGTCAAATTTTTTTATATTTTCCAAAAGTATGGCAAAATCATCAGCAAATAACACACAGTATATATTTTAACATTTTCACTTGAATGATGGATGACTTTCTATACTCTTAATTCATTCCAGATTCTTGTTATTGTCTCAAGTATAGAGCTGAAGAGAATATTGCCATCTTGCATTACACCTGTTATTAATTTTGAGTAGTTTAGATATTCCAGCCACAAGTTTTACTTTAGAAACTGGGTCTATTGGGATTTCAGAGTTGAAATTTGCTTATTTACATTTAACTTCACTAGCTCACTTAACCTCCTTCCATGCACCCTTTTCAAGAAACAGCAGGTGTGAAGGCACCACTTTCACACCAATTATTATTTTTCATTGTTGATGCCTGACTAAATAATAACAACAGTCAAAACAGATGAATCAGTATGCCAGATCAATGGAAGACAAAATAAGTTAAAAGCAAACAATGTGTGGGGGGAAAAATTAGAATGCATTTTTGTGGTAATAGGTCACATGAATCTTGTGAAGAAACTGGAAGTCAGTGAAGTGTCAATTCTTTATAATCCCTTTCCTGCAACAGTTATGAGCCTTGACTGAGTCAAAGTAATTTTGTCCCTTGCATCTAAACAACAAGGAAAAACATTTTCTTCAGAACCAGGTTAACCATGATCTGCTGTTCAAAATTTGCCCATTTTTTGATCATTTGAATTATGTTGCTTGTTCACTTGTTCACTATGGATACTGGATGGTTGATGAAGGACTGTGTGGTTTTCAAGGATGAATCTTATTCCTATTTACATGTTAAGCAAATCACATAAATATGGCAAAGCTGTTTGCTGTCTGCAATGCTTTCAGTAGATATGCACGTAGGATGGGGGTGTATGTTGGGAAACGGGCACAGGAGCCCAGTATTTTGGCACTTTTGACTTTATTACTAGAAAACTACTATGGTACTTAGACAAAGGTCATACGATATACTTGGATTGCTATTATACATCTCTCGTGTACTTGATTTTTTTATGGGAATGCAAGACAAAGGCAGTAGGCACTTGTGTGCCCAGCAGGAAAGATATTCCTCGATTTATGGTTGTAAAGCTGAGAATAAAAAAAGGACACGATTTTTGCAAGAACGGAACATCTACACTGCCTCTGGTTTCCAATGTTCCACACAGATTCTGCAATAGAGCTTAATGTTTGGTAGTGAGGAGGCTACTGACTACAGAAAAACCTTCATTTAGTATTCACAAAGTACAAGGGGATAAACGAAACGATTGCTTATTAATCTTTCAAGAGAAAGTAGTTCAAGCTGTGGAAAAATGGTTCTTTCAGTTGCTTCTGAGGGGCATCACAAAACATTTGCTTCGTATAAGGAGACACACAAAGTGGATGAAAGAAAAAATTGCACCCTCACCCAGTTTCTTGTACAGTTACGAGTCAGGGAATTCTTTTGCAGCATGATGAGGCAATGGATGTCAAGAGGTTAATTGTTCTCCAGTTCCTGGATTAAGCAGACTTACTGGGCAATATTTTTGCTGGAAAGGACCTACTACTGGGGGAAAGGGGGTACTCACACCCAATAGTGTGTTAAAATGTGTTCCGATGTCAGAAGCAAAAAATGGGCAGAAAAGAAATATCCTGATAGTGCCCACACTGTAATGTAGCTATACGTTTGACAGAATTTCAAAATATACCATACTCAGGAAAATTATGTTTAAGAGTGGTGTGTATGAGATGTATGTACAGACCATTATAATTAGATGACTAAGATGGGCACAGACAGGTCAATGGCTGAGAACAGGCCATGACCTGGACTTCTCACACCCATTATGTATATTCCCATACAGATCATCATTTGCAATTTTGAATACATTTAATGTCTTTCATAACGGCTATAGTCACTGCAGTGGCTATTCTTTTGGACATGCATGCATGTCCAAAGGAACTCCGCATTGTAATCAGAATAACACAGCCACCGTAATATCTTATTTCTCTGCAGACACCGGGCAAGCAACTTTCAAGTACAGCTTCTGACCTGTATAGGAATATACATAATGGATGTACAAGTCCAGGTTGTAGACACATGGTTGACAACATATGGAAGTTTGGGTCTGGTAGTGAGTTGTGCACAGATACCAAATGGTAAGGCAACCACTCACAATAAGTGGAAAATCTAGGTTCAAGTCCCGGTCTGGCGCAAATTTTCATTGTCGTCGTGCCCTTCTACAGCTGATGGTTGTCATTATTCAAAATTGAGAATAAATTTAATGTCTTATCTTTGACATGTTCCACAACGAATTGATGTTTGTTTATTAATAGGCCTTGCCATCTATTCTAGTACAGACTAGGTACTTTGGGGAGAATGGTTCTCCACATTATAGCTAATGATGGCAATACTGATGATTGTACTGTCCAGTATCATAGCGCAACTTCTGATCTGAAGAGACTGCTGGGGCCTTATGACAGCAGATTGAGAAACCTGTGTTACTTCTTCACAGACAGTCTGCACTCTTCTCACCGATTCTGACTGGGGCCTCTCTCCACAGGAGCCACTCAGCCATGACAGCAGTCACTTGGTGAGCTGAGGTGAGTGTTGCCCAGAGGCCTGGGCAGGGATGAAAAGAAGTTAAGAAATACAGAGAATAATGTTAAAGGTCATGAGACTTCGACAAGATAAAACCTAGGTTAATGGTTCAAATGGCTCTGAGTACTATGGGACTTAACATCTGATGTCATCAGTCCCCTAGAACTTAGAACTACTTAAAGCTAACTAACCTAAGGGCATCACACACATCCATGCCCGAGGCAGGATTCAAACCTGCAGCCGTAGCAGTCACGCGGTTCCGGGCTGAAGCGCCTAGAACCGCTTGGCCACCACGGCCAGCCTAAGACCTCAGTGAAAGCCAAGTTTTCATCAGGGAAGTGGGAAAAAAATAGAGTGGGCAAAGGAATAGAATATAAGAAGGTGAGAACTGAAGTACAGGAAAGAAGGAATACCACAAGGACTTGGGAATATATATTCACCATGCACATACCCAAAAAAGAATCTTGAGCCACTTGGAGGGCTGACGTGATTTAACCTAACATTGGGCTTAGGAATGTCATGTTTTCACTTTCCTGCATATCTTCTTAATTAATAACTTCAGGTGAAATGTTGTGCATAGTTTAAAGCTCATGTACAATCCAGACCTTGTGGGAAATTAATATTCTGATCCTACCCTGCTTGACAGAAACCCAGCAGTTTCTATTTGCATTTTGTTTAGGCACAATGTATTGCAGAACTTCAGCATTCAAATACAGGTTAGTGGAGCTGGAAGAGGGGATGAACTTGCCAATGCCAGTGATTATGTGCCTGATAAAATTTTGCTTCGCAAACTAAGCTGCTATAGCTTTGATGCCATTTCTCTTACTTGGATAAAGTCTTTATTTCATAACAGAAAGCAGATCTTGTTGACAGATTGTGTCCAGGCATAAAGCTAACCTAAGAATGAGGGACTTAATGGTAAGGGTATGAAGGATGGGTGCTGTATCCCTTGTTCTTAACCTACAAAAACAACCTTTAATGACTTTATAGGAGAGATCATAAACTGAAATGTTCAGTGATGACAGGCACACTAATCAAGAAAGAAACCTCACCATTAGGGGCCAAAGAAATTCTTTGCCAAAAGATACGAAAAGTCCGATATAAAGACATACTGGAAGGTGGAGAGATGAAATCATAAAACATGGAATGTTGATGCATTTAACTCAACATCGTAATGTGTGTAAGAGTGTAGAGGGAGGCCTTTATTTAGCAGTGGATGCCAGATGGCTGACCTTTATGAATCAGGCTCATTGTACTTTTCGATTTTTGTCTTTTCGTGTGCAGTATATTATCCTAGTTTCTTCTTAAATGCTTTCATCTCTCTATTTGTGCATTAAAATCATCATACAGTAACAACATTTAATTTTGGATTTATTTTTCCAGCAGATGCTACAATGCTTTTGTTTAATTTGGAATCCTGTGGTAGTCTTCAATTACTTGTAACAAAATCTTTTTGATGTAGATCTGATACCTGTTGCTGGATGGACACTCCTGTGATAAAAGTCATGGGATACTTGTCCAGAATATACTTCAAAACAGTTGCAAACAACTGTAGCCCTGTGACATGGCACATTGTCATCCACAAAAATTCCATTGTTGTTTGGGAGCATGAAGACCGTGATTGGCCTCCAAGCAGCCAAACATAACCCCTGTCCATCAATGATCTGTTCAGTTGGATGGGAGGATCCAGTCCATTCCATGTAAACACTGCCCACAGCATTATGAAACAACCAACAACTTGTACAGTGCCTTGCTGACAACCTAGGTCCATGGCTTCATGGAGTCTCCGTCACCCCATTACCTTCTTCTCCTTTGTAACCCAAGGTAGGCACATATACAGGATGCTTCCATTTGCAGCCATCATGGGGATCCAGGATGATAGTGCTAGCCCCCAACTGACAGCAACAACAGTTCAAAAATTTTGAAAGGTGGGTGCTTACATGATTCTTCCGTAGTCGTTGTACTCACCAGATATTTCACCAGAGAACTTTCAGTTTAAAGCGTCTTGACTACCTTTTAGACATTCACTAATTAACCAACTGTCGTTACCATTTAGAAGGAACTTCTCAAGTTCCAAAAGGTAAATTTATATGAAAGCCACAATTGAAATAGCGTATACCAAGGAAAATTTACAGTAAACTAATGTCAACTCTTCTAATTAGATACTTACAATGATGATAAAAGCTTATATAATTCTCACAGTCTCCCCCCTCCCCCCTCCCTCAAATACATTATATGGTTTAGTTTCAACACATTATATGGTTTAGTTTCAACAAACCTACCTTAGAATGTTTCAGCTGAAGAAGTTGAAATTCCAATTTCCAGTGCTCTCTGTCCTGTTCCAATTGTGTAGCTCGCTGAGTGACTGAAGCCAGTTGCTCTTTTAAGGACTCCCCACTTTCTATGCTTGAACGGGATTGCTCTCTTTCTAAAAGTGCTTCTTCATAAGGGACTGTGGGAATGTCATCCTAAAAGTAATTTGTTTTTGCATATATTAGTCAGTTCCTCTTAATTTAAAACACACACACACACACACACACAAAATCCAGAAATAAGTTGAAGTGGAAGGCAAATCAGAAACATTAATCTTTCCTTTTATATAAAATCAGAAGCTAAGTGAACATAAATAATGCCAAAATATTTCGTGGAGTGTCAATTTCATAACACATGCAAATTCACAAGGTCATTAAAGTAGTTGTTGTCTTCAGTCCTAAGACTGGTTTGATGCAGCTCTCCATGCTACTCTATCCTGTGCAAGCTTCATCTCCCAGTACCTACTGCAACCTACATCCTTCTGAATCTGCTTGGTGTATTCATCTCTTGGACTCCCTCTACGATTTTTAACCTTCACGCTGCCCTCCAATACTAAATTGGTGATCCCTTGATGCCTCAGAACATGTCCTATCAACCGATCCCTTCTTCTGGTCAAGTTGTGTCACAAACTTCTCTTCTCCCCAATCCTATTTAATACCTACTCATTAGTTATGTGATCTACCCATCTAATCTTCAGCATTCTTCTGTAGCACCACATCCCGAAAGCTTCCAATCTCTTCATGTCCAAACTACTTATTGTCCATGTTTCACTTCCATACATGGCTACACTCCATAGAAATACTTTCAGAAATGACTTCCTTACACTCAAATCAAAACTCAATGTTAACAAATTTGTCTTCTTCAGAAACGCTTTCCTTCCCAATGCCAGTCTACATTTCATATCCTCTCTACTTCGACCATCATCAGTTATTTTGCTCCCCAAATAGCAAAATTCCTTTACTACTTTAAGTGTCTCATTTCCTAATCTAATACCCTCAGCATCTCCCGACTTAATTCGACTACATTCCATTATTCTCATTTTGCTTTTGTTGATGTTCATCTTATATCCCCCATTCAAGACGCTATCCATTACGTTCAACTGCTCTTCCAAGTCCTTTGCTGTCTCTGACATAATTACAATGTCATCGGCGAACCTCCAGGTTTTTATTTCTTCTCCATGGATTTTAATACCTACTCCAAATTTTTCTTTTGTTTCCTTGACTGCTTGCTCAATATACAGATTGAATAACATCAGAGAGAGGCTACAACCCTGTCTCACTCCCTTCTCAACCACTGCTTCCCTTTCATGCCCCTCAACTCTTATAACTGCCATTTGGTTTCTGTACAAATTGTAAATAGCCTTTCGCTCCCTATATTTTACCCCTGCCCCCTTCAGAATCTGAAGAAGAGTATTCCAGCCAACATTGTCAAAAGCTTTGCTAGAAATGTAGGTTTGCCTTTCCTTTATCTAGCTTCTAAGATAGGTCGTAGGGTCAGTATTGCCTCACGTGTTCCAATATTTCTGCGGAATCCAAACTGATCTTCCCCGAGGTCAGCTTCTACTAGTTTTTCCATTCTTCTGTAAAGAATCTGCGTTAGTATTTTGCAGCCGTGACGTATTAAACTAATAGTTCGGTAATTTTCACATCTGTCAATACCAGCTTTCTTTGGGATTGGAATTATTATATTCTTCTTGAAGTCTGAGGGTATGTCACCTGTCTCATACATCTTGCTCACCAGATGGTAGAGTTTTGTCTGGATTGGCTCTCCCAAGGCTGTCAGTAGTTCTAGTGGAATGTTATCTACTCCCGGGGCCTTGTTTCGACTCGGGGCCTTCAGTGCTCTGTCAAACTCTTCACGCAGTATCATATCTCCCATTTCATCTTCATCCACATCCTCTTCCATTTCCATAATATTGTCCTCAAATACATCGCTCTTGTATAGATCCTCTACATACTCCTTCCACCTTTCTGCTTTCCCTTCTTTGCTTAGAACTGGGTTTCCATCTGAGCTCTTGATATTCATACAAGTCGTTTTCTTTTGTCCAAGGGTATCTTTAATTTTCCTGTAGGCAGTATCTATCTTACCCCTAGTGAGATAAGCCTCTACATCCTTACATTTGTCCTCTAGCCATCCCTGCTTAGCCATTTTGCACTTTCTGTCGATCTCATTTTTGAGACATTTGTATTCCTTTTTGCTTGCTTCATATACTGCATTTTTATGTTTTCTCCTTTCGTCAATTAAATTCAATATTTCTTCTCTTACCCAAGGATTTCTATTAGCCCTCGTCTACCCACTCCTCTTCCACTGTATTTCTTTCCCCAATTCCTGTCAATTATTGCCTTATGCTCTCCCTGAAACTGTGCACAACTTCTGGTTTAGTCAGTTTATCCAGGTCCCACTCCTTAAATTACCACCTTTTTGCAGTTTCTTCAGTTTTAATATACAGTTCATAACCAATAGATTGTGGTCACAGTCTACATCTGCCCCTGGAAATGTCTTACAATTTAAAATCTAGTTCCTAAATCTCTGTCTTACCATTATATAATCTGTCTGATACCTTTTAGTATCTCCAGGATTCTTCCATGTATATAGCCTTCTTTTACGATTCTTGAACCAAGTGTTAGTTATGATTAAGTTGTGCTCTGTGCAAAATTCTACCAGGCGGCTTCCTCTTTCATTTCTTACGAACAATCCATATTCAGCTACTACGTTTCCTTCTCTCCCTTTTCCTACTACCGAATTCCAGTCACCCATGACTATTAAATTTTCGTCTCCTTTCACTATCTGAATAATTTCTTTTATTTGATCATACATTTCTTCAATTTCTTCGTCATATGCAGAGCTAGTTGGCATATTAACTTGCACTACTGTAGTAGGCGTGGGCTTCGTGTCTATCTTGGCCACAATAATGTGTTCACTATGCTGTTTGTAGTAGCATACCCTTACTCCTGATTTTTTATTCATTATTAAACCTACTCCTGCATTACCTCTATTTGACTTTGTATTTATAACCCAGTTTTCGCCTGACCAAAAGTCAGGTTTATTCTGCCACCGAACTTCACTAATTCCCACTATATCTAACTTTAACCTATCCATTTCCCTTTTTAAATTTTCTAACCTACCTGCCCAATTAAGGGATTTGACATTCCACGCTCCGATCCGTAGAACACCAGTTTTCTTTCTCATGATAACAACATCCTCTTGAGTAGCCCCCGCCCAGAGATCCGAATGGGGGACTATTTTACCTCTGGAATATTCTACCCAAGAGGACGCCATCATCATTAACCATACAGTAGAGCTGCATGCCCTCGGGAAAAATAACGGCTGTAGTTTCCCCTTGCTTTCAACCGTTCGCAGTACCAGCACAGCAAGGCCGTTTTGATTAGTGTTACAAGGCCAGATCAGTCAATCATCCAGACTGTTGCCCTGCAACTACTGAAAAGGTTGCTGCCCCTCTTCAGGAACCACAAGTTTGTCTGGCCTCTCAACAGATACCCCTCCGTTGTGGTTGCACCTACGGTACGGCTATCTGTTTCGCTGAGGCACGCAAGCCTCACCACCAACGGCAAGGTCCATGGCTCATGGGGAGGGGGGGGGGGGGGGGGGGGATGTCATTAAAGTAAAAAATTTAATCAGAGAAACTGCAAGGGCCAGAAACTTGGAACAATAATGGTTCCAAAGTAAAGTTAACAAATCCCACATCTGGAATGTATTTCAATGTGAAAGTACTTAAATGAGAAATACACATGTACTCATCTAGCACACTTCTACTCAGCTAGTGTGAAAGACCAAAGTCAGTCTGAAGACCCTCAACATCTATATATTGGAAGACAACTTTAATCTTTGAACAGAGCCATTCAAAGTCAACAAGACAAAGCTTTCTTTTTGACTTTGAAAGCCCATTACATGCAACAGCTGTTCAATGACGACAGCAACAGGAGAATGGAATTTTGCAAAGATTACGCTTGGTTGGGAAAATGATTATCCTAATTTGTACGACAATATCCTGTGGTATCTCATGTTGGAGTCTGTGTATCTTCAGAATTGTCATTATTGGTCAAATTTAGACACAAATGTAATGGTTGAAAAAATGCAACCAAGACCAAACAACCGTCTAGTATGAAATGACTTTTCTCTGCCTCGTGATGACTGGGTGTTGTGTGATGTCCTTAGGTTAGTTAGGTTTAAGTAGTTCTAAGTTCTAGGGGACTGATGACCATAGATGTTAAGTCCCATAGTGCTCAGAGCCATTTGAACCATATGAAATGACATCAATAAGATTTATTGGCCCATACACGCTACCCAACATCATGAATGATGCACGATACTTTGAGTGTTTCAAAACATACAAATGGCCTGCGATTCAAGGAGGAGAAAATGGAAGGGAAATCTGTTCCTGAAAGATTCAATAATTGTATGGAAAGTGCAGGTGCATATGTTGAAATGCAACTTAATAACCAAATTGTACACCATAATAATGTATTCAATATCAATAAAACTATGATAAGTTGTATACTTTTGGAAATATTAATTGTTAAAAATAGAAAAATTGAATAAGAATTTTACCACTAGATGGCACTAATGTAAGTAACAAAAGTTATTGCTTCGGCAGAAAAAGTTGAAAATTAATTCCAGTGATAAAAGCCTGCTTGTAAAAGTACGCTATAATATTTGCCTCTTAATAGTCACACTGTGTTTCAAACATGTCATCCTAAGTTTGCCGTGTGGGCAGCTTTTGACATACAGCAGTCTCATCCACACACCTTCCTGGAATAGTGCAGTTGTGGGGGAAGCCGGACACTGCACAGAACTGGTTATGCTCTTAGAGTGCGAGCGTGCTCAGGGGGACAAATCTTGGCCAGGTCTAAACTAAAAGAAACAACTAGTTTCTTCATAAGCTTGTGACTATTCAATAAATAAAGCACAATGCATTCGCATCTAACTAATCACAATCAGTGTTTAACATTGACAAACATAAAAGACACCATTGTTATGGTGGAAGACAAGCAAAGATGATTTTTTGTGTGTGTGTGTGTGGGGGGGGGGGGGGGGGGGGGGTGAGAAGTTGCAAACTTTGGAACAATATTCCTAATCGAATATTTGGACAGAGATTTTTTTGTCATTGTAGGTATCAAAAAGCAAACTGCCTTTGACAAACTGTAAATTATAAGGAAATGGTATGGTTAGCTAGGACATACCTCCATGGCCCAAAATTCTGGGATCTGTCCCTCGTTTCTATGTTGTGAGGGATCCACTTGCTCCTCCATGGGGAAGGAACTAATAGTTGTAAAAAATAGGATAGTTTTTCTACTTTTAAGTGTGTGTATCAGCCACAATGCTCACACATTCTGTTTCCTCTTAATTTTAAACTGTGTGTCGAATTGGAGAATTTTTTGAAACATGTAACAGCATTCTTCACTAAGCTGGTTCAGACTTAATTTTATCATTTCTGTTATGGAACCCTGTATTTTTTTGTGTGTCGGGTGAGAAGATGCAAACTTTGGTACATTTCCTAAAGGAATATCTGGACAGAGATTTTTTTTTGTCAATTTCGATGTTATTTTCTGGTGACTTATTTTTCGAGTAATGTATATTATTTATTTCTCTTATTTTTGTATTACAATGAAATGAAAATACACCTATCATTACATTATATTTTCTGATATTACACATCACGTTTGTTTAAATTATTGAGAAAACAAAAGATTATGTTAAACCTATTAAAACTTATCAAGTTTAGAAAGAATAATCAAACATGTTATGTTCAGCTGCATGTTGTGGCACAGGATAGTCCACTTTGCTTCTGGTCACAGTTTGATAGTGGATACATCTCACATACCTCGCTTACATTGGTTTCTCAAGATGTCAGTACACTGCAATGCAAATTTTACGATCAACATCTGCATAGATACTCCACAAGCCACAGATGGTGCATGGTGGAGTGTACTCTACACCACTACTAATAATTTCCTTTCCTGTTCCACTCACAAATAGAGGGAGGGAAAAAAACTGTATATATGCCTCCATGTGAGCCTTAATTTCTCTAATATTATCTTCGTGGTCCTTATGCGCTATGTTTGTTGGCAGCAGTAGATTCATTCATTGTTCACCTTCAAATGTCTAAGAATAAAACTAAACTCCATCTGAACAGGCATCGGAAGGCCCAATGGTGCCAACCTACTGTCGTGTTATACTCTCATCCAAAGGCGGCACTGGATGCAGATATGTCGGGGCATGTGGTCAGCACACCACTCTCACTCGTCCTCTGCTTTCATGACTGGGGTTGCTACTTCTCAGTCAAGTAGCTCCTCAATTGGCTTCACAAGGGCTGAGTCCACCCCCTTGCCAACACTGGTTGGCAGAACTGAATGGCCACCCATCCAAGTG
Source organism: Schistocerca gregaria (assembly GCF_023897955.1). Classification (NCBI taxonomy): domain Eukaryota; kingdom Metazoa; phylum Arthropoda; class Insecta; order Orthoptera; family Acrididae; genus Schistocerca; species Schistocerca gregaria. The sequence goes on from NC_064920.1 coordinate 655,485,346, forward strand.
CTAGCCAAGCCCGACAGCACTTAACTTTGGTTATATGATGGAAACTGGTGTTACCACTGTAGCAAGGCCACCAGTTCTCTTTTTCAATAGTATTTCTTGAAAAGAACGTCACCTTCCCTCCAGGAATTCCCATTTGAGTTCCTGAAGCATCTCCGCAACACATATGTGTTGTTCGAACCTACCAGTATCAAATCTAGCAGCCAGCCTCTCAATTGCTTCAATGTCTTCCTGCAATCCGATCTGGTATGGATCCCAGACACTCTACCAATACACAAGAATAGGTTGCACCAGTATCCTATATGTGGTCTTCTACACATGTGAACCGCATTTTTCTAAAATTCTCCCAATGAATCAAAGCTGACCATTCGCCTTCCCTACCACAGTTCTCACATGCTCCAAGTTGTTTCACATGAGTGATGCCTTCTAAAACCATGTTGATTCGTGGACATAAGCTTCTCAGTATCAAGAAAGTTTATTATATTGAACTAAGAATTTTTTCTAGGATTCTGCAGCAAACTGAAGTTAGGGATATTGGTCTGTAATTCTGTGGGTGTGTTCTTTTACTCTTCTTTATATACTGGAGTCAACTGCACTTTTTTCCAGTCGCTTGGGACTGTGCTGGGCGAGAGATTCACAATAAATGCACGCTAGCCAGGGGGCCATTGTGATAGAGTACTCTTTGCAAAACTGAATTGGGATTCCATCTGGACCATTGCCAGAGAATACTCTGTAAAACTGAACTGGGATTCCATCTGGCCCTGGTGATTTATTTGCTTTCAGTCGTTTGTCTATACCACAGATGCTTATGCTTATTACTATGTCATCCATACAGAAGTATGTCTGATGATGGTCAGATGACAGTAGGTTTGTACAATTCTCTTGTGCAAATGATTTCTTGAGCATGAAATTTTAAACTTCAGCTTTTGTTTTGCTAACTTCAACCAGCACACCAAACTGGTCACCAAGCGATCGAATGGAAGCCTTAGACCCACTTGGCGATTTTACACAGGGCCAGAATTTTCTTGGGTTCTCCGACAGATCTTTTGCTAAGGTAGTTGTATACTTCATGCACAGATCTTCCCACAGATGCACGAATATCTACTAACCTTCACATTTGTGCATTCTCTTTTGAGCTGAGGATGCAACAGCCTCTGCTTCCTCAGCATCTATTGAATTTTGTTGTTAAACCACGGTGGGTGTTTTCCATCCTTTATCCACTTATGAGGCACATAAGTCTCCAGACTACGAGTTACAATCTGCCTGACCTTTGCCCATAATTCCTTTACACCCATCTTACTGGAACTAAGTGTTGTCAATTCACTCTCCAAGTGATGTACTTACAACTGCTTATTTTCTCTATCTAGCAGAAACAATCTCAGCCTTCTTGCCAGTTTTATTAACTTTCAAAACCACAAGTTGTCATAATGACATCATGATCACTAATCCCCATTTCTATACTGTTCTACACTGACACTGTCGATACGGTCCGACCTATCTGTACCTATAAGATTTAAGATATTTCCATTGCGTGTGAGCTGCCAAGCTAGCTGCTCAAGACAGTTTTCAGAAAACACGTTCAAAAATATTTTGCATGACTGTCTGTCTGTCTGTCTGCCTGTCTGCCTGCCTGTCTGTCTGTCTGTACCCCCCTGCATTGAATCCATAGATATTCCAGTCTATAATCGGTAGATTAGTCATCTCCAACTAGTATTGTACGATTTGGGTATTTCTGCGCTACTGACCATTGATTTTCTTTGAAAGTGCCCAGTGAAAGCATCCAAAAATTAATTTGGTTTCACCTAGACCTGTTATACACAACCAGGTAACTTCACTGTCACACTCAACTTTGACCTCAACAGATATAATGTTTTTGTCAACTGCAATGAATACTCCCCCTCCTATGGACTCAACTCTGTCTTTCCTATACATATTCCACGGCTCGCTAAATATCTCGGAGCTTTCTATTCTGGTTTCAGCCAGCTGTTGGTCCCGAGAATAACTTAAGCTTAAGAATTCCTGGGGGACAATAAATTCAGGAACTTAATTACAAATACTTCAACAGTTTACTGATAAAATTTTGACAGAAGGAGTGTCATTACTATGGAAGCCATCTAACTTTCCTTACTGCTTATTGGCTAGTGAGGGTTCATCAGAGCACCTCAAACTACTGTCTAGCCTAAAAAAAGCCCTCATGTGCACTCCACAAGTACTCTGCTGCACAAGTAGCTGCTTCCTCCGTGTAGTGCATCCCTGACTCATCAAGGGGAGTCCTACAACTCCCCACATGATAACGCAGGTCTACAGATCTGCAACCAAGACTGTCACAGAGTCAATGAAGCCTTTGGTTCAGACCCTCCACTTAGCTCCAAAACAAAGGACCCGGATCAACTCTGGGGACAGTGCTGCAAATTGTGAGCTCTGCTTGCCCCCTGCATCCGAGGCCAGCAGTCTTCATCACCTCCGTCACCCACCTGTATGAACTGAGGATGGCCTCAGAACCCATGTGACAGGTGTTGATGGTGCCAACATTAGCCACAACTTGCAGATGACTGCACCCTCACACTTGATAGCCGCAGGCAAGGTCGACTCAACATTTTGGATGAGGCCCCCACCACACATACTGGATGGACTTTGGCTTTCTTTCCAGCCACGAGTGCTATCTATCTAATGGGCTCCAAAACAAGCCTAACATTGGAGGTCCCGACAACTAGCAAACCCCTCCTCCCATGTGCCTGCTCAGATCCTGCTGAAGGAGCAGCCACCTGTCCACACTTCACAGTGAATGGGCACTCAGATGAGATTTAATCATGGCTGCTTTCCTTCTGATTTGTATCATCTACAGCTAAGAAATTCAGTCACTTGTGACTGCAACAATTTAGGTGATGGAAATATTAATCATTTAATTTTTGCTTGTCCCAAGTTCCAGTAGTGCGGAGAACAATTCCTCGCAGAATTAAGAAAGCTAAGAATATCATTCCCTAAAAGCATTGCTGGTCTTTTTACTACAGAATGATAAGGCACTTCTTAGGTGTCCGATAAGATTGGGTTTTAGTTAGTAATTTTAAAATTTGACTGTGGACCTACAGAGAAGGGTCAATCACAATTTTAATGAGTGGTTAACAAAATTGTTTGCATCTCAAAGAGTTATGACTATGTGAATCTGTGTGTAACCATTTTTTGTAAAGAAAAAAATATTTTTTACTTCCATATTCAGAAATTAAGAAGCTTTTCTTATATTCTCTAACAGTGAAAGAATATTATTTTGTCATTTTTAAGTAATTTGTACATTTATTTGTTTTTGTAAATCAGTTTGTTTTGTAATGTTTGATGGCTGATTAGTGCTGAAGGTATAAGTGTGTCATTGTTGGCTTAAAGCCAAGTAAATAACGGAAAAGATTTTTGATGCCCGGTAACCAAAACCTAATTACCTGTGAAGGAAATGATGAGGAGACCAAAATCCAGGGGTAAATTCCAAATATATCTGCATTCTCTCACAGATAGAGCACACTCAAATATTGCCTAAAATCATATTGAACTGGAGCAACTAAATTGCATGACATCTTCACCAAAATCCATCCCACTGCGTGTCACTGTATGCAGTACAGAGTTCATTGGACCCTCTGCCAGGCACTTTATTATGAATAGCAGAGTAATCACATAGATGTAGATGTAGAGTGAGTGTGCAGGAGCTTACACCAGCTCATTACTACCAGTAACACATCATCATAACATGCCTGTGCTTAATATTCAAAGGATTCTACCATAATCTAAGAGAGAAATTAAAAATTAAAATAACTTTTCCTCACTTCGTCGGTGTATGCTTCAGTATATTAGTGTTAACATTGTCAAGGTCTCAGAATGTTTAACAGAATATACTGCGCAAAATACATGATCTTAAGAAAAAAAGTAAGTGGCACTAAATCATGAAAACATAAAGCTAAAAATCGGTCAGTATATGAAAATGTATGTCAAAATTAAAGTCACAAGTCTCAATTTCATCAGAGGAATATTTTGGTCAAAATCTGAGCTTTCATGAAAAACTGATGGTGTTAAATGTTAGACACAGAAAGATGAAAATTTCTGCCTAACCTCAGTTACATGTAAAAATGATATATATCTGACACCAATAAGTTACCTCTATTAGTTTTCAAGTTATTTACTAAAAACCAAATCTGGAATGAAAATGTCCGTATTCAAAGAAGATTAAGTATTATTTGTATTTATAATAGTAAATTCTTATTACAGCACTTGATTACATTAATGTAATAATACAGCTGCACCAAGTTTCAAGACTATTTTGTAAATAACTAAATTTACAAGGAATCTCAAAATGGCAGTTTTCAGGTCCTGTCGTTCTATCGATTCCATTCTAAATATTCTAGCCAGCAAAGTTTAAATGCAGTCGAGCTAAAACTTTTTGAGTAACTAAAGTACACTTTATATAACAATTAAAAATTTTATAAAAAAAATTAAGAAGAATGTAAATTGTTAAATGACAGAGCTATTAATTAATGTGTGTCTGAGAAAGGGGGCATTTAAATACCACTACCTTAGCCTAGGGCAACTGGTAGCAGATGTTCTTTGGGGGTCCTCTGCACCAAAATTACAGCCAGAGAGGCAGATGGAGGGAGACACTTTGTACTGAGATACCAATCTGTCCACATCAGTCAAACACCTGTGTGCACTGTGTCTTGGATGAAGTCAGAGCTAGGCAGACTTGAATGCATTTTCTGTAAAAGTAGGAAGTGAACTCACAAGGACTGTATGCTGTCCTGGATCACTTAGCTTTCACGGAAGTAACTGTTTGTGTGTAGCCTTGCAATATTGACCAAACAATGTGGCAAGTGGCCAGATCATTTGCCACTTTTAATACATGCAATTAACTTTTAGTCATTAGAAGTAAGGGTGACGGACCATTTTACTTGGAACTTCCCGTAGAAGTTCGCAGTTGGTATATTAGATAGGATACTAATACTTATCTTTTGTGCATGTGAACTATTACTAAATATATCAATCAGTTAAAACTCCTAACTTTTATTTATAGTCATAGTTCCTGATCTTGCTAAGTAAATAACAAGTAGGAACATTTTCTTTCAGTTAGCGCAAAAAGTAATGTGGACTTGCAAACTGGAAATTATGGTTAGTATGCTCTCCATCGGTTTCAGGCTAATGGCAATAATAGTTTTCAGGCTCCTGTAAATGGCAAAGGTAGGTGCAAAGCATGCACAGACAATTTAAGTGTCTTTTCATAATGGCATAATGAATTAATGACCATTTAGAATATTTACCCACTGCTCCACACCATCTTTTCCCACCACTGTTTTTGCTGCTCACCCAACCCAAGCTCCAAATTGTTCTGGTTCTGTCTTTCTGCCAATTCTACTTCTAACTCCTCATCATACAGGTCATAACTGTGTAAAACAGAAGTGCAAGATCCGTCCATGAACTCATCTACCACACATCTCTCCAACAATGTTAAAAGCATAGCTTACAGCATCACAGACATGGCCAACTTTATTCTACTGTGAATTACGCACAGAAGCACCATTTGCCCACCAGGATGGTTACTGCAAAATTATGGGAAATGTCAAGGTTGGTCACCCTGTCGCAGGTAGCATATATCGAGTTTATCCCTAGTTAAACTTTACAAGTCTCATATATCTTATTTTCATCAGTACTGTATTTATTCCTTCCTTTCTTCCTCCTCACTTTCTTCAGTTCTTGCCATCTTGTATTTTACTCTCCTTACTCTTTATTCTTCACTTAAGGTTTACCTTTTCCTCCTCATATTAACTTGCTATTCTACAATGGCTCTCCAGTCTCAACAGCCTCCCTCCATGTCAATAATTTCAATCAGAAGTAGTTTATTAATGTCTTCAAACTTTCTTCCCTAATTTTTATATCATTCTGAATTATGACAAACTTATCCCTTTCTTTTACATTTTTAAAAAATTTGCTTTCAATGTCCTTTCCTTTCTCCTCCTCCTTATCTTCAGACAAAGTAAGCCTGAAAGTTTGAGAATTTTTTCTGGTCTTTGTATCACATCTCACTATTTTACACTTCTGCCCCAGGAATTTTAGATCTTTATTCTTTTTATGATTTTATTTTACCATTACACTGTAATAAAAAGAATAAAATTGTCAGATGCAGAGACTCTTCTGCTAACCACCTACTGAAGAAGAGCCATTATTGTAATCTATAAAAATGGCAGGCACAATGATGGAAATATAGGTTTTCTTTCACTCATATAAACGGTAAAACTCACTGCAAAGCTTAGTCATCTCACCAACTTAAGTGGTAGATCTTAATCAAGCAGGTGCCAACTGATAAGGCGGTAATTTTCACATCTGACAACACCTGCTTTTTCTTTGGGATTGGAATTATTAGATTCTTCTTGAGGTCTGAGGGTATTTCGCCTGTCTCATACATCTTGATCACCAGATGGTAGAGTTTTATCAGGACTGGCTATCCCAAGGCTGTCAGTAATTCTAATGGATTGTTGCCTTGTTTTGGCTCGGGTCTTTCAGTGCTCTGTCAAACTCTTCACACAGCATCATATCTCCCATTTCACTCTTCATCTACATTCTCTTCCATTTCTATAATATTGTCCTGAAGAACATCACCCTTGTATAGACCCTCTATATACTCCTTCCACCTTTCTGCTTTCCCTTCTTTGCTTAGAGCTGGGTTTCCATCTGAGCTCTTGATATTCATGCGAGTGGTTCTCTTTTCTCCAAAGGTCTCTTTAACTTTCCTGTAGGCAGTATCTAACTTAACCCTAGTGATATGCACCTCTACATACTTACATTTGTCCTCTAGACATCCCTGCTTAGCCATTTTGCACTTTCTGTCGATATCATTTTTGAGACGTTTGTATTCCTTTTTGCCTGCTTCATTTACTGCATTTTTATATTTTCTTCTTTCATCAATTAAATTCAATATCTCTTCTGTTACCCAAGGATTTCTACTAGACCTCATCTTTATACCTACTTGATCATCTGCTGCCTCCACTATTTCATCCCTCAAATCTACCCATTCTTCTTCTACTGTATTTCTTTACCCTGTTCCTGTCAACGGTTCCCTAATTCTCTCTCTGAAACACTCAACAAGCTCTGGTCCTTCAGTTTATCCAGGTCCCATCTCCTTAAATTCCCACCTTTTTGCAGTTTCTTCAGTTTTAATCTACAGCTCATAACGAATAGATTGTGGTCAGAGTCCACATCTGCCCCTGGAAATGTCTTACAATTTAAAACCTGGTTCCTAAATCTCTGCCTTAGCATTATATAATCTATCCGAAACCTTCCAGTGTCTCCAGGCCTCATCCACATATACAACCTTCTTTCATGATTCTTAAACCAATTGTTAGCTATGATTAAGTTATGCTACTTTTACTACTGTGGTAGACAGGGGCTTCATCTCTGTCTTGGCCACAATAATGCGTTCACTATGCTGTTCGTAGTCGCTTACCCACTTCTATTTTTTTATTCATTATTAAACCTACTCCTGCATTACCCCTATTTGAGTTTGTATTTATAACCCTGTGTTCAGCTGACCAAAAGTCGTGTTGCTCCTGCCACTAAACTTCACTAATTCCCACTATATCTAACTTTAACCTATCCATTTCCCTTTTTAAATTTTCTAACCTACCTGCCCGAATAAGGGATTTGACTTTCCACGCTCCAACCCGTAGCACGCCAGTTTTCTTTCTCCTGATAACAACGTCCTCTTGAGTAGTCCCCACCCGAAGATCCGAATGGGGGACTATTTTACCTCCGGAGGAGACCATCATCATTTCACCATACAGTAAAGCAGCATGCCCACAGGAAAAATTACGGCTCTAGTTTCCCCTTGCTTTCAGCCATTTGCAGTACCAGCACAGCAAGGCATTTTGGTTAGTGTTACAAATCCAGATCAGTCAATCATCCAGACTGTTGCCCCTGCAACTACTGAAAAGGCTGCTGCCCCTCTTCAGGAACCACACGTTTGTCTGGCACCTCAGCAGGGTCCCTTAACATGATGGAAATATGCTTGCCATGACAAAACTAGCGTGGATGCTGTGGAGTAGTCATTGTCTTCAGAAAGAAAGATACAGGAACTGCAATAAATTGGGGGAAAAAACTGATTCAGGATCCAGGCTTCATTCAGTTATTTTATTGATCCTAATAAAAGAAGCTACGATATAATGAAAAGGTTAGTTGCTACTCACTGTATAGTAGAGATGTTGAGTCACAGATAGGCACAACAAACTGTCAGAAAATGAGCTTTTGGCCAACGAGGCCTTCATTGGTAAAAAAAAAAAAAAACTGGAGACACAATTGGGTGGTAGGGGTAACGAGAAGGCTGGGATAGGGAAGGGGAGAGATAGCAGGGTAGGGGTGATTGACAGTGAAGTGCTTCTTGCGGGAGCATGCAGGGACGAGGTGGAGAGATGGTGAGGCAGTTAGGTGCAGTGAGGAGGTTAGACAGTGGGCCTCAACCTTTATAGTCTTAGTCCTTACCCTCCAGCCCCTTTCCTGTTCTCATTCTAGCACTACACAGTCCTCTATTGTACCAATGCACTGCACCCACAGGGTTTTTACCTGCCTCCTTTACCGCTGATCTGCCCCCCCCCCCCCCCTCCTCCAACCCCACTCCCCTGTCTAACCTCCCGACTGCACCTAGCTGCCCTACCCTCTCTCCACCTATGTCAACCCTGTATGCTCCCACAAGCAGCACTTTACCATCCTCCACCCACAGCCTGCTATCCTTCCCCCTCCCTGCCCCAGCCTCCTCCTTACCCCCACCACCTCGTGGCATCTCTCATCATGTACTGCTGCTCACAGTGTGGCCTCGGCAGCCAGAGACTGCAGTCACGCATGTGAGAGATGCATTTGCTTGTACATATTTGTGTGTGGTGTGTGTGTGTGTGTGTGTGTGTGTGTGTGTGTGTGTGTGTGTGTGTGTGTGTGGTGGGGGGGGGGGGGAGCACAGAGGGTGGAGAGTGCCTATCTGCAACTCGGCGCCTCCGCTATATGGTGAGTAGCGACTGTCCTTTTCATAATATTGATACATTCCATCCTGGATTTTCCACTGTTGAAGCTAAAATGTAACATTTATTTCACTTCCCTATCCTGACTTTGCTCTTGCTGTAATAACATTAATTCTTTTTTAGTAAAGGTCAAAGATATTCTCTCTTTTGTTATTCTCTGAAGGATGAAGGATAGTTTAACCTTCAGGCTAACATAACAGGCTAATGTGACAATAGACTGTGAATATACTTCTGCCATGATACCACCACCACCACCACCACCACCACCACCACCACCAACAACAACAACAACACCAACACCAACAACAACAACAACAACCACCTAGCAGAAATGAGTAATTGGCTTCAACATGGCAGGGATCATAACTCCATCACTTTTGGTAATAAATGAATCAACCATCTTCAACTAAACTTATTCTGGTAACTGACTAAAGTGCGCGTCATTTATGTTGGCGGCCGAGTTTAGGTTCGTTCTGCGCATCTGACATCACAAAACACAGTCAGCCAATGAACAGAGAACGACGTTGCCAAATCTTGACTCCGGTGCAGAGCATGGACGAGTGTCTTCAGTTTTAGAAACGTTCAGTCATAAATAAATTAATAGAACAAAAGCAATGTCTTGATAGTAGACTCTTTTATAGAAAGTTTGGAAAAAGCATTCTTCATACCAATTGCTTCATATTCTATTAATTAATTAAACCAAACAAGCAATAAGACTCCTAACTCAAGCGATAGCAAGGAAAGGTGTTCGTATAAATCTCAAGAACCGCTTTTTCACAATAAAGAACAGCAGTAAGTGTTTATTCCCTATTGCACTTTGACGAAGTGTGAGTAATTCATAGCCATACCAACAGTGTTTGTCAGTATTTTGCGAGACGTGTTAGAGTTCTCATGGTGTTCTATAGCAGGATCAGCTGCATTAGCGTAACGGTTTAGGTACTGGACTTCTACATGACAGGTTACGAGTTCAAACCTTGTGTGATGCTTAATATTTTCATTATTTAAAAACAATATCGAAGTGCCTTATTTCACGAATTATATTCGTTTGAATGCAATTTTTTTGAAATTTCTAGTGCTTTGTCTCTTTATTAACCCTTTCGCTGCTGCAGACACGTACTCCCCGCATTCCGCGCTGTGTGCGATTTTGTCATCACTGCACTGCTCGCCTGTGCAGACACATGGTGTCCCCACTGCTTTGTCACACTTATCATTTGATTTCACAAAAACTATTTGGCCCAAAATTTGATTTTTATACGTCTTCTTGACTGATACCTTCTCCCCATAAATGATTTAATTTTGTGTCGATGTTCAACGCAGTTATTATGCAGCATTAAAAATAGTAAACCATTGCACAAAATTTTGAAGAGTTTGCAGAGGTAAAAGTCCATAGAGTATACTTTCCGTATGGGCGATTTTAGTTGCCACAATGTTGAGAATGAAATGTGGACAAGATACCTAAATTTCATATAAAATTTACTGCAGAACAATATCTCATTTAATGTAAGTACCACATAGGTGTCATATGTAATATTGAGAAATATTCCGTCTTTCGTGACTGTAATAAAAGTTTTATTTACACCGGACGCGTTTGGCTTTATTTTAAAGCACTTCAATCAATGAAAGGTATGGCACATACACAATGGTACTCATGTTCTCTTTCTTGTTTTTGTTCCACAGTCGCAGTTTTAGCAATGGTACTGAAATATATTCCTCTTCTGCAACTGTAATAAGTGACTTATTTAGACCAGACGCGTTTCTCTCTTTTGAAGTATCTTCAGTGGACAGTATTTTGTCTCCTCCATTGCCAAGTCACCTTTCGTAGTTTTGTGCTGCGGTAACACAATATTCAACGTTTGTGTTGGCTTATCAGTGTTTTAGCAAATAAATGATGTTTGTGTGTGCCACACACAAAAATTATAGTTGACATAGCTCTGAGCACTTCACTGATAGACGGTATATTCAAGTCCTAATGTTTTTCTAAGTTCACAGTTTTGTTTAATGTATTTTGTCTACTTCCTTTTGATTGATTGATTGAAGTGCTTTAAAATAAAGCCAAACATGCTCAGTGTACATAAAACTTTTGTTACAGTCGAGAAAGACTGAATATTTCTCAATATTACATACGACACCTATGTGGTACTGAAATGAGATATTGTTATACAATAATTTTATATGAAATTTGGGTATCTTGTCCACATTTCATTCTCAACATTGTGGCAACGGAAAGTATACTCTATGGACTTTTACATCTGCAAACTCTTCAAAATTTCGTGCAATGCTTTACTATATTTAATGCTGCATAATAACTGCGTTGAACATTGAAACAAAATTAAGTCATTTATGGGGGGGAAGTTATCAGTCAAGAAGATGTGTAAAAATCTAATTTTTGGGCCAAATAGTTTTTGTGGAATCGAATGATAACAGTGTCAAAGCAGTCGGAACACGATGTGTCTGTACAGGCGAGCAGTGCAGTGACAAAATCGCGCACAGTGCGGAATTCAGGGAACACCTCATTGTAGCAGCGAAAGGGTTAATGCGGCCATGTGGCTTTACTTCATAAACTGTGCGCTCCCCGATAAACGTTAGCTTGCGAACTATGCTATGCTACGGCCCTGCTTCTATTGGCGCGTGCGTCATGTGCAACTAGCAACGCAGCAATCTCCCGGGTATGGACGGACATGCGCGAGCCGCCAAGAAAAGAATTGAACTATAGTTGCAGGTTCTACCTGCCACAGCCAACAATCCTTGCTATGCTGTCATGCTACTCTGGTGTTGCTCCTGGAGAACAATCTACTGCACCCATCTGCGCAATGGGCAGGTGAAAGACCTTCCTGACATCACACCTGCACTGGCTACTCTCACCTGTAGTGGAACCTGGAAAGCCAACTGGGCCAAAGTCTAGAAGAGTCCCCTACATATTATACAGCCACACTGATGATTCAAAATGTTCCTTTACAACAGTTCATACCCAAAGCTTTCATGGAAACTTAAAATTATGATGTAAAATAAATACGACAGGCAAATTGCAACTCTAGCTTTATAATAGTTGTTTAATTAAAGTGAGTTAAGATAAGAGACAAGTAGTCAGTGATTCACACAATAACTGCTATCATTTTTATTATTATGTGACTTCTGAAATTTTCCCGGCGTATTTGTTCTTCTAATAATTTCCGGGTATGCAGCCGGATCCCGTCGACATTCTGCCACGATATTTCGGCCCAGAGACGTCCGGCCATCATCAGGTGAGTACACAACTACTGATTTTTATTATTAACTTTTACTAACCTGATCTAGATAATTCATGTACGATGCTGCACGTCTTTTGAAGGCTGACACGGCAGGATGCATCTTAGCGTGAAGTGAGAAAGCTGATGCAGGAGAGAGTGCCATGCCCTTCCACAGCTCAGTGCGACTGTCAGACAATACACCTGAAAGCTACTAACAAACAACAGAACTGAGGACTGAATACATAAAGGAAATAACATACCAAACAAAACGCAAAGTAAAAGATATTTTAATATTGCCTATTTTAAGGCTGTGAGGTAGTGATCGTTATATTTGAAAAGTAATAATTGGCAGAATTCAACTGTTTTTTGACCTACACACAACTCTACAACATATTTCGAGACACAGTGCTCTCGTCACGAGTTTCTCATATTCAGTTCATGAGGTTAAAACATTAAAACGCCTACCAACACATTTGCAATGCTCATAAAATAAATAGAATAAAAACACAATGGACTGTGGGGTCTTGTCCTACATTACTTCTGCCCATAGTCATTCCACCTCACACCAGGACATATCCTACACACCTCACAAAGTGTTGACTTAATATTCTTGCTACCCACAGGTGATCACCACCTGGTGTGTGGTACTCTATGAGATTTGACAACTATGGACAGAAGTCAAAGATTTTAAAGTAAACCGAAGATTTGATGGTAACTTTTTAGTGTTTCAAAGCGAGGAGTGAGTTTGAGAGTCTGATGATGAGAGCACTCTCTCTCGAAAAGCACTGTTAAATTGTATGTAGGATATAAAATGGACGACTGCTACCAATTATTATTTTTAAAAGACATTGTCAAAGACTTATCTACAAGCAAATTTACTTTAAATTTTTTTGGGAGGTGGGCAGATTTTCTTTATTTAGTGGCAAGTCTTTTTCATACTATGTGGCTGGCACTGTACGTTGTTGCAAAATATATTTATGTTTGTTTTATTAGATCTATCTAAAACTAGCAGTCAGTGTACTATTCCTGAAAGTCAGATAAACTATGAGTTTTTGGGTAGGTTAACTATCACCTCTCCCTGGTGGCTTTTCATGTTCCTCCTGACTAACACTGCCAACAAGGAACATTATTTGTCTACCATTTGTTCACCATTTCATAAGAAATGACCCTTGGCTTCGAGTTCCTTGAGACACAATCACATATTGAGCATCAACATGATGCACCTTTCCTAAATCAACTCCTTTTGTCATTTGATACGTAAACAAAATATTTTGATTGGAAAGGAAGTGACAACATGTGGAAATAATTATGCGAAAGTGAACCATATGGACTTTTTTTGGGAACACTACTCAGACCGCATTTTCAAGAACGATCTCCCGTGCACAGTTTAAAGATACAACAGTTCTCGATTTACTGTCAGATTTTCATTGCTTTCCAGTTACTCGTTTTGTTGTAATAATGGAAACTACTCATACGTTTCACTATTAGGTGAATTACAACTGTGGTGTCACCGCCAGACACCACACTTGCTAGGTGGTAGCCTTTAAATCAGCTGCGGTCTGTTAGTATACGTCGGACCCGCATGTCGCCACTATCAGTGATTGCAGATCGAGCGCCGCCACACGGCAGGTCTAGAGAGTCTTCCTAGCACTCTCCCAGTTGTACAGCCGACTTTGCTAGCGATGGTTCACTGACAAATTACGCTCTCATTTGCCGAGACGATAGTTAGCATAGCCTTCAGCTACGTTATTTGCTACGACCTAACAAGGCGCCATGATCAGTTTCTATTGATACTGTAAATCATGTACCATCAAGAGCGACGTTCGTCATTAATGGATTAAAGTTAAGTATTCCACCAGTTATGACCGTTTTTCTCAATTCTAATTCCCTTGTCATGTTCCAGACCTCACGCCAGCCTGCGTGAGCTAAAACGCGTGGATTTCGGCCTCCTGTAATAACACGGAGTTGGCTCTCCTGCCAACCACAACATTGGCAATGAGGCACAACCACGTTCTTATCGATATTGCCCTGATTTACTTGTGTAATGGCTTCGCCACAATCTTCAGATGTACTGTCCAAATTTTATCGCTTACAGAATCAGCAGACACAGGCCTTACTGGATGCCCTTGGACAGCTCGTCCGGGGTCAACGTGCGATGCAAAACGATGCGGCGGCAGCCGCTTCACCATTAACGCAGCCACAACACCCTGTTGCATCAACTTTTCGACCTTTTGATGCTGCACTGGAAAGCTGGACGGAGTGGTCACGCCAATTTGGATTCCATCTCGCCGCCTACAGAATTCAAGGTAACGAGCGGCAGCTTCAGTAGGGGTGACCACGTACCGTGTGATAGTCAAATTATTTCCCCGCTGAGACGTAGCAACTCTGTCCTACGAAGAAATTTTGTCTGCATTGGATGCATATTTCAAAGAATCAGTCAATGTAGTTGCGAAATGGTATACCTTCTTTCGTACAAAACGTACGGCAGGTCAGACTAATCGGGAGTGGGTTGCAACCTTGCAAGGCCTTACTAGGGATTGTGCTTTTGAGTGTCAATGTGGACTCCCTTATTCAGATACTATGATATGTGATGCAATTGCACAGAATGTTTCTGATGTTCGTATAAGGGAACAGATTTTGAAACTAGTCAATCACTCCCTTCAACAAGTGATGGACATATTGATCGGCAAGACACACTTGACTTTGCTCAGGAATCATTTGAAACTTCGCCAGCAGTGTGTCAGGTTAACCGGCCCGCTGGGCGAGCTGCACGGAGCAGTAAATAGCCCTCGCACCCGGCCGCGCCGCTGCCGCCAGGCTCTCAGCCACGTGTGCTGCGCCAGCAAGCAAATGCAGTGATCAAATAATGCCCGCGGTGTGCTACTAAACATTCACATGAGAATTGCCCGTCACACCAAGCTATTTGCTTTTATTGTAATAAAAAAGGACATGTTCACAGTGTTTGCCAGAAAAAGCTCAGATCGGAAGCTCAAAACTGTTCCAGGCCCTTTGCTTCGCGCCGGAATCGAAATCGAACCATGGATACTCAGGCTCGCGAAACTTCGCCCATGGAAATTCATGTAGTCCAGTCTATTCCGCCCAGTGCCACTCTCTCTAACAGTGACTGTGTTCGTCCCAAAAATAGTGTGCATCGACATCGCCGGAACTGCCATCAAGTCGCAAGTGATTATGTACCAGTGTCAGTTCACGTTGCACGAGACAGTCGCTCTTGTCGTCAGCAAGACAATAAACTTTTGTAGACTTGGACATTAATGGCAAAGTGATACCATTCCAGCTCGATACCGGAGCTGCAGTTTCACTGATCAATCAAGACACTTACAAACTGCTGGGCACACCTCCGTTGCGAGCCGCAAATGTTAAGTTAACTAATTATTCCAGTCAAGATATCCCTGTGTTAGGACAGTACAGCCTTCTTGCAACATACAAAGGACAAACAAAACTTGTGTCATTTTACGTCTTTCGTTCTTCTTCTGCAGTGAACTTGTTTGGTTTCGATTTATTTCAGTTGTTTAACTTGTCTATAGTAAATCAGGTCCTATCAGTGAACCAGACTGTGCCTTCAGACAGTGTTTCTCGTCTATGCGAAGAATTTGCAGACATTTTTGCACCGGGCCTAGGTTGTGCTAAGAACTATAAAGCACATTTGGAACTGAAAGTAAGCGCGCAACCAAAATTTTTCAGAGCGCCCAATGTTCCCCACACAGTGCGTGATGAGGTCACAAAAACATTACACGATTTGGAATCACAAGGTGTAATTGAAAGTGTGCAGGCTTCTCTCTGGGCATCACCCTTAGTAATTTTGCCAAAACCTTCCGGAAAGTTGAGAGTTTGTGTGGACTTCTAGGCAACAGTGAATCCACAACTCGTGATTGCAACTTTTCCTTTACTCCACCCTGAAGAACTTTTTGACAAACTGTGCCCTGGTAAATATTTTTCAAGTTGGACCTAGCAGATGCGTACTTGCAAATACCGGTGGACGAAGAATCCCAGCGCGTTTTGGTGGTTAACACGCATCTTGGGTTGTATCAATTCAAACAACTGCCATTCAGGTGTGTATCCGCCCCTGCATTGTTTCAGCAATATCTACAAACTGTCTGTGCATTGGTCCCTACTGCAGCAAATTATCTGGACGATATTGTGATCCCCAGAAAGACAGAAGAAGAACATTTGGCCCGTCTAAGAACATTGTTTCAGGTCTTGCAACAAAATGGTCTTCGCTTGCGAAAGGACAAATGTGTGTTTTTTGCTCGGGACTTGCCATACTTGGGCCATGTACTCAATGCCCAAGGTATACATCCTAGTCCCACGCACCTTCGTGCCATCCAAGACTTGCTGTCGCCACAGAATTTGAAGCAGCTACAGAGTGTGCAGGGAAAAATTAATTATTATCACCATTATATACCACACACCTCTTCCATTTCAGCTCCGCTTCATCTCTTACGCCGTAAAGGTGTTCCGTTCGTCTGGACGACGGAATGCGAATGCGCCTTTCGCCAGTTGAAGTCGGCGTTGCTTTCCAATACTTGCCTTACGCCATTCGATCCCCAGAAGCCCCTTTTGTTGATGGTGGATGCATTGGATTTCGGGATCAGTGCTGTGCTTGCGCACAAAGATGGATCGCACGATCGCCCTATTGCCTTTGCGTCCAAATTGCTCTTGTCTGCGCAAAGAAATTATTCACAGATCGAGAAAGAAGCACTGGCTCTCTACAATATCTTGTATCGGTCCACTGCTAGGCACGGAATCACCGATGCGTTGTCCCGCTTGCCTGTTGCTGAGGATAGGGCATTTGATTCTTCCTAACTTGCTTGCATGTTCATTGATGCGGAAACCGATGACGTGGTCGAATCGTTTCCGATTGATCTTCGTCGTGTAGCTACAGCCACAGCTGCCAAACCTGTCATTGCTCCCGTTCTGTGTTTTGTTTGCTACGCAATGGTCTTTGTCAAAGTCGTAGATCGGGGACCCGTTTGTTTGCCGATTTTTTGCTCACAAGGAGAGACTTTTTGTACGACGTGGTGTTTTGTTGTTGCACTCTGATAATGATCAGTCCAGGGTCGTGGTACCACGTTCATTACAGTCCTCTCTTACAGCCGCTCCACCAAGGACAATGGGGTATAGCGAGAACAAAACAACTTACTCGTCAGCATTGTACTTGGTTCGGAATCAATGCCGTGATTATGAATATGTGCTCTTCCTGCATGGTGTGTGCCGAACAACCCTCAGCACCATCGCAGAAATTCTTTGCAAGGCCCAAAGCCACTTCCCCTTGGCAACTCTTACACATCGATTTTGCTGGTCCATTCTGGAATGCTCGATGGTTGGTTGTGGTAGATTCATTCAGTAATTTTCCTTTTGTTGTCCGGATGTCTTCCACGACGTCATCTGCCACCATCCAAGCATTATCTGCTATCTTTTGCATTGAAGGTCTTCCACAGACTATTGTTTCCAACAATGGCCCACAATTCATGTCTGCAGAATTTCAAGTCATTCTGCAAGGCCAATGGTATTCAACATCTGACGTCCACACCTTTTTCGCCACAGTCAAACGGTGCCGCTGAACGATTGGCCAGGAATTTCAAGTCACAGATGTTGAAGTTGAAAGAGTCGCATTCTCGGGAGGACGCGTTATTGCTCTTTTTGTCCTCGTATCGCTCTCAGCCCCAAGATGGTGACTTGCCGGCTGAGTTGCTCCACGGTCGTCATCATCGAACCTTTATGTCTTTGCTACATCCGCATCAGGTTCCAGTGCAGTGGGAGACACCTGCTTTTGCTCCATGTGACGTTGTCTACTGTCGCCACTATCAAGGTTCACGACGCTGGCTCGAAGGGCGCATTATTCGCTGCCTCGGACATACTATGTATCTGGTTTTGGGGGCCGCTGGTGAGGTGCGTCGGCATCTCAATCAGGTGCGCCTCTGTCGTCGCACGGAATCTGCCACTCGCCGTCTGCTTTCAGCGACGGAATCTGCCACTTGCCGTCTGCTTTCAGCGACGGTGCCGTCCTGTCAGCGCCCTGAGGACCCATCTACTGGCTCGCCTCAGCCCCAGGTGTTACCGACGCTTCCATTTTGCCCCATGGCGACACGCCGCCGCCACCTGTTCTCCCGCCCGCAGTGGACGCGTCACTGCAACCGCCGAGCGCCTCCCTGGGTCACGCACCGCCGATCGCTTCCCGTGACCAGTTTTCCTCCGACATGGAACTCTTGCCCGCTCCGGACCATATGCCATCTTCGCCCGTCGGGTGCCCCGGCCCGATTGAGGTCGATCTTTCGGCCCCTCCTGTGTCTCTACGGGCGCATACACTGCATGTTGGCGTGCACCCTGGAGCAAGTTTTCAGGCGTTTCCTAGCTCCCCGCAGTCCGAATGGCAGGGTGCGGGTGGCACAGCTTCGCCTGTCGTTAGGCTCCCCACCTCGTCGCATACGTCAACATAGGGTCCTCCCCACGGCGGGCGAAAGAAGCCTTATGCCACAACCGTACACGCCAATTTGCGTGGGAGGAATGAGGTGTCACCGCCAGACACCACACTTGCTAGGTGGTAGCCTTTAAATCGGCTGCAGTCTGTTAGTATATATCGGACCCGGTGTCGCCACTATCAGTGATCGCAGACCGAGCGCCGCCACACGGCAGGTCTAGAGAGACTTCCTAGTACTCTCCCAGCTGTACAGCCGACTTTGCTAGCGATGGTTCACTGATAAATTACACTCTCATTTGCCGAGACGATAGTTAGCATAGCCTTCAGCTACGTTATTTGCTACGACCTAGCAAGGCGCCATGATCAGTTTCTATTGATATTGTAAATCATGTACCATCAAGAGCGAAGTTCGTCATTAATGGATTAAAGTTATGTATTCCACCAGCTATGACCGTTTTTCTCAATTCTAATTCCCTTGTCATGTTCCAGACCTCACGCCAGCCCGTGTGAGCTAAAACGCGTGCATTTCGGGCTCCTGTAATAACACGGTGTTGGCTCTCCTGCCAACCACAACATTGGCGATGAGGCACAACCGCTTTCTTATCTATGAAAACTGGAAATCCTAGGCCAGTTGTCGCTTTTCACAGTTATGTTTTCATACACATAATGCTACATAATGGAAAAATATCAAGTGTGTGTGTGTAATGTTGTTTTTGCGTTCTCATGTGTTGCAGCCTTGAGGATGCTAATCTACCACGTCTGAGCTTTGAACAGTTGCCTTGCTTATGTCCCCATTCCTTGAAAGATAAGTAACATTTATTGAAGCACATCTTTATTATGAGATCAAAAATGATGATGCCTTAGTGCAGTTCTGTTTCACAGTCAGTAAAGAGAGCCACTGATTACCTCAGTACTATCGAAAGTATGGTAATTAGCTGAAAGAGAACACTCAGGAATTTCAAGTTCTGTATCACCAGATGGAGTTCTGGTTGACTACAAAAATCTACATGGGAATATTTTTCACAAGAGTCATAAAGAGGAAGATCCAACCTTACACGTGAAAAAGCAATTTGGAAAAATTGAGGAATGAAGTGTAAGACTTTCGTTATTTGAGTGGAATAACCCTTTGACATGTTGTTTGGAAATGGGTCAGAGATACAAAAAGTTCAATAAACAGCTTGTACTGATGGAAACTCCTGTAATAGCAGGAAAAAAAATGCATGTTCTTGTGAGAAATTACAGACATTGGTGAGACATTGAATAGACTGTTATATACACTCATGAGACTTGCTGTGACACAAACCATTCCACAAAGTTTGGATAGTAGGAATAAAAAATGACGTACACATAAAATAGTAGATAGAACTATTGCAAAGAAAGTTTTCAGGTGTGGAAATACGGAATATAAACATGGCCGGTTCCAGAAATAATTACAACGTGTTACATTGGAAACAAAGATGGGTTTGTGCAAAATAGTGGCCTGTGTTTTATTGGGAAAATGCAGTAGTGATTACTGTTCTGAGTACAATGCCAGACATGATTAAGGCTGGTTCAGAAGAATTCTCAGAAAGTTATCCAATATATTTACAACTATTAGACATCAGGTTCCATGTCACAAATGATAAATCCGTATTGCGAAATCCATCTATGAAATGAAAGGAAGATTTTGTTATTGAATGACTGGAAAATAACAAAACAGATCTTTCATCTCATGTCAAACTACAGTAGAATTTATGTGACATACACGTATGCACTTCAGTTCACCCTAGAATTTTTTTGGAGAGAGTGTTGTGCCCAATGGGCAAAGAAATTAAACTTCTGTGGTTGCCTGTGGCATACTGCAAACTCAGTGCTGTTGAACTAATTTGGGCCTTGATCAAGAACAAAATAAAACAAGACCATTCAGATAAATAACATTCTGCTTTACAAAGAATTCCCCAGACTGTCTGGAGGAATTCAGTGAATTGTATAAACAAAATCAAAAGAGCTAACTGTCTGGACACAGCAACAGAACCATTACTGATTGAAGTAGGCATGCAGAGTAGCAACAAGACCTAAGGATGGAGTGAAAGATATTAAAATTGTGCTTTCCCCCATTAATTCTCTATTCTATCCTGGAAAATCTCTTCCATCTCACTGCAGCACAAGATGGAATTTTCATATACTGTTATAAATGCACAATACATTTCATTTTTGTTTCCTTAGACTGCTTGGTTATCTAGTGTTTATTAGCAATTTCTCATTTTACCACCAGATTCTTGTCATCTACATATGATAGGCACACGTTAACTCCATCAAATCAGGAACTACTACTAAGACATTTCATCTGTAACAATATTTGGCACTAAACAAATTTGTGTAATTATTAACAATTTGTCCATTTTATTTGGACTGTTGAGCTCCGTGGCCGTGGATAATGATATTTCACTGAAAAAATACGGCAACCAGCCGTGGCTGGTTGCCGTATTTTTTCAGTGAAATATGTGTAATAATTATTTCTACATGTCACAGGTATTCAACTACACAACAAGATTTCCTCGTATGTACTACAATCCTAAACCAATAAAGCTTCTTCACTGATTAAACTTTTAATTTGCATTTTGTATGCTCTAACCTTTCCACTTGCAGCAACCATAGCTGTCAAGGAAGCAGCAAGGCATTCATCAGTAGTCTTCAACCTATCCGTGATGGAGGGGCATAGTTCTCTTTCCACTTGAGTCTTGCTTGCATAAGCACGCGACAGTTCTGAAACACATTTTCTTGCCATGCTAAATTGAATGTTTTAATATGCAACAATAGACACTACCAAATTTCTAATATAATTTAAAAACACTTTTACAAATTTCAGAAATGACAGCTGATAACTCACCTTTAATAGATTCATGAACATTCTTCAGTATTTCTGTAACTTCTAAGAGAAACCTTCTCTGTGATGAGGGAGGATGTTGACAGCTTCTCTTATCTGAAAGGTATGGTAAACATATTTGCCAGTTTGTCATCTCGCCATTGCACTCAGGTTTTTTTTTTATTATTTTATTTTATTTTTTTTTATTCACAAGCATAGGTATGAAAGGGGAAAATGAAAATGACAATGGGTCACAATGTTGTAACATACTGTAGCTTTGATACTGGTGGTGGTCACTCAATGTATGCCACACATTTCAACAGGAACTGATTGAAATACACAAAAAGTTCTTGGGAAGATACAGTGACATTCATGACCAGAAAACAATCACCTCCAGATAAATAATAAAGTTACAGAACATTAACATATTTATATCCATACCTGCAAATTAATTCTTTTCTTTTTTACTCCTACTCCAACATTGTATCAAGATACACCCATCAAATTCACCTCATTTGCCCAAACGGTAGAAATCTATGCACTTAAGTGAATGCATTCACTTCTTTTATTTGCCTATTACAATGATGGACCCACAATAGAGTAGTCTAAGGAACTGAATAAACATGTGATAACAGAGAAATTGTATTTGAAATGCACTGCTTCCTTTTCAATGAACATGGTATTACAGGCTTCTCCATTGACAAGAACCTTTGAAATTACAATCCATGAAGATTTACAATTCTCGTTTCACGCATTGCCATAAGAAAGTTGCATCCTGAGAAATTGGAATGTGAAGTTGGCATGTGAAATGAACGAAATGCGCCGCTATTGCATTTCCTGCGATGCAAGAGTGACCTGCACGTTGCTCGTAATCGCGACTTAATTGACATATTCGGATGCAACAAACACTGTACTTATGTAGAGCTATGTACATTATTAGCACATGGCTTGGGAAACATACAGATGTCCACTCAACCAGAATGAAAACAAGGACACGGTTTACTCGTACATGCTTTATTAAACTTTTTGACAGTACTACAATGGACATAACAGTAATGAAATACTGATAACCACCATCAGAGTAAACGAAATTAACGGCTGTCAAAGGGATACATGCTACTTGTACGTAGCTGTACATCAATAAAACAATGGTACATGCCATGTGCAGAACA
Source organism: Schistocerca gregaria (assembly GCF_023897955.1). Taxonomy (NCBI): domain Eukaryota; kingdom Metazoa; phylum Arthropoda; class Insecta; order Orthoptera; family Acrididae; genus Schistocerca; species Schistocerca gregaria. The sequence continues at coordinate 655,508,058 of NC_064920.1, forward strand.
TGTACTGGGCATCTTTAATGACTGTCACACATCTGAACCGTTGCAGATGGTGCAACACATACATAAACATACAGTAGTACCTACGAAACAAACCTAGGTCTTCTCTGTAATACACAAAAAGTATGCCGGTGTGCAATCACATGTCACACAGCCAAAACGCTACGACGTATATAGACAAATACCATTGATGACCGTGCAGCTTCTCTAGAATGAAATGATAATTAAATCAACATTCTAGCTGCAAACAGACGTTGATATACATCATTTGGGTCATGTTGAAAATGTGTGACCCGACGGGACTCGAACTGAGGACCTCCTGCTTACATGGCAGATGCTCTATCCATCTGAGCCACCAAGGGCACAGAGGATAGTGCGCCTGCAGGGACTTATCTCTTGCACATTCCCCATGAGACCAATATTCCCAACATGTCCACACCACTACATTCGTAGTGCACCTAATAGATGTTTGCCCATCACACTCAATATTTGTGGTGGTTGTTAGAGTTTAACGTCCCGTCGACAACGAGGTCATTAGAGACGGAGCGCACGCTCGGTTAGGGAAGGATTGGGAAGGAAATCGGCCATGCCCTTTCAAAGGAACCATCCTGGCATTTGCCTGAAACGATTTAGGGAAATCATGGAAAACCTAAATCAGGACGGCTGGAGACGGGATTCAACCATCCTCCTCTCATCACACTCAATACTTGTGGCAGATTAATCTACCAAGTCCCGTACGAGTTGTGCCATAGCGTGTGCATTTGCACAAGAATGTCAATGGCCGGGTAGCCCTATTTTAACTATATATGAATGAAGTATCTGTTCCCGAAAGAACAGAATGCTGATGACCGTGCAGCTTCTCTAGAATGTAAGCAGGAGATCCCAGGTTCGAGGCCCAGTTGGGTCATACATTTTCAACATGTCCCAAACGATGTATAACAACACCTTTTGTAGCTAGGGTGTCGATTTAATTATCATTTCAGTTCTTCTGTCAGTCAACGTAAGGTACATCTCGGGAACCGCTTGTATTGTCACCCATTAAGATTGCCATCAATAAAATACCACACAATACATTGAGACTCCACTGACGATGTTCAACCCGGCGAATCCATTGAGAGTTGTCTGATGACTGGTAGTGCATATTGTGTAAGTTGGTGTTCCAATTGTTTGTAAACTTGGCCTCGATGGTAAACACAAAGTAATGGCCTTGCCACAGAATCCACTGATAATATTTTCAGGTTATTGTGAACATTGTTGCCCTGGACACCTTGATGTAGCGGCATGTGATAACAGAGGTATCTATGCCTGTGGCGAAAGTGTATTACGCTTGTTCGAGGGATTCCCATCCATCTCTCCATTTCATCAATACTTGTATAAGGGTTTATTGCAGAGGCCACCAAACAGCTACTTTCAAGTGTTATACCTTTGCTCTGGATATCCATGCATGAAGACAATTTCCCTGTTGCCTAGTACCTGAATAGTGTAAATTCGCGTAGTCGTCTGTCTTCTGTTTTTGTTATGAACAGCCAGTGTCAGTTGGTCACAGCCATTGTGCTCCCTGCCGCCGTTGGATAAGTAGCTGCAGCTGCAGCAGCAAGTCGTATAACCCTAGCTTACTTATTTGTTAGATAGTTTAATTAATTTCTTTGCGTGTTTTTGGGTACTTGCATTGTTTAATTCATATATTTCGGGCGTATTATAGTATTTGACAGTGGTAGCATCGCGCTTTAGTGTTTACTTGGTAGATTCTTATTTAAATTGCGTGTGAGTTTCGTATAGGAGGTGCAATTTCGAGTTTTAGTTTCTGTAATCGTAAATTCAGCAGATTGTAGCGCAGTCGTTAGGCATTTGTACAGGTTAGTTGATACATTCTTTGCATGTTTCGCTTGCGTTATCTAGGCATGGACTCATGTTTCTGTAACTGTTGTTCAACATCGATCAGAATGGACAGGGACTGCGATTGCTGTGTTTGGATGAGGGCTGACTTGGCATCCCTTCGCTCACAGCTGCAATCGGCACTGACTTCGGTCGCGCAGCTTGAGGCTGTTGCCAATGGGCACCACTGTGGGGAGCCAGACTTGGGTATCACGGGGATGTCAACCTCGTCCCGTCTGTCCCCAGATCGGTCTGCCGCCGTGGTTGCCCCGGTTGCTGCCCGCAGTGGGGCTGAGCCCTCGCCTGTGGTTGATTGGGAGGTCGTTCCAAGGCGTGGCAGGCAGCGAAAGGCGTCCCCGGAGGCTGATCAGAAAGCCTCCCCGGTGCGTCTGACAAACCGGTTTCAGGCACTGTCTCTGGCTGAGCCAGATGCAGCTGCCTGCCCTGTTTCAGAGGATCATTCTCAGCCTTCAAGGTCCGGGCAATCGCAGAGGGTGGGCTTACTGGTAGTTGGGAGCTCCAATGTTAGGTGCGTAATGGGGCCCCTTAGGGATACGGCGGCTAAGGAGGGGAAGAAATCCAGTGTGCACTCCGTGTGCATTCCGGGAGGAGTCATTCCTGATGTGGAAAGGGTTCTTCCGGATGCCATGAAGAGCACAGGGTGCAGCCAGCTGCAGGTGGTGGCACATGTCGGCACTAATGACGTGTGTCGCTTTGGATCTGAGGAAATTCTCTCTGGATTCCAGCGGCTATCTGATTTGGTGAAGGCCGCCGGTCTTGCTCACGAGATGGAGGGAGGCAGAGCTCACCATCTGCAGCATCGTTGACAGAACCGACTGCGGACCTTTGGTACAGAGCCGAGTGGAGGATCTGAATCAGAGGCTCAGACGGTTTTGCGACCGTGTTGGCTGCAGATTCCTTGACTTGCGCCATAGGGTGGTGGGGTTTCGGGTTCCGCTGAATAGGTCAGAAGTTCACTACAATCAGCTGGCGGCTATACGGGTAGCGGAGGCTCTGTGGCATGGACTGGGCGGTTTTTTAGGTTAGAAGGCCTCGGGAAAGTACGGGGTGGGCTGCAATATCAAAGGGTGCATGGCAATTACAGGACGTGCTTGGATCAAGGAACAGTCGGAATTATAGTTGTAAATTGTTGTAGTTGCGCTGGAAAAGTCCCTGAGCTTCAAGCGCTAACAGAAAGCACAGAAGCTGATATTGTTATAGGTACAGAAAGCTGGCTAAAGCCTGAAATAAGTTCTGCAGAAATTTTTACGAAGTCTCAGACGGTGTTCAGGAAAGATAGATTAGGCAGAATTGGTGGTGGAGTGTTTGTGTCTGTCAGTAGTGGTTTATCTTGTAGTGAAGTCGAAGTAGATACTCCGTGCGAATTAAGTTAATAATTGGCTCCTTCTACCGATCCCCAGACTCCGATGATACAGTTGCGGAACAGTTCAGAGAAAGTTTGAGTCTCGTAACAAATAAATACCCCACTCATACGGTTATAGTTGGTGGGGACTTCAACCTACCCTCGGTATGTTGGCAAAAATACTTGTTCAAAACCGCTGGTAGGCAGAAAACGTCTTCCCAGATTGTCCTAAATGCTTTCTCCGAAAATTATTTCGAGTAGTTAGTCCACAAACCCACGCGAATTGTAAATGGTTGCGAAAACACACTTGACCTCTTAGCCACAAACAATCTAGAGCTGATAGAGAGCATCATGACTGATACAGGGATTAGTGATCACAAGGTCGTTGTAGCTAGGCTCAATACCATTTCTTCCAAATCCATCAGAAACAAACGCAAAATAATTTTATTTAAAAAAGCGGATAAAGTGTCACAAGAAGCCTTCCTAAAAGACAATTTCCATTCCTTCCGAACTGACTATGCGAATGTAGACGAGATGTGGCTCAAATTCAAAGATATAGTAGCAACAGCAATTGAGATATTCATACCTCATAAATTGGTAAGAGATGGAACGGATCCCCCATGGTACACAAAAAAGGTCCGAACGCTGTTGCAGAGGCAACGGAAAAAGCATGCGAAGTTCAGAAGAACGCGAAATCCCGAAGATGGGCTAAAACTTACAGACGCGCGAAATTTGGCACGTACTTCGATGCGAGATGCCTTTAATAGGTTCCACAACGAAACATTGTCTCGAAATTTGGTAGAAAATCTGAAGAAATTCTGGTCGTATGTAAAGTACACAAGCGGCAAGACACAGTCAATACCTTCGCTGCGCAGTGCCGATGGTACTGTTATCGACGACTGTGCCGCTAAAGCGGAGTTATTGAACGCAGTTTTCCGAAATTCCTTCACCAGGGAAGATGAATGGAATATTCCAGAATTTGAACATGAACATCTGATAGCATGAGTTTCTTAGAAGTAGATACCTTAGGGGTTGCGAACAACTCAAATCGCTTGATACAGGCAAGTCTTCAGGTCCAGATTGTATACCGATTAGGTTCCTTTCAGATTACGCTGATACTATATCTCCCTACTTAGCACTCATATACAACCGCTCGCTCACCGATAGATCAGTACCTACAGATTGGAAAATTGCGCAGGTCACACCATTGTTCAAGAAGGGTACTAGGAGTAATCCATTTAACTACAGACCTATATCATTGACGTCGGTCTGCAGTAGGGTTTTGGAGCATATACTGTATTCAAACATTATGAAACACCTCGAAGGGAACGATCTATTGACACGTAATCAGCATGGCTTCAGAAAACATCGCTCTTGTGCAACGCAGCTAGCTCTTTATTCGCATGTAGTAATGGCCGCTATCGACAGGGGATCTCAAGTTGATTCCGTATTTCTAAATTTCCGGAAAGCTTTTGACACCGTTCCTCACAAGCGACTTCTAATCAAGCTGCGGAGCTATGGGGTATCATCTCAGTTGTGCGACTGGATTCGTGATTTCCTGTCCGGAAGGTTGCAGTTCGTAGTAATAGACGGCAAATCATTGAGTAAAACTGAAGTGATATCAGGTGTTCACCAGGGAAGCGTCCTGGGACCTCTGCTGTTCCTGATCTATATAAATGACCTGGGTGACAATCTGAGCAGTTCTCTTAGATTGTTCGCAGATGATGCTGTAATTTACCGTCTAGTAAGGTCATCTGAAGACCAGTATCAGTTGCAAAGCGATTTAGAAAAGATTGCTGTATGGTGTGCCAGGTGGCAGTTGACGCTAAATAACGAAAAGTGTGAGATGATCCACATGAGTTCCAAAAGAAATCCGTTGGAATTCGATTACTCGATAAATAGTACAATTCTCAAGGCTGTCAATTACACTAAGTACCTGGGTGTTAAAATTACGAACAACTTCAGTTGGAAGGACCACATAGATAATATTGTGGGGAAGGCGAGCCAAAGGTTGCGTTTCATTGGCAGGACACATAGAAGATGCAACAAGTCCACTAAAGAGACAGCTTACACTACACTCATTCGTCCTCTGTTAGAATATTGCTGCGCGGTGTGGGATCCTTACCAGGTGGGATTGACAGAGGACATCGAAAGGGTGCAAAAAAGGGCAGCTCATTTTGTATTATCACGTAATAGGGGAGAGAGTGTGGCAGATATGATACACGAGTTGGGATGGAAGTCATTACAGCAAAGGCGTTTTTCGTCGCAGCGAGACCTTTTTACGAAATTTCAGTCACCAACTTTCTCTTCCGAATGCGAAAATATTTTGTTGAGCCCAACCTACATAGGTAGGAATGATCATCAAAATAAAATAAGAGAAATCAGAGCTCGAACAGAAAGGTTTAGGTGTTCGTTTTTCCCGCTCGCTGTTCGGGAGTGGAATAGTAGAGAGATAGTATGATTGTGGTTCGATGAACCCTCTGCCAAGCACTTAAATGTGAATTGCAGAGTAGTCATGTAGATGTAGATGTAGATTTCCACACAGAACACCCTGGTTCGTACTGGGCCATTTCCACAGAGCGCTTACAGCAGCCTGTTCCTGTACTCAATTGCACAGTTTAAGGGTTGACCTGGGTGGTGTAATGGCATGGCGTACACCGGCCGGTACTGTTCAGTAGTCTATACATAGTTAAATATAACATGCACAACACTAATATGTACAAATCAGTACTGGTTGCACGAATCCCTATTACTACTTTCAGCCCTCGTGATAATAGTGAAAGTAACAATATGTACGTCAATCACATCGTGATTACAAGCAATATGCGGGTCACGCTTGTGTTGCGGGAAGTGCAATAGCAGTACATTTTGTTCATTTCATGCATCAACTTCGCGTTCTGGTTTCGCACGATGTAACTGACATATTGCGATGCAAACACCATTATTATTCGGGTTTCTTATGTTGTTATTGCACATGGAATAATGTGGGGTGTCATCAGTTGGTGGGGGAGGGGACCAAAGTAAGGTCATCGGTCCCATCGGATTAAGAAAGGATGGGGAAGGATGTCGGCTGTGCCCTTTCAACGGAACCATCCTAGCATTTGCCTGAAGTGATTTAGGAAACCACAGAGAACTTAAATCAGGGTGGCCAGATGTGGGTTTGAACTTTGTCCTCCCAAATGGGAATCCAATGTGCTAACCACTGAGCCACCTTGCTCAGTTATCGGGTGTCCACTTAAAAGAAAGGATAAGTTTGTGTTGAAACCAATATTTGCACACAGTTTAGAAATTTTCATAGTATTTACTTCTGTGAGACCCTGCTGTACATTCATAATCATGAAAGCAGTTTGCCAATACCTATTGTGGTTACAGAGATATTGGTGGTGAAAAGTGTAGGTGGGACACCCTGTGTATGTCGAAGATTCTCTCTCTCTCTCTCTCTCTCTCTCTCTCTCTCTCTCTCTCTCTCTCTCTCTCTCTCTCTAGAATGTGGTGGTGATTTTAGGGTGTTCAATGGCATAATCATGAGTGCCCTTGCTAAATATAAATGTAATTATGCTTTCTTATATTTTTTGTCATTTATTCACTATAAATGATGTCTCAGTTAGACGACTTTATTTTCAGACTAAATTTGTTCAAATTTATTAAAAAAGATATTGTATTGTCTAAGCAAAAGAGTGGTACACTCCAGCAAAAATTATCATCATCTTGGAGCGTAGAAGATAAATTTATTAGCTTGCTGAAAAGTGCAAGTGCCAGGAGGGATGGACTTTAATGTCATCACAGAGCACACTGACTTCCAGAGTCCACTGCTGAAGAAATGAGCAATGGAAACCACACCCTGTGGTGTAGGAAGCCCAGCCACAAGCTTCAGACACTACTGTATTGGCTCAGGCAAGTTATTGGAACTTGACCTACTTCTTTCGGCTCCAAGATTCAATAGGCATGCTTTTGATAGATTTGTTTCTCTGTGGCCAATGATGTCTTAGTGTCACCAACTGCTGATCTGCCATAAATCACTGATCTGGAATCACATGTTTCTGCCATGTAGTCATTCATTATACTTATTTCTACCATTTCTTTGACGACAAGGGTCCAAACAGGTCAAAGTTAAAGACACAAATATGTAAGATTTTGTCTGTGTGGGATATCACACAAAGGCCATATATGTCATAGTGTTTAAGACAGATGTGATGAACACAGATGTCTTATCAGATTACATCAGCCAGAAAATCTGCTGTTACTGGCCACTCTATTACAATCTTCAAGTCCAATTCTAAATCAATTCAAGCAACTAAAGAGGATGATCAGTAATGGAACACAGTGACTCCTCCACTACAGCAGAAGGGAGAGCAGCAGTCAGACACATATCAAAGTCAAAGGAAATAGAGTGGAAGCCATCTCATCAGAAATCTACACTCATGCACATAGAGTCAATGGTACAGGCACCACCACCACCACCACCACCACCAACACTTCTTCTTCTTCTTCTTTCAGATTCACCTCTATGACAAGGAGAAGGAGATGGCAAAGGAGAGGGATAAACCACTCAAAAATGGCACACACATTTCAATGGAGTCTGAATGGTTAAGGACTCATACACAAGAGTTAAAGATCTTTATTTATTTGAGGAACTAGTCCTCAACCTGATTTAATGAGTACAATAACAAATGAACTACTAAAGTTAGATGGTTGCACTGGCTTAAAGAACCTCTTCATTTCAGTATATGGTATGAGGTTTGTTACTTAAATTTCCTCAATTTTCTTCTCTTTCTTGAACTTAGAATATAGCCAGCCCCTGACTGATGTTTCCCTTGCAATTAATGCACTTGGTGGGAATGATCATATCTTCTTTGATTCATAGGGGGTTTCCATTTCCTGCAAGTTGCATCACCTTTACATACTAAGGTAGGATGAGTAAAGCACCTTCAGTCATTTGTGATAAATGTCTTACTTTAAGTTGAATGAAGCCTGCTGTAAGATATTCAGATAACACTGGCATACTGAAAGTTAACAGAAATGCGGTAGTTCTCTGTAGGACACAATCAACAAATTTCGAGATATCATCTCAATCCGGCTCTTTCTGTACTTCTGCTGCATTTATGTCAATTACAACTAGATATCTGAGAAGTGGTGAGTGCAGCTTGACTGATTGAGTATGCTTCAAGTTTTATTTTATTTAATAGTCATGGGTGACTGGAATTCGGCAGTAGGAAAAGGGAGAGAAGGAAACGTAGGTGAATATGGATTGGGGGGTAAGAAATGAAAGAGGAAGCTGCCTGGTAGAATTTTGCACAGAGCACAACTTAATCATAGCTAACACTTGGTTCAAGAATCACGAAATAAGGTTGTATACATGGAAGAAGCCTGGAGATACTGACAGGTTTCAGACAGATTATGTAATGGTAAGACAGAGATTTAGGAACCAGGTTTTAAATTGTAAGACATTTCCAGGCGCAGATTTGGACTCTGACCACAATCTATTGGTTGTTACCTGGAGATTAAAACTGTAGAAACTGCAAAAAGGAGGGAATTTAAGGAGATGGGGCCTGGATAAACTGACTAAACCAGAGGTTGTACAGAGTTTCAGGGAGAGAGTAAGGGAACAATTGACACGAATGGGGGAAAGAAATACAGTAGAAGAAGAATGGGTAGCTTTGAGGGGTGAAGTAGTGAAGGCAGCAGAGGATCAAGTAGGTAAAAAGACGAGGGCTAATAGAAATCCTTGGGTAAGAGAAGAAATATTGAATTTAATTGATGAAAGGAGAAAATATAAAAATGCAGTAAATGAAGCAGACAAAAAGGAATACAAACGTCTCAAAAATGAGATCGACAGGAACTGCAAAATAGCTAAGCAGGGATGGCTAGAGGACAAATGTAAGGATGTAGAGGCTTATCTCACTAGGGGTAAGATAGATACAGCCTACAGGACAATTAAAGAGACCGTCAGAGAAAAGAGAGCCACTTGTATGAATATCAAAAGCTCAGATGGAAACCCAGATCTAAGCAAAGAAGGGAAAGCAGAAAGGTGGAAGGAGTATATAGAGGGTCTATACAAGGGCGGTGTACTTGAGGATAATATTATGGAAATGGAAGAGGATGTAGATGAAGATGAAATGGGAGATATAATAATGCGTGAAGAGTTTGACAGAGCACTGAAATACCTGCGTCAAAACAAGGCCCCGGGAGTAAACAACATTCCATTACAACTACTGACAGCCTTGGGAGAGTCAGTCCCGACAAAACTCTACCATCTGGTGAGCCAGATGTATGAAACAGGCGAAATACCCTCAGACTTCAAGAAGAATATAATAATTCCAATCCCAAAGAAAGCAGGTGTTGACAAATGTGAAAATTACCAAACTATCAGTTTAATACGTCACGGCTGCAAAATACTAATGCGAATCCTACACAGACAAATGGAAAAACTAGTAGAAGCCGACCTCGGGGAAGATCAGTTTGTATTCCGTAGAAATGTTGGAATACGTGAGGCAAAACTGACCCTATGACTTATCTTAGAAGCTAGATTAAGGAAAGGCAAACCTACGTTTCTAGCATTTGTAGACTTAGAGAAAGCTTTTGACAATGTTGGCAGGAATATCTTCTTTCAAATTCTAAAGGTGGCAGGTGTAAAATACAGGGAGTAAAAGGCTATTTACAACTTGTATAGAAACCAGATGACAGTTATAAGAGTCGAGGGGCAAGAAACGGAAGCTGTGGTTGGGAAGGGAGTGAGACAGGGTTGTAGCCTATCCCCGATTTTATTCAATCTGTATATTGAGCAAGCAGTGAAGGAAACAAAAGAAAAATTTGGAGTAGGTATCAAAATCCATGGAGAAGAAATAAAAACTTTGAGGTTGGCCGATGACATTGTAATTCTGTCAGAGACAGCAAATGATTTGGAAGAGCAGTTGAACGGAATGGACAGTATCTTGAAAGGAGGATGTAACATCAACAAAAGCAAAATTAGGATAATGGAATGTAGTCGAATTAAGTCAGGTGATGCTGAGGGAATTAGATTAGGAAGTGAGACACTTAAAGTAGTAAAAGAGTTCTGCAATTTGGGGAGCAAAATAACTGATGATGGTCGAAGTGGAGAGGATATAAAATGTAGACTGGCAATGGCAAGGAAAGCGTTTCTGAAGAATAGAAATTTGTTAACATCGAGTATAGATTTAAGTGTCAGGAAGTCATTTCTGAAAGTTTTTGTATGGAGTGTAGCCATGTATGGAAGTGAAACATGGACGATAAATAGTTTGGACAAGAAGAGAATAGAAGCTTTTGAAATGTGGTGCTACAGAAGAATGCTGAAGATTAGATGGGTAGCTCACATAACTAATGAGGAAGTATTGAATAGGATTGGGGAGAAGAGAAGTTTGTGGCACAACTTGACTAGAAAAAGGGATCGGTTAGTAGGACATGTGTTGAGGCATCAAGGGATCACCAATTTAGTATTGGAGGGCAGCGTGGAGGGTAAAAATCGTAGAGGGAGACCAAGAGATGAATACATAAGCATATTCAGAAGGATGTAGGTTGCAGTAGGTACTGGGAGATGAAGAAGCTTGCACAGGATAGAGTAGCATGGAGAGCTGCGTCAAACCAGTCTCAGGACTGAAGACCACAACAACAACAACAACAACAACAACAACAACAAGTTTTACTTTCCAATAATTTTGTTGCTGAGCTGCCTTTGTCATGATGAGAGGAGTGCAATGTCTTAGTTGCTTAATGAAATGAAATGTACTGCCACATCCTCTAAAAGCTTCGCCTATGTAGAATGATGGTACCTTACCAAATAATCCACCTGCAAATTTTATTTTGATACATGCATTCTATATTGTGGAACATGTACTGTCACTATTTCTCAGAGAAGTGTGGAATCAAGAACCTTCGTTTGTTTGTTCGTGTGTTTTTCTTCCCAACTGTGTGTCAATTCTGCTAATAGTGTTTTGAATTAGAAGGCTGAGAATGATGATGTCCCCTTTAAGAGTTAGACTTTTATACAAGACAACCAAGGCATAATTCAATGACACTGATAATCACAAGACCTAAGCCAAGCTATTACCAGCCAGGCCTATACGGGGAGAGTAATAGTAAAGAGGCTGCACTTGCAGGATATAAAGGGAAGAGTGCTGCATAGAGTAGGGGGACCAGAGCTCAATCAACATATACTTGCAACAGAATAGGCCCACAGGAGAGAGGATAACTGATAATTTACTATATTCAATCAACATATACTTACAAAAGAATAGGCCCACCGGAGGAAGGATGTCTGATAATTAACTGTAATTAACAACTTAACAAGTTGTTGTTCACTTGCCAGTCTACTGTTCAATGCCTTCAAAATGGCAATAGCATGTGCTTGTGTTCGTTCACTTCACTGTTTGTATTGCGTCCTAGATTTTCCAGCATTGTTTTACATTATTACATTTAATTTACAAGTCCTTCATTATGCAACAGTGCCTTTTGCATTACAAATATTATCATGACTCTGACAAGAAACTACTATACAAAGAGGCCCTAGTTTAAGCTTTGTTTCAGAACAAGATTACCGAAATACCTGTGACAAGGCATTCGAATTTTAAGTAAATTTTATTTTTCTGTATGCTAAACACAACTCATGCTCTTAAGAGTGTGCAGAGTGTCATTATTTTAATAAAAAGTTCAATGCACCTGCAAAAATGAACAATGTTCACAACAACTTCTTATCTATAATACAAGAATACAAACAGTAAAATACTTTAGATGATCTAAATGAAATATTTTCTTAATACCAAAAATGGCTCTGAGCACTATGGGACTTAACTTCTGAGGTCATCAGTCCCCTAGACCTTACAACTACTTAAACCTAACTAACCTAAGGACACCACACACATCCATGCCCCAGGCAAGGCGACCGTAGCGGTCGCGCAATTCCACACTGTAGCACCTAGAACCGCTCGGCCACTCCAGTCGGCTCTTAATAACAGTTCAAGTGTAGTCAAATAAGAAATGTCTGCTGAAAATTGACTTACTCTGGGATGACAGCAGCTGCAGGTATGTGGCCAGCTTAATGAAGTTAATGACGAATGCTGTAGTGTATCGAAACACTTCCCGGCTACAAACCTGGACTGCCTCCGAACAGCTCGGGTTTAAGGTATCCTCTTCCAAGCTGGAAAGTAGCAGTTGTCTATTTTAACATGCATCTTCCCAGGATTACTCTGAAAACAAGCATTTTATACTGATAATTAATGCCTAAGTTTTGAACAAAAATTGTGAAAACTTTAAGAAAAGCTTGAATTGCCTTTCACCTTTAGTAAACCTACTCTCCCTCTCCAACTTGTTTTGAATACGTTCTGAATAGCCATTACAGGAACTTGATATCACTTATCAAAAAATTTCAAGTGTAACTTTAGAGGTGTGTAATGAAATCTGTGACAAAACCTAACGTTTTAAATATAACATTTGTGCTACTTAAACTAAGACTGAATGGTCTCACCTATTTACTGGTGAGTCTTCTTGGTTATATGGCTGTGGTCCAGGAAACTTTTCTGTTCCTGAAATTTTGTCCAGGGCTTGCCGGACATTTTCACAGGTGCTCCTGGTGACACTGAATATGGCTTGTCTGATGAGTCTGATGTTAGAGAGTAACGTAAATACTGTATAAACTGGATGTGGTAGAGTCTACACATAATAACTAGAGATAATTCTTGTCAGAGATAAAACTTAACTACTGATTGTCACGTGTCAAGGATAAAAACTTTTCTGTTGATGCTGCAAAGCCACTCTCCATGTATCACTAAGTTTTATGGCTGCGTCTTTTCTGTTAAAATTATCCCCATGCTTATATAGTTTGGTGACTTCTTTGCATAGCCATGGATAATAGCTTGTCATTGCAGATAAAATTTTGGTAGCGGAAAACTTTACTTCATGAATTCTAACAATGTATCAAAGGGCGACAACAACAAAACACAGAGATGGAAGAACATAGTTTCTCTCCCCTTTATCAAAAAAAGTAACTGATCAGACCAGGGAGATTTTATATAAACATGATATCAGACTCTGATCTGCAAAGAATAAACGCCCTCCTCTGTTGGCAAGTGGGGTACGTAAGATTCCATGTACTTGTGGAAAGATCTAGACTCGAACTACCAAGAGAAGTGTGAATACGAGACTGAAAGAAAATAAAAGCTTTTGCCAACTAGGGAAAACAGAAAAAAATCAGCTGTAGCAGAGCATGCTTTACAGTCAGGAAATCATGAAGTGAAGTTTTCTGAAACGAAAATTTTGTCTACAATGATGATCTATTATCCGCAGCTATATAGAGAAAACATTGAAAGCATAGGATAATTTTAGCAGAAAAAAATTAACCACTAAGCTTAGTAATATATGGACAGTGACTCTGCAGAATCGATACGTAACTTTTCATCCATGACAGGTGCAATCTGAAGTTAAGTTTGAGCTTCACTGATCACATGTAAACTTGGCAAGCGCATTTCATTGGCAAGCGCATTTCAGACAGTATTTATGTTGCTCTCTGATGTTCAACTCATCAGTCGGCAAGACACAGCATTGCCAGGAGCACCTCTTAAGTAGTCCACAGCAGTTCTGGACAAAATGTCAGGAACTGAAGAATTTCCTGGATCACTGCCATACAACCCAGAAAACTAACCATTAACTAAGACATCTGGCCATGAAAGCCTTCATAGTAGGCTCATTTATGTTTTTCTATGTCCTCTTGATCCAATGAAGCCTGCTGATGAAAAAAACACTTGTGCCATTATAATCTCATGCATATGGAAATGTTTGTGTTAAGAAATTTCTGCAAATATCATAGACAGCAACAATCTGAAGATATCACAGTGTTAGGAGAATGCAGCAACAAATTCCAGCCAAGATAAATGACCAGAAGATAAAAGAATGTAATATATATTGTCAGTGGCTCAGTCAAAGAAAACAATACACTTTTGATAATATCTTAAGATAAACTTCACAAGGTGTCCCAGGAGGAATGGTCAATATCCAGGGATATGACAGGAATGATCATTCGAAGTAAAAAAGGTCTCATAAACATGGGCTCTAAAATGCATACCTTAAGATCAATGAGCAGTACTTCATCTTTGAATTGTGAAACAAATCCCTTCCTCTGCAAGCTCTTGGTTTTACAAATTTTGGGAGGAGGTAGTATAAACCAAAACAGGAAAATATTGTCTAGCAAATATGGGCTCTTAAATGCCTAACTTAAGAAAGTTATGAGTATTTACTTTGTCTTCCATACAGTAAAACAAATTGTTTGCATGCACGCACTGTCCTGGCAATTTCATTTCAGTTACTTTTGGAGTGCTGCAGGTTGGAATACTTGATAAGGTCACGGCTGGGTATACTATCACTTAGGTGGGTAGAGAGACTACACCTTCATTTGCATTGGAGAATTATGTTTTCCCAACAGAATAGGCAATTGTCCATACTCTTTATATTTGGACCTATTCACTTTACTTAGCTGTTGTCATTTTAATAAGCAGTACCCTATTCCAATGCAATTTCACTGAATTTGGATCACAGTTATACATTCTAGGGTTTTCTGGATATAAAGGTGATGCTGTCTAACATACCACCTTATATTCCATTTTTTAAATATCAGACTGATTCTTCTGAAGAACTACACTGTCAATCACTTTTTAGTGGTTGGAAGGTTCTTGGTTGTGAACAAAATCCATGTTCATTCTGAAAACAGATAGGAAAATACATACAGAATCAGGGAAAGTCCAACTTATTTGAGGAACCTTAATTGCAAGATGAGGCAGGTGTCCCAGAGATCATCCACTAATGATCATCCGCTAATGATCATTTCACTTCAACAACCATCTATCCCATCAGCAAATGCCACACCATCAAGTTTAAAGGAGATTAGGGTTTAATGTTGTGCTAAAAAATGAGATCATTAGAGACAAAGCACAAGTTCTTATTTGACAAGGATGGAGAAGGTTGGTTGGTTGATGAGTTGAAGGGACCAAACAGCAAGGTCATCAGTCCCTTGTTTCAAATGTGGCCCATTCAGACAGTTTGAGAGACAGAACAGAGAAGGAAGCTGAAAATCACAGCAAAGAGATGCAAGGCGGAGCCCAACCGGTAAACCTGCGGGAATCAGGTGGGTGACGTCCATTGTCTCAGAACAGGTTAGAATAGGATGGATGAGCGGGAGAGGAATGGACAGCAATTGCATAAGAAACCAGAATCTGGGACCGCCGAACAGAAGGGGGGGGGGGGGGGGGGGGAGGATCCCAGCTCCAACCAGGAGACTATCAACAGGGCTAGTAGGGAAGGCACCGTTGGCCAAACAGATACCATGATAGTGGACCGGATGCAGGAGGTGCAGTGTGGAAGGAGTAGCCGAACCATACACTTGACAACCATAGTCCAAGTGAGACAGCACTAAAGCCCGATAAAGGCGGAGAACGACGGAGCGGTCCGCACCCCAAGAGGTGTGTGCAAGGGAGTGAAGGACATTGAGTTTACGGAAAAATTCTACCTTCAGAGGCCTGAGATGAGGCAGCCAAGTGAGATTATTGTCAAAAAGAAGATCCAGGAAATGAAACTGTGGGACCACAGGTAATCGTTGTGCATTGAGACAGAGCTCCAGATCAGGTTGTATCGTAGTACGGCGACAAATGTGGACCACCCACAATTTTAAAAGAGAGAATTGAAACCCATGTGAGAGGGTCCATGCAGAGGCATGCCGTATAGCTGCCACTCTGCAGAGGCTATTGAAAAGGAACTAACCCAAATGCAGAAATCATCCACATACAGAGCAGGAGTGATTAAAGGACCGACAGAGGCCACAAGTCCATCTATAGCAATGAGAAAAATAAGTACACTCAATACGGAACCCTGCGGGATGCCATTCTCCTGGGTCCATGGAGAACTAAAAACAGTACCAACCGAAAACCCTGAACGACCAATGGAACAGGAACAGGTGGATAAAAATTGGGAGTGTGCCCCGAAGACACCACTGATGAAGTGTAAGAAAGATGTGATGGCGCCAAGCCATGTCATAGGCCTTGCGAAGGTCGAAAAATACTGCAACCAAATGGCAGTGCTGGGAAAAGCCTGCCGAACTGTGGATTCCTAGCGAAATAAATGATCGATCGGAGACCGTCCCTCTTGGAAGCCACTCTGGTAAGGGGACAACAGATCCTGAGATTCGAGGGCTACCATCTGTTCCAGTAACTTGCAAACAACTTTTGTCAGACTAATTGGCCGATAGCTTTTGACAAACAGGGTTTTTTTACCAGGCTTAAGGACAGGATCCACGATACTATCCCTCCACTGAGAAGGGAAGTCACCCTGGACCCAGATACGGTTAAAAACCCAGAGAAGATGTTGCCGTTGTGGAGCAATGAGATGTTGAAGCAGTTGATTATGGATGGAGTCTGGGCCAGGGGCCCTATCATGAGGAGAAGAAAGTGCGGAGAGAAATTCCCATTCAGTAAAAGGTTCGTTGGAAGATTCTGACTGACAAGGAGTAAAACATAAGGTGGAAGCTTTAGCCCGCTGTTTCCGGTGAAGGAAAGCAGCCGGATAGGAGGCTGATGCTGATGCCATTGCAAAATGGGTCGCAAGATGTTCTGTGAGAATCAACGGGTCCGTACAAAGGCCATCTGGGAGGAGAAGGCCTGGGAGGGTGGACTGCCGTTGCAACCTTGGAGAAGGCAAAGTGTAGCCCATACCCGTGACATAGGGACAGTAGAACCAAGGGAAGAAACAAAGCTTTCCCAACACATCTGTTTGCTCTGTTTGATTAAGTAATGGGCTTTAGTGCGAAGGCGTTTATAGGTAATAAGGTTGGTAACATATGGGTGCCTCTTCAGGTGTTGCAAAGTTCAATAGTGATCACGGATGGCAATGGCAACGGCCATACCCCATCACACGGGATTTGCCAGTGGTGAAATAGTCCAGATGAGTGCAGTATAGCAAGGCTAGCAGTGCGAACAATCGCGTCAGACACGTCACGTAGGTTGTCATCAATACAACTCTACAAAGAGGGAGAAAAAACGACCTGTGCAGTATATAGAGGTCAATCAGCGCGTAGGAAAGACCAACGCGGTAACCTGTCCATCGGGGAGCTGGAAGGGAGCAAGAGAATCAACGGGAAATGGTCACTATCACAAAGGTCGTCATGTGGCAACCAGTGTAATGAAGGGAGGAGGAAGGGAGAAGAAAGAGAAAGATCAATGGCAGAAAAGGTACCATTACCAGCACTGTAATGATTAGGGGAGCCATCATTAAGAAGGCACAAGTCATGATCTGCGAGAAACTGGTCTATGAGAAGACCCCGACTAGATAGAAATGCACTGCCCCACAAGGGATGATGAACACTAAAATCCCTGAGAAGGAGGAAGGGAGGAGGAAGTTGCTGAAGAAGAGCAGTTAAGGCAGCGGGTGTAAGAATCCTGTCAGGAAGGAGATAAAGATTGCAAACCATGACCTCCGAGTCCAGGTGGACCCTAACAGCAACCACTTCCAATGTAGTTTGAAGAGGAATCCACGTGCTAGCAACGTCCGTACGGACCAACGTACAAATGCCACCAGAGGCCCGCAGGGGGCCGACCCACTTTCCACAGAAAACACGGAACCCACAATTGGTTGTGAGTGATCGTCAGTAAAATGGGATTCCTGTAGAGCCACAAAATCTGTAGAGTAAGACAAAATAAGGGATTTCTACTCCAGAAGGTGACGGTAATATCCATTACAATTCCATTGGATAACCACAGAACAATGATACAAATGGGGGTTGAACAGGCTGGGTCACCACCCATCACCGACAAGGAGGGGGCAACATCCATGAACAACAGGTCAGAATCAGGGTGCGAAGGTGGGGATGGGACCTCTGGTAACACCACAGGCTCCTTGTCCCAGGACTTATGTTCCTTCTTCTCTTCTGTTTGAGATTGAAAAAAAGGGGGGGGGGGGATAAGTCATGCCTTTCAACGGAAGCATCCTGACTCTCTTAACTTATCCGATAAATCCTGAGCAAAGCTACATCAGAATGACAGACAGCAACTAAATCCACTACTACCAAATATGAGTCGACTGCATTCCCTTTCTTTGTCCTTGAGTCTTTTTTAAGGTTAGAGTCGTCCTTGCAACCCAGGAAATTAAAACAATTCCTTTCCCCTCTGATGATATTCCACCATCAAACCATACAGGGAGCTAACTAGTCCCACGCCAGGAAACCTGGCATCACTAGACCCATACCAAGCAAAGATGTCTAAATTCCCTGAGGTCTTGTCATTTGGTGTGACCTGATGCTTTAAAAAAATGATACGAACATAGCAATCCTTCCCACTCCACCAAGAGTGTTTTTCCGCTGTCCACCTAACCTTTGCAACCTCTTGGTTCATCTGTATGAAATCCCCAAACCACCTTCCCTACCCTCTGTCTCCTACCCTTGTAACCGCCCCCGGTGTAAAACCTATCCCATGCACCATCCCACCACCACCTACTCCAGTCCTGTAACCCAGAGGGTGTACACGATGAAAGGCAGAGCCATGTGTGAAAGCACCCACGTGATTTCCCAACTGACCTGCCTACACTGTGACGCTTTCTATGTGGGAATGACCAGCAACAAACTGTCCATTCGCATGAATGGACACAGGCAGACAGTGTTTGTTGGTAATGAGGATCACCCTATAGCTAAACATGCCTTTGTGCACGGCCAGCACATCTTGGCACAGTGTTACACTGTCCGGGTTATCTGGATACTTCCCACTAGCACCAACCTATCAGAAATTGCCCTTCAATGTATCCTCTCTTCCCGTTATCCACCAGGCCTCAACCACCGCTAATTTCAAGTTGCTGCCACTCATACCTCGCCTGTCATTCAACAACATCTTTGCCTCTGCACTTCCGCCTCGACTGACACCTATGCCCAAACTCTTTGCCTTTAAATATGTCTGCTTGTGTCTGTTTATGTGTGTGTGTGTGTGTGTGTGTGTGTGTGTGTGTGTGTGTATCTACCAGCAGTTTCCCGTTTGGTAAGTCATGGAATCTTTGTTTTTAATATATTTTTCCCATGTGGAAGGTTTCTTTCTATTTTATTCAAACCATTTAAACATGTATTTTGTCTCTGTTACTTATAGCATGGGGTTGTCAGGTTCAGTAAATAATGCAATGGAATATCTGAGACCAGTGCAAACAAGCAATCTCAGTAAAATGAACTGACACTTACTTCACCCAAAGAAATAAAATCCATCATAAAGTCCTTGAAATCAAAGCATTCCAGTGGTTATGATAACATATCAACAAAGTTAATAAAAGAGTGTTAATGTGAGCTTTGTCATATCTTAAGTTATTTGTGTAATCAATCATTTATCACAGGATATTCCCGGACTGGCTTAAATATGCTGAAGATATACCTCTCCACAAGAAAGGGGACAAAGAAATGCCGTCAAATTAACAACCGATCTCACTTTTGCCAGCTTTTCAAAAATCTTTGAAAAGGTTATGTTCAAATGTCTACTTACGCACCTTAGCAAAAATAACATACTGTCAAAGTCAGTTTGGGTTTCTTAAGGGTTCTGATATTGAGAAGACTATTTACACTTTCAGTGAAAATGCTCTTAATTCATTAGACAACAAATTAGAGGGAACTGGCATATTCTGTGACCTGTCTAAGGCTTTTGACTGTGTGAATCACAGCATTCTATTAAGTAAATTAAAATATTATGGCATCACTGGTAGTGCTGCCAAGTGGTTTCAGTTATATCTTACTAATAGAAAACAAAGGGTGTCATTACATAACACTTCAGCAGTAGGCAATCAGACATCATCCGACAGGGAAGAAATTACATGTGGTGTTCCCCAAGGTTCCATACTAGGTCCACTCCCTATATTAATGACCTGTCATCTGTTACATTACCAGATATCATGTTTGTCTTATTTGCAGATGATACAAACATTGCAATAAATAGTAAATCGAATATTTAATAAGCTCATAATGCAGTTGTGGCATCCAAACCATATGAAGATGGGGTAGAAGTAAAGAAAATTGAGTGTGTGGTTTGATTAGATTAATTATTCATTCCATAGATGCACAAAAGAGGGAATCCTCCCGGGTGTGAAACACTGGGGGCGGTTACAAGGGTAGGAGCCAGAGGGTAGGGAAGGTGGTTTGGGGATTTCATATGGATGAACCAAGAGGTTACAAAAGTTAGGTGGACAGTGGAAAAAAACTATTGGTGGAGTGGGAAGGATTGCTGTGTTCGTATCATTTTTTTAAAGCATCAGGTCACACCAAATGACAAGACTTCAGGGAATTTAGAAAGGGCATTTAATCAAATTTTTAGTGACATTAATAAGTGGTTCACAGCCAATTCACTGTCATTAAACTTTGAAAAGACCCACTACATGCAGTTCAGAACTTCCAAGAGATTTCCTTCTAGTGTGTGTATAAAATATGACATGGAAATAGGAGAAGTTGAGAGTGTAAAACTCTTGGGATTACAACTCTATAATAAATTCAGTTGGGCATGGCATACTAATGAACTGCTAAAGTGCCTAAACAATTCTGTGTTTGCAATGCGAATGATGCCAGACATAGGAGATATAAATATAGAAAAAAAAGAAATGTTTTGCTTATTTTCACTCCATTATGTCACAAGGTATCATATTTTGGGGTAACTCCACAAGCCGAGAAAAAATTTTTAGAGTACAGAAGCATATAATAAGAGTAATTAGTAGTGTAAATCCAAGAACATCTTGTCAAAACCTATTCAAATAATCGGGCATAATAACCACAGCTTCTCAGTATATTTATTCCTTAATGAAGTTTGTTGTAAATAATGCATCTCTTTTTCTAACTAACTGCTTAGTACACAGTATCAATATTAGGAATAAGAACAATATACATAAAGATTTAAAATCACTTACTCTTGTCCAGAAAGGAGTCCAGTATTCAGCAACGCATATTTTCAATCGGTTACCAGCAACCATTAAGAGTTTAGTTTCAGACAAGGCACAATTTAAACACAATTTAAAAGAATTTTTGGTGGTCAACTCCTCCTATTCCATCCATGAATTTCTCAACAAGTGCAGTAGACAATTTTAATGAAAATTTATTATACTTAAATTTTTGACAATACTTGGTTGTAATAGCCAAGTAACTAGCTACTGTGTTAATGATGGATTTAAGGAAAGCAGATGTAAGAATTAAACCTGTAAATATTAGAAGTTTAATTTCAATTCATGTACATAATTTTACTGTGTATTGACTGAGGATCATTAAAATTAATGAAACTCAAGTTTTTGAAATTACATTTTTGTGTTTATCTGACATGTTTCACACCCAGGAGGATCCCTCTTTTGTGCGTCTACTGAATGAATAATTAATCTAATCTAACCACACACTCAATTTTCTTTACTTCTACCCCATCTTCACACGGTTTGGATGCCACAACTTCATTATGAGCTTTGCAGTCTCCACTGTTAAATCTATGTAAAACACATCATAACATAGCCAAGAGTGCCACTCCTCTTGTACCACTAAAATTTCTTGTACAATTGTCTAAATGAAGTTGCTTTTTGTCTTTCTGGACACATACAAAATTTGGACATAATGGCAACATCAATCATTTCGTCTGTCTCCACACTCAGGGCAGAGATGACACTTTTCTGAAGTGTAGTCTTGCTTTTGCCAAGTGCCATTAAATTCTGTACTTAAACCCCTTTCATTGTCAGAGTTTACAGTGCCTCATACTGCTTCCTGTACTGCAAATTTCATACATTCAATGGAAACATCTGTAGAGGCACACCCTAATATATAATCATACTCACTAAATTGTGATGGGGAAGGACTGAGGAGACATGGTCATTACCTCAAACTGCATATCCTCTGCTATTTTCACACGTAGGCTGTACAATTCAATATTGGAACTGCACAATTTACTGTTATTGTCAGTTGTTATAATAAAAAAAGAACACAAGCTATATTTACAAATTAACTGTAGCTCTGAAGCTACCCCTATGTGTATATTTATTTCTAATTTCATACCTCTCCTTTTCCATTGTTTGCGCGAACTCTGGTTCTTCAAAACACTGGACAAAATATAAATATCAATTATTTCCAATTTTTCACTGCCCTTATTCATAGCATTATATTTATTCTTTACAGTGTTCAGTTTCTTTTGGGAAGAACTTTCTTTGGGTGTAGATGAGGATGTATTGAGTTACTGGGCACTGGTGAAACAATAGTTGATAAATTTGTTTCTTCGCTGTTTTTACACCTTTTTCTATAATCAATGTGGTGCTTGAATACTCTATTTTGCCTAGGCATAATGATAATTCTACTACTATTAGCAAAACTTATCACTTTCTCACAGTAATAACACATTATAACCACAAATCATGTATATAAACACAAGTATACAGAAAGAGATAAGAGAATGTAGAATCCTATGAAGCCAAGCAATACCAGTAAAGATTCCCCTTTCAATGTCTGATTGTGTACCAATAGCAGTAAATTTGAAAGGACTCGCTAGCAGAAAATTTCTCGCTTTGACAGCTCAAGCTACAAACATACCGACATCTAACAGACAAATCCTTGTGCAAGTGATTATTTAAAATATAAAATAAAATACTTACAATGGTGCTACAAACAAGAGTTAAACACCATTTCACACACAAAATTCTAGAGATGCTGGAAAAAACAAACTGACGAAGTATGAAACTGATTGCTACTCACCATAAAGATCAATCTGAATTGCCAACAGGCACAAGGAAAAGAATGTTACACAAAACTATAATGTCTAACATTTTTTCATTATGGCTGTCTGCAACTCAAATGGGTCATCTTTATGGTGAGTAGTAATCTACCCTTTTCCTAATACTGTTAAAATAATAGAATAAAGCAATGTAAGGTAGTTATCCTAAACAGCCTCTACCTAAACGTGGTGGTGGTCCACACGTTGGTAGTCGCAGGTTTTAGTGTGCTGATTCTTCTAGTTTTTCATGCTATTAATAATATATTTGGGATTCATTTTTTTAAAATATATAAAATCTGATCACTTATAATATAAAATCTCACTTACGAAGCACTGATGACCTGCATATATCACTGTCATTCAAACAATAACCTCACCATCAAAGGCATGCGACATAATTAAAAAACACATAACATAATTAACCATATATTCTTTCATTTAAACTGCAATCTTTAAAAATAATTCACTGACATTAGGAATACAAAAACTGAGGTCCATGCAATAACCTAATAATTTAAAAATAGAAGAGAACAATGCATGAATCAGCCACTCAACTTGAACACAATAACCGCCTCCTTTTCAATCTACACAAGAGATGGAACATTACACAGAATCTATTCACCTCATCAACACATAAAAACAGGTGCAGTGGTCGTTGCCCTTATATGAGGGTATACGACACATTCCATTAAACATGTTACATGAAGAAAACATTACAAAAGCAGCTAAATAATGCTTGGCAGAGAAATGTAAGACAAAATGGGGACAAGAAGAGAAATGGTATTGCAGGAATACAGTTGTAAGTATTGTCGTCGTAACTGTCATCTGCGTCACGTCTGCTGTGCAGCGAGCTACGTTAATTAAAGTATTAACTGTATTTTTCTTACTGGTCACTTCTTCTTCCGTGTGTTTTTGCTTTTAGGAAGCTTTAATTGTCGAGTGCTAGTAATAGTATTCCATAGATTTCATGTTTGTTTTGAATACAGTCACAGAGAGTCCCTTTAGTCAACCATAGTGCCATTAGTGCTAGTGTTTGTTTTCAATACAGTCCAGAGACAGGTAGTGCTATTTTCATTGTTTTCTACAAGAAGTGTCTAGCAACCACAGTTTAGTCAACTATCAGCCGCCTTTAGTGAATTAGCAGTTGAGTAAAAGTTGATTAACTCTCTACCGTGAATTGATTTCTTAGGATGGATAGGATGTGTGACTGCTGTGTACGGACGCAGGAGGAGCTGGCCACTGTTTGCGAACAGCTGAACATGTTGATGGCCGCGGTCAGCCGTCTTCAGGCTGCTGCCTCAGAGTGTAGCGGCAGTGGGGAGTCTGGTGCGTCGCATGGTACACCCCAGGTGTTACATGCTTCACCCACTGTCCCTGCTATCGAGACATCTTCACGGGTACCGGGTGTGGTTGGGCCACACTCTCCCCAAGGGAAGTGGCGGGTTCAGTGGCATTCGTACCGCACGAGGGTCAATGAGGAAGCTGGCCATGTGGCATCGCCCGCTCTGCCTGTCAGAGGGCATGTGGCTGCTCCTTCAGCAAGGTCCGAGCAGGCACACGGGGCGAGGGGTTTATTAGTTATTGGGAGCTCTAATGTTAGGCGGGTGATGGAGCCCCTTAGGGAAATAGCAGATAGGTCGGGGGAAGAAGGCCAGTGTTCACTCTGTCTTCCTGCCGGGGAGGTCCCATCCGAGATGTGGAGGAGGATCTGCCAGCGGCAATAGAGAGTACTGGGTGCACCCAACTGCAAATTGTTGCTCATGTCAGCACCAATGACTCCTGCCATCTGGGTTCAGAGGTCATCCTCTGTTCGTATAGGCGGTTGGCGGAATTAGTGAAGGCGGAAAGCCTAGCTCGCGGGCTGGAATCTGAGCTAACTATTTGTAGTATTGTTTCCAGAACCGATCGCGGTCCTCTGGTTTGGAGCCGAGTAGAAGGCTTAAACCAGAGGCTCAGACGATTCTGCGGAGATCTGGGGTGCAAATTTCTCGACCTCCGCTATCGGGTGGAGAAATGTAGGGTCCCCCTGAATAGGTCAGGCACACACTACAAGCCGGAAGCGGCTACAAGGGTAGCGGAGTACGCGTAGAGTACACATGTGGGTTTTTTAGGTTAGAGAATTCCCTCCCTAGGCCCAACAAGACGCCTCCTGAGGCGCAACAAGGTACGAGTACGCAAAATGCAACAGGGAATAACAATATTAATGTGCTAATAGTAAACTGCAGGAGTGTCTATAGAAAGGTCCCAGAACTGCTCTCATTAGTAAATGGTCACAATGTGCACATAGTACTAGGGACAGAAAGTTGGCTGAAACCAGATGTAAACAGTAATGAAATTCTGAACTCAGATTAGAATGTATACCGCAGAGACAGGCTGGACAGTGAAGGGGGAGGCGTGTTTATAGCGATAACAAGTGCAATAGTATCGAAGGAAATTGACGGAGATCCGAAATGTGAAATAATTTGGGTGTAGGTCATGGTTAAAGCAGGCTCAGACGTGGTAATTGGATGTCTCTATAGGCCCCCTGGCTCAGCAGCTGTTGTGGCTGAGCACCTGAAGGATAATTTGGAAAATATTTCGAGTAGATTTCAAAAGTAAAGTTCTATGTACTGACTTGGCACAAAATCCTAAGAAATGTTGGTCTTATATCAAAGCGGTAGGTGGATCAAAACAAAATGTCCAGAAACTCTGTGACCAAAATGGTACTGAAACAGAGGATGACAGACTAAAGGCCGAAATACTAAATGTCTTTTTCCAAAGCTGTTTCACAGAGGAAGACTGCACTGTAGTTCCTTCTCTAGATTGTCGCACAGATGACAAAATGGTAGACATCAAAATAGAAGACAGAGGGATAGAGAAAGAATTAAAATTACACAAAAGAGGAAAGGCGGCTGGACCTGATGGGATACCAGTTCGATTTTACACAGAGTACGCGAAGGAACTTGCCGCCCTCCCCCTCCCCTTCCCCCTCCCCCCCCCCCCCCCCCCCCAACCCTTCTTGAAGCGGTGTATCATAGGTCTCTAGAAGAGCGTAGCGTTCCAAAGGATTGGAAAAGGGCACAGGTCATCCTCATTTTCAAGAAGGGACATCGAACAGATGTGCCCAACTATAGACCTATATCTCTAACATCGATCAGTTGTAGAATTTT
Organism: Schistocerca gregaria; assembly: GCF_023897955.1. Classification (NCBI taxonomy): domain Eukaryota; kingdom Metazoa; phylum Arthropoda; class Insecta; order Orthoptera; family Acrididae; genus Schistocerca; species Schistocerca gregaria. The sequence goes on from NC_064920.1 coordinate 655,534,178, forward strand.
GGAACATGTATTATGTTAGAGTATAATGACTTTTCTGGAGACTAGAAATCTACTCCGTAGGAATCAGCATGGGTTTCAAAAAAGACGGTCATGTGAAACCCAGCTCGCACTATTCACCCACGAGACTCAGAGGGCCATAGACACTGGTTCACAGGTAGATGCCGTGTATCTTGACTTCTGCAAGGCGTTCGATACAGTTCCCCACAGTTGTTTAATGAACAAAGTAAGAGCATATGGACTATCAGACCAATTGTGTGATTGGATTGAAGAGTTCCTAGATAACAGAACGCAGAATGTCATTCTCAATGGAGAGAAGTCTTTCGAGGTAAGAGTGATTTCAGGTGTGCCGCAGGGGAGTGTCATAGGACTGTTGCTATTCACAATATACATAAATGGCCTTGTGTATGACATCGGAAGTTCACTGAGGCTTTTTGCGGATGATGCTGTGGTATATCGAGAGGTCGTAACAATGGAAAATTGAACTCAAATGCAGGAGGATCTGCAGTGAATTGATGCATGGTGCAGGGAATGGCAATTGAATCTCAATGTAGACAAGTGTAATGTGCTGCAAATACACAGAAAGATAGATCCCTTATCATTTAGCTACAAAATAGCAGGTCAGCAACTGGAAGTAGTTAATTCCATAAATTATCTGGAAGTACTCATTAGGAGTGATTTAAAATGGAATTATCATATAACGTAGATCATTGGTAAAGCAGATGCCAGACAGATTCATTGGAAGAATCCTAAGGAAATGCAATCCGAAAACAAAGGAAGTAGGTTACACAACGCTTGTTCGCCCACTGCTTGAATACCGCTCAGCAGTGTGGGATCCGTACCAGATAGGGTTGATAGAAGAGAGAGAGAGAAGATCCAACGGAGAGCAGTGCGCTTTGTTACAGGATCATTTAGTAATCGCGAAAGCGTTACGGAGATGATAGATAAACTGCAGTGGAAGTCTCTGCAGGTGAGACACTCAATAGCTCGGTACGGGCTTTTGTTGAAATTTCGAGAACATACCCTCACCGAAGAGTCAAGCAGTATATTGCTTCCTCCTATGTATATCTCGCGAAGAGACCATGAGGATAAAATCAGAGAGATTAGAGCCCACACAGAAGCATACCGACAATACTTCTTTCCACGAACAATACGAGACTGGAATAGAAGGGAGAACCGATAGTTGTACTCAAGGTGCCTTCTGCCACACACCGTCAGGTGTGGATGTGGATGTAGATATAGAAGTAGATGCAATACGGAATAAGTAGCAAACCAAGATGTGAAGGTCTAGTGAAAACAAGAACACTAGTGATAAAGAAGCATTTTCATAGAAAAATGAAAGCTGTGTGGGCTCTTCAGTAAGTAGGTAATAAAACAAGTGAGGTATATCATCTGGAGTGTATAGGGTGTTAAACATAAATCTGTTAAGATCAGTACTTATAAAAGTTTCAAATGTGGAACACAGGAGTATTGAATTGGAAGGCAAAAACAAGGCATAGTATAGAAAAAAATTGTCTGGGTGCAGAACATGTTACAGTGAAAGCAAAATGAAAATCTATAGAACACCAGCATTGAACACTGGTGGGTCCCCTCACTTGAAAGGGGATGGGAATGCATTAAATGGCGAAGCCATGTTTGGAGTGGGAAAAGGATGAACACCAAGGCTAAGTTAATGGTTTCATCATCCACTTATTGTTTCTTAAACCGAACCACAACTACTTCCCTCTTTTTCAGTCCCATCCCCCCTACATTTCTTCTTGTGGAGTCCTGTCAATAGTCTTGTGTACAAGATTACTGTCAAGAATGCAGGGTAAAGTCGTGCCTACAAAGAAGGTGGACAATGTCATTTCAAACAACTTCTGCAAATTTATCACCTTGAGCAAGTAGTACACACTGTACAAAATTTAATCATCCCCTCAAAAAAGCACTCTGGTCTTTTTAGTAAATGATGCAAAACTGGTAACCTGTAGTCATGTAAGCCTGTAGAGACATGACATAATGAGCTATTGTGTCTGAATCTGCCTATGACTACACTGCGTATGAAGTTACCTGATCTATTGTAGTATCAACATATACCGTCCACCGTGTATACGAGGATGATCTACCATTTGAAGCCATGTAACATGGTGTCAGAACATTCCCTGTAAAGAGATCCTAGATGACAGGGACCAGAGATGGAAGTACACCTTCATTCTAACAATCGGTTTGAAACTCAACAGGAACTGTTACCATCAGTGAATGTCAGTCCATTTCAAACAGTTTCCAAGCAAACATTGAAAAGGGAAATGCATTTAATGGTCCTTTGGAGTTGGGTACCTCACTAAAGATCATCACTGAAGGCAACACTAAGCCATTCATTTTCAACTGGCCAAACACACAAATTGGACAACAGCTGATTGGGAAGGGTAGTGGGATCATACTAGTCATGATTTTGTCTCTTTTCAAATGACGCAATGTGTCACTCCTGAGACATAGTGGTGGTAAAACTGTCCACTGTGCATTATAACAACACTCCACTCCAATAATTTAATTAATTATAACAATGAAGACCAGAAATAATCAAGTGTAATCATACCTAGATCTAGAAAGCCTTCTCAGAATAAGTTTGGTGAAGACAGCTCCACGATCACAACATATTTGAATTTTAATTCAGTTTACTGATCTGAATTCACATGAGCCAGAGGTCAGCACAGCCTGTCATGGTCACAGAGCAGGGCTGTGTTGGCTACAAAAATGCAAACCATTGGCAGCATGGATTCAACCCACCCTGTTGGGAATGTTCGAAATATGGGACAGAACTATTAACTGTTCTAAAAAAATATACATGTAGTTCGCGAAAGCAGACATACCTTTGGTATGACCTGTTTGAGGTGTCCAGGGGAGTACAGGACAGAGGAAAAGCTGTGCACAATAAAGTAATGCATTGTTATACCTGAGCTTCTCCTGACGTAAACTATGTTCAAAGTACTTACGGGCATTCAGCCAGGGCAGTTTATAGGAAGCGTACTCACACTGACTTGTATCTGCAGGCGGACAGTTGTCATCATCCGGCCCAACGTGAAGGGGTACTTCGTACCCTGGTACACAGGGCACATGTCATCTCCGACGTTGAGACTTTGCCTGCTGAGCTGGCCCATCTTGAGGCTACCTTCCGCCACAATGGGTATAGTGAAAGACAGATTAAACGGGCGTTGCGATATCAACCAACTGTGCGCCAGGTGACTGATGATAATTCTCAGTTGACCCCTAAATCTATTGCCTTTTTGCCCTACATAGGAAGCACTTCAAACAAGATAGGTCTTATTTTACGGAAATACAATGTGAAATGTGTTTTCCGACCTCCATCTAAGATTAAAGCGCTTTTGGGGTCTATTAAGGATGATCTTGGTTTACGTAAGGCAGATGTTTATCGCATTCCTTGTAGCTGTGGCATGGCATACATTGGTCAGACCATCAGGACCGTGGAGGACCGGTGTATTGAACATAAACGGCACACGTGACTACAGCAGCCTAGCAAATCTGCTATTGCCGAACATTGTTTGGACACTGGTCACCCCATGTGGTATAATAATACCGAGATATTAGCATGCACGTCCGGCTATTGGGATAGTGTGATTAAGGAGTCTGTTGAAATTAAATTGGCTAGCAACCTTGTGAATAGGGATGGAGGCTTTTGTTTAAACTCGGCCTGGAATCCTGCTCTTTCACTTGTTAAAAAACATAGGGACAGAGTTTAACGTTTCCTCAACTACCAGTCCATAGTTTCTTACTATCGATAGCTCTGACTTCGTTCATCTTTGGTGGCTTTTGTTTAGGTGTGTGTTATCTTTTCTGTTAGACTCGCAGAACCGAGCTCTCATGTTTTCTGCACTTCGTCTGGTCGTTGCAGTTAAGCCTTGAAAATGGCGGAGTGTGCATCCGCTGAAATATCGGCAGTTGTCGAAAATTCAACCTGGCTGAATGCCCGTAAGTACTTTTAATGCATTGTTATTGTCAGAAGAGAAGAGAAATTCTGTCAAAGAGTATCTCCCATGGAGCAATCAATGTATGTTGTTACAATATTAAAAGCATTAACAAATCTTAAAGTATATAGTGTGGTGTCACTGAGGCCCAGGCTGGGCAGCAGTAGGGGTGACGTCCATTGTTAGGTAGAACGCAATTGGCAGTTACGGCATTACAAGCTTTTTTGTGCATATTAAGTCCACAATGTCTCTGCAAGTAAAATCAGGTAAGAAATGAAATTGTTTGGTGTTGTCAAAGAATATTTTGATTTGTTACAACTTCTGCAGACTTAGACGATGTCAGACAATGCACAAAGCTTTTGCCAGGTATGACGTCATCACTACAATTCATCTAAGTTGGATGCTTTGACTATTTAAGTATTTGTTGCCTCAGTGTTGCAATTTCATTGTCACAGATGACCAGTTTGGTTGTGAAAGGGGGGGGGGGGCATTTTATAATTTTGGTTTTGAGAGAATATTGGATTAGTAAGTGGCAACAATTTCTACACTATCCTGGATTTATAGTAGGAAAGCAGTTGAGCTGGGTAAATATGTGCATGCATGATTTTTATTGAGTATCAGCGCCATCAGGTCAAGAATAAGAAGTTAGAGCAAGTCATCAAATTCTGATCAAAGCATATGTAACTTCATGTAACTGCTGCAATGAATGTACACAAACAATGGGCCTCGACAATTTTAACACATCTGTCTGTTATTTATGAGTGTACCAACTTCTCCCAGAGAGTAGTTGTAGCACATTTCACTATCAGAATACATATAGTGGGGCACAGCGTGCTGGTTGCTGCACTGCTGGTAAGATCTGGTGAGTTTAACATGTTGATAACATGCTGTTGAACTTCGATGATACAGAACATCTGTTATTTTCCCTCGTTGTTAAATGATGTGTTGTTTTGTCTGACATTAAAATGTTCAAGTCAAATTAATGTAAAATATGAGAGTAAATAGTGAAAAGTTTCAATTTCATTGACAATCTGATGAAATATTTAACCCCCAATGAGCAGAGGGTTTAGTTCAGACAGGAGGTCAGTCTGTGAATGTTTAGCAGTGTTTTTCATACCCTGACTTGGCCCCGGTCCATTCAGGTTACCATGAACATGAGCCATGTTATTTATTTCAACGTTTTTGGTGACTAAGTGTTTTCCTTTCTTCTACACCTTAATGGCAAGAATACTGTGGACACTCCTATCTTCCAAGATGACAACAGCAATGTTCACTATTGGTTCTGATTTTTTAACACTATCAGCCATTGCAGCTTGAATGGACCGTTACATAAACAGGTCTTAATTCCATAAAAATGTCTGGGACTGTCTGGACCAGACACCAACTGGTGTCAGACACCAACCTATCAGACCTCCGGAGATGGGAACTTGCCCTTCAATATATTCTCTCTTCCCATTACCCACCAGGCCTCAACCTCCGCTAATTTCAAGTTGCTGCCCCTCATACCTCATCTGTCATTCAACAACATCTTTGCCTCTGTACTTCCGCCTCAACTGACATCTCTGCCCAACCTCTTTGCATTTACATGTGTCTGTATATATATATATATATATATATATATGTGTGTGTGTGTGTGTGTGTGTGTGTGTGTGTGTGTGTGTGTGTGTGTTTTATTGTGTGTATCAACATACCAGCACTTTCTTGTTTGGTAAGTTACAGCATCTTTGTTTTTTTATATATATTTGGTAAGTTACAGCATCTTTGTTTTTTTATATATATTTTTCCCATATTCCATATATATTGTCAAAATGAGGCTATTATCAAAGTGCTTTTACACAATATTACTATGTTGCCTCCTGGGGCGAGTGAACTTATATCACTTTATCTTTATTAAAATTGTGGGTCAGCCACAACTCTGATACAACTACACTTCATCAAGCTGTTTCACTCGACAGATGTGAGCATCTTCGGAACTGTGTGAAATACTGTGTCCCTTGGCTACAAATGTAAGTTATGTTGTAAATTGAAACTGTGTTCAATTTACAGCATGATTATATTGTTAATTGAAACCATGCTCAATTTACAACGTGATAATTCACATTTAGCAACCAAGGACCACATGTTAAATACACGAATATCTAGATGTGTATAGTGCCACCATCATACATAAAATGGAGTAATATAACTTGGACACACAAAAAACCTGCTCACCAAGTGACAGCAGAAAAAAAGACAAATGCTAAGGAAATACGCATGCTTTCAGAGCGAATGGCTCCTTCTGGCTGAAGGGTTGATGGGAAAGATAGTACTGAGCTTTTTTGGAGGGATCAGCATAACAAGATTGGATGTGATGGTTCGGGAAATCTGCTTTTGAACTAGTCTGCTGGGGTAATTATGTACACTGAAGGATGAGGTAAAAATGGTGGGGCACTCTGCAAGAAGTCTGCATCTGAATGAATATGTTGCCTCAAATGCAAAATCTGTATTGTAGGGAATGTCTTACTTGAAAAGAAATATATATATATATATATATATATATATATATATATATATAGAGAGAGAGAGAGAGAGAGAGAGAGAGAGAGAGAGAGAGAGAGAGAGAGAGAGAGATATGGCACCAATGGTGGCAAGCAAGGTGTGTGGCAAGAGAGGGAAGGGCACAGATTTTAGGTGATCTAGAAAATGGTCGATATCTTTAAAATTGGAGGGTAGTCTTTGTACCGCAGGTTGCAGGTGTTGGTAAACAAAGGCAGTGTCACCTTAGATACTTTTAGTACTTGCCACTTGAATGCCTGTAAAAGCAGCAAAAAAATGTGTGTACTATAAAAGGAACCTATCCAAAAACAAATTTAAATATAAATAGATTGGTACAACAAGCCAGATCTTCAGTAACATTTGCTACTGTCAGGAAAACAGGTAAATAAATAACAAGTGATTAAGACACACTATCAGTAATCCCGTTATTGGAGTTTCTTCCTTCCGTTCATATATGGAGCACGGGAAGAATGACTGGTTGAATGCCTCTGTGCATGCTGTAATTATTCTGATCTTAGTCTCACGATCCTTATGTGAGCAATGTGTAGGGGATTGTAGTATATTCCAAGAGTCACCAGTTCAAGCTGTTTCTTTAAACTTTGTTAACAGACTTTCTCAGGATGGTTTACATTTATCTTCAAGAGTCTTCCAGTTCAGTTGCTTCACCATCTCTGTGACACTCCCACATGTTAGACAAACCTGACCTTTCGTGCTGCCCTTCTCTGTATATGTTCAATATCCCCCATTATTCCTATCTGATATGGGTCCTACATACTTGAGAATAATACTCCAGAAATGGTCGCATGAGTGATTTGTAAGCAGTCTCCTTCATAGACTGATTTTTTTTGCACTTCCCCAGTATTCTACCAATAAATCGAAGTCTACCACCTGCTTTACCCATGATTAGGCCTATTTGATTATTCCATGTCATATCCCTACGGAGTGTCACACTCAGGTATACCCTCTATCCAACATAAAATGCTGTCCCCTCCCTACCAAAAAGTCCTAAGTCCAGTCACATATTGCACTTGGTCCCCCGTATGGTTGAACTTTTGACAATAAGCCTAGATGTGGTACCGAGTCAAATGCTTTTTGAAAATCAAGAAATACTGCATCTACCTGATTGCCTTTATCCAAAACTTTCCATATGCCATATGAGGAAAGTGTAAGTTGGGTTTCACATAATCAATGTTTTCGGAATCCATGCTGACTGGCATTCAGCAGGTCATTCTGTTCAAAATGCCTCATTACATTTGAGCACAGAATATGTTCTAAGATTCTAAAATGAACTGATGTCCAGGAACTGGGAACAGCCTTTTTTTTCCATGGTTTTAAATCCAAGACAAGACACACATGCTCGACTTAACTGACAATTGTTTATTCACACAATCCTGATTATCTGAACAAACAACTTAAACGTACTTCCAGAATCTTCCGGGTTAAACTCCAAATAAATGAACACTTCTTCCATAATTTTTAGATGGCATAAATGGCTCTTCTTGCTGCTGCCAAGAATGAAGTCACTTGCTAGAGCATATATTTAAAAAAAAGTTAAGTTCTGAAATGCTACTAGTCCACTCGTCTTGAATGCTAAGTTCTTTTACGAGTACAAGTGATACCAAGTTAAATTTCCTTACTAAAATCCTGAAATGATGTCCTAGCCTAGACCTGCCTAGTTGGTAGTGTCCAGTCCCCAGTAGTGCGATGTCTTGGTCAATAGAGCAGCAGTGAACGGTACACCGGGCAATGACAGCTTCAGTGATGGTGGTGGCTCTGGTGGTGGTCATCAATTTCGAGCAGGCAATGTCACTGCTTTCTGTTGCTTCAGTGAGAGCTTAAATCCTCATTTCCCAGAGGATTACTTCATTTCGGCTGGCTGCAGAGCTGTGCCATGGAAGCAGAACATAGTGCCGATCTGCGCACTCAGATTGCGATGTCAGTGCAACTGCTGGAGTCACCCTCTGCTGCCCTCCCTGCTGACTTCCTTGCACTTCCACGGTATGAGCCGAGTCATGGATGTTTGAATATTGTGGCCAGCAGACATTTGGCTGCTGGCGCTCCAAGGTAGGCGTGCTGCACCACAAAGGATCTATGATATATTATAGTCAGAAGAGGAGCAAACTCAGCCACTGATTCAGTATAGAATCTGACAGGAATATCACAGACCCTAGTGCTTTGTTCAGTTTTAATGACTTCAGCTGTTTCTCAACACCACTGATACTAATTCTTATTTAATTAATCCTCCAGTCAATCTAATATGAAGTATGGCAATCAACGCAGAGATCTTACAGAACGGATGTGCATTCTTGGCACTTACCATATGGAATGAAGGATACTTTTATTTCAAATAGCAGTAAGCGACCTAGACTAAAGATCGAGGAATTTTAATTCATAAAAGTAATTACAATTTAAACCTCTTTTTACTGTATCACTTTAAAATCATTTTAATAATCAGTTTTGATATATATGTCCGTGTCCATAAAAGTGTCAACTATTTACCATGTTTATAATATCATCAGTGCCAACATGAATGGTCCTATTATTTACCATCTTGCTTAAATAGGAAAGTTTTGTGCAATCTAAAATTTACTACGTCCATGAGTATATGAAAAAATATACTTCTGTAAAAACAAGAGTTGCTGCACCAGATGTGTATGTTGTAAATACCTTCCTCTCTATATGAATCGTGAATCTGCAACATTAATTAAGCCCACATTTCCATGGTTTTGAGTTATGGGCACAGCAATGTACCAATGCCCAACTCACGTCAGTTAATACCTAAATGACTTTAGTCTATATCTTCTGTACATTATTTCCAGTAACAGAACATTCATGTTTACTGGCTAAACACCCTTAGTCCAGAACTTAAGTTGGTTTGCTGGTCAGGTAACGATAATTATTAACAGATTGATGTATAGCTTTATGTTGGTAAAATGTCTATATTACTTTTATTTCTGTGGTAGACTTGTGGTATGTAAGTTCAAAATGAAAATGGCATCTAATGGCAGTTCTTTATGTACTGATGTTTTGAAAATGAAGAAAATAATGACCAAACAAAGAGGAAAGGAATTAAAAGGGGTGCAGAATACAAGAGAGCTATGATAAAACGTGCCAACATTAAATGTTTGGAGCATGTAATCATATGGGGAAGTTAGTTTCACCTACACAAAGAGGACCTGCTTGTGCATAAGTAATTTGGATTTAATTTTGTTTAACAATATTATTGTACTCACTATTGCTGTACACATCATTGTAGCTTGTCGAGACTGGTAATGACATTAATAACGGCAGGCTCTTATTTATAAAACAGTCATATATTTCAGATGTAGGAAACAATGTTTCAAGTTTATTTCCAAAAATGCATTGATAGAAGCAGTTAATTACACAACAGAGTTTAAACTAAGAATGAACAAGATATGTTCTTACAGAAACAAATTGAAAGTACTGCCATAAAAAGATGAAGAGGAAGGAAAAACAAGCCTGGTACTAGGGCAGCTATGTCCAAGTATTATGTTGAAGATTAAGACAAGCAGAAGAGGCATTTAAGAAAGCCTTTCTCAGTGTTTATTGGGTTACTGAATCCAGGATGAAGAGATTGTGTAAGCTGCTGCTTAACGGCAAGTCTCCTAAAAACCTACTTGGTAAACACCAATGAGAGAATGCAAAAGAGGCTAATGTGTGTGTTTCTGCTCATGCTCATATTGCGTTATTTCCAACTAAACAAACCACTACAGAAACACAAATGTTTTCTACTTAAAACAGTGGACTAACTGCAAAAACAATGCATGAAATGTTTCTTGTCACATATCATGATAGTAATTTGTCATACCACCATTATCACAGATGTTTCAATAACCAATTACAATTGAGATTTGGTGGGCCCAGTGTAGACACATGCATTACGTGTGAAGAACTGAATGTTAAAGTGAAAAGCAGCGCACTTAATGATTGTGCTGAACATGTAGCTGCAGAGTAACTCCTAGTTCACAAATGCCACAGCAGAAAGTTCTACAAAGCACTGGAAGATGCAACCACTGAGACAAACAATTTTCTTTCTCTAACATTTGACTATATTCATTATGTATGCTAACTTAAGATACCAGTTCATGACATGTATTACTGTCATCAACTGTTTTCTCTGTGCATAAGACGAAAACTAATTCAGTATCCTTCTACATCTACCATGAGGGGCAAGCTAAGAAACGTCCAAATGAGGTATGCAGTTTTCTCCTCCATTATTTCAATATCTGTGTCTCCTCTGGTTGTATTGTGACAAATGACCAGGCATGAATAAGAACAATACACTCATCACATTTTTAATGGCTGTAAGTGCTCAGAGGCCTTTTTTGACTGTCATATTTTTTCTCAATCAGAGGACACTCCTTTCCACCAAATGATAGGGTTCGCAGTAGTGAAAAGACTTCTGAGGTGTGTGGGCAGACTCTACACAATGAAGGATTTGTATGAACACACAGTCAGCTTTAATGCTAGAGGAAATTTTGCAGTTACTATAATTGAAATGAGATGTTTATGATTACAATTGATGGCCACACTATTACAAAAGAAATGCCAATTCCGTAGAGAGATCTGTTAACGAAGTTCCTAGAGATAAAAAGGTATCTTTCACTGTTCCATTTTTTATGGAATTCCACTTTTCTGCAGAATGGATCAGAATAGTTGTGGCAAAACCATTCGTAGCAGGAAAAATGCTCAAGTACATTCCCGATTGTAGTGAATCCAAAGCATTTTATGAGAAAATTGCAGCTTGGAAAACAAACACAAATGAGTAAAATTACAATTTCATTTTGGAAAGTTTGTCTTGTATATTTATTTACCTGGATGATTTGCTTTTCTGTGTGTTCTGAATGTGTTTTTCAATTAATAAAACACATTTTTCTCTGTTTATATGTCAGAATTTTATTACATAAGAAGCACAACTGAAGTTAATTTGGAAAACAACTTCAGTAGTCTTTTTTAAAGCAAAATTTCAGCATAAAGGGAGTACAAGATCATGCTTTTGTAAAGACAGTTTTATGCAATTTCAATGTATGTAACGTATCATGCAATAACGTAATGCAATATCTGCTACAGTTTTTTTGTTGTTTCTGAAAATATACCTCTAGGGACTCAAGTTTTTACAAAATCATGATGGGTACATTTAATCCACACTTATTTACTAGTATTAATAAAATGTAAATACGACATGTACATGTACATTAATTGCTACAAAAGCAATGCTTATAATTTCAATTTGTAATTTTAGTGTGACTTTTTAAATTTATTTTAATGAGGAGTGACAAATTTTAGGTGTGCGTTAATGCCCATAAAAGTGATGGGCATTTGCTGCAGTTTAATGATTGATTTTTTTTTTTTTTTTTGCATCACACTTAATTAGGTAGTTTTCGACCAAATCATATATTGATAGGGCTCCGATTCACACCACAAAACCAGACGGGTTTTGCTGCTTAACATTAGAATGTACCTGGCCAGAGAGTGTACGTTAACTGTACACAATCAATTTATTCTATTTTATGTATGATGGCAGTACTATACACAGTCAGATATGTTTAATGTGTGGCCCTTGGATACTAAACATAAGTTACCAAGTTGGAAGTTGAATCTGTGATTTTATCATTTTCTGAAGGTGTTCACATCTGTCAAATGAAATATGTCACTAAATGGAAATTTTATGTGGCCTGTGGATGCCTCATAATTTTAATTAGTAATGATTGCTGCCCTGGAAGCGATGCCTGCACTTGCTAGTTTTTTTTTCCTTTTTTCTTTTTTTCCTTTTTTTTTTTTTTTTTTTTAAATCAGCATTAGCAAACACTTTCCACTTATAACTTTGGACATTTCCAGATCACATTTCTCTATCATAAACCTTGCTGTATAATTACCTTCAGAATGGTCAGATCATCAACATTTAAGTCTTAATCTTCTGAAGCCATATGGAGGTCATTATAGTCCAATTAAAATTACTTGACAGTTGACAAGTGTCACTTGCAGCTACAGTGTTGTCACAATGGCTGCCAGCTACTGCTGGGTTATAGGCGACAAACAAATACGGTGGGTCACTTTACAAATGCTGCTATGTATAACACACAGTTCTTTTGGAAGTGGCTGCCACAAGGTATGACAGAAATGCAAGATTCTCAGTCAAGATGCTATCCTCACCATTCCACTGCGATTAAAACTAATCTCTATGAGCAAACTAAAGACAGAAAAATTTCAGTTTCAGTGCTAAAAGCAAACTGTAATTTCTCGTGATCATTGGTTACCTGAAACTATCCTCACACTGGCTACACGACTGATTAGCAGTCCTGGTTGGCACAAGCAACACAGGCAGATTCCAAAAGATAACAGTGAGACAGGAAGAAAATAAGAGCAAATAAAAAGGTCTACACAATGATGAAAATGATGTGGCAAAATATTAGAAATAAAAAAAATTACATTTAAACCAATTAATTGAATAAAAATAACAGTCTTTTGATTAGATTTAGAAATAGAAAAGTTTCAGTGCATTTGACAAGATTTGAAACTATGACATTCTTTCGAATTTATACACTAACCACTGTGCTACGTTGATGATGTAGTATTTATGACTTCGATAATCGAGTTGCAATGATGAATTTCAAGTATGAATCACTTCCTGTGTGGAAGAGTCCACTAAAAGAAAGCTGGACAAGGAATTGGAAGTGAACTGACCAACTGTCATTGTAGTTTGGCAACTGCGAATGGCTAGGGAATGATGTTTATTGCTCTGATTGGGAGAAATCAGCTAGAACATAAGTGTCAACTACCAAGTAATTTTAACTGGACTGTAATACCAAACACAAATCCACCAAAATACAGATGATGTGGCAGCTGATAACCTCACGAATTTTTAGTATACTTCTGAGGAGAATACTGATGTATCACCAGGCTTGTATGAGCCTTTCCTTATTTTAGGATGATAATCATAATTTCTTCCCTCCATGAAATCATACACAGACCTTCTGTCATAACTGGAGGAGAGATGGAAGAAAGTGCTAAACCTCAATTTAGTAAAGATTAGTCTGGTCACTTTACATGTTTTATGCTCAAATGAACAACATGCTGCTAGCAAAGTACTCCACATGTACCACTTTAAGACACTGTCTACCACATAAACTGATATAGTTACTGTTTTTATGTTCTTATCTTTAAATTTAATCAAACCTAAAACATGCAGTATCATCAAATATGCTCCTGTGGTTAGGCAATTTCTTCCACCAACCCTTTCAGTATTATTAAAAGTTCCAAGGATGATTTTCCTTGCATAAGGATATAGCTGCTGCAGCAAGCTGCAGTAGGATATTCTCAGGTTTTGTTGCTGTGTTCTGGACTGCTACTAAGTTAATCTGATCACTCACATTGACTCTTTACTATTGTTGAAACTGAGTCCAACCTACCCCTCTCTCTGTCAGAGCTTGCAGTTTTGATATGAATTAAAGTCTTATGTTGTTGGGTGGTGCACACAGAAAACAAGAAGGTGCCCAAGTAGCACACAACAATAGAAGTTTATGTTTACAAAAAATCAAACAATAAGACACGAAGAACAGAAAACAGATTAACCATGATTGGGATGTAAGAAACTGGCCTGATCTATAAGAGGAATTGTCACTATCAATATAGTCCCACAAAGGTTAGAGAGACAGCACACAGTCTGTCACCATAGGTCACACTGCCTTAGCAAGGTTGGAATCTGTTGACATCACAATCAGTGATTGCACTGGCATAGTCCTTGGCCTGGTGCGTAGTACTGGAGGCTTGTCACACCATGTCACTCTGATTCATTGTCTACTTCAGAGTCTGCTTCATACTGTCAGAGAGCTGCAGGTGGTGATCCTATTATGACCACTCAGCATATGGATGCCAGGAAATGGTCAGCATCACATGGCATAAGGATCAAAGACAGTGCTGGCTACGTCTGGTGATCATAGCACCCTCGTTACTACAGCAGATATCTCAGTGCAGAGCAGCAACTCAGAGGGCAATGGTGTGTGGCATGTAAACTAACTCATCAGGCACCTGCAATATACTGTACTCCTCTTCTCTTTGGAAGAAGATAGCAAAGGTATTTCAATACATAAACAGTAGTTGTGGCAGAGGTGACAGTGAAGAACATGGCAAGTATTATCAATGTCAGCTTAATATTTGAATATAATAGAAAGAAACATTCCACATGGGAAAAATATATTAAAAAAGATGCTGTGACTTCCCTAACGGAAGAGTGCTGGTAGATAGACACAATACAAAAACACACACACAAATATCAAGCTTTCGCAACCCACAGTTGCTTCATCAGGAAAGAGGGAAGGAGAGGGAAAGACTAAAGGATGTGGGTTTGAAGGGAGAGCGTAAGGAGTCATCCCAATCCCGGGAGCGGAAAGACTTACCTCAGGGAGAAAAAAGGACAGGTATACATTCGCACAAACACACATATCCTTCCTCACATACACAGACACAAGCAGACATTTGTAAAGGCAAAGAGTTTGGGCAGAGATGTCAGTCGAGGCGTCAGTACAGAGGCAAAGATGTTGTTGAAAGACAGGTGAGGTATGAGTGGCGGCAACTTGAAATTAGCGGAGGTTGAGGCCTGGCGGATAACGAGAAGAGAGGATATATTGAAGGGCAAGTTGCCATCTCCGGAGTTCTGACAGGTTGGTGTTAGTGGGAAGTATCCAGATAACCCGGACGGTGTAACACTGTGCCAAGATGTGCTGGCCATGCACCAAGGCATGTTTAGCCACAGGGTGATCCTCATTACCAACAAACACTGTCTGCCTGTGTCCATTCATGCGAATGGACAGTTTGTTGCTGTTCATTCCCACATAGAAGACTTCACAGTGTAGGCAGATCGGTTGGTAAATCACGTGGGTGATTTCACACGTGGCTCTGCCTTTGATCGCGTACATCTTTCAGGTTAACAGACTGCAGTAGATGGTGGTGGGAGGGTGTATGGGACAGGTTTTACACCGGGGGTGGGGGGGGGGGGGGGGTTACAAGGGTAGGAGCCAGAGGGTAGGGAAGGTGGTTTGGTGACTGCATAGGTATGAACCAAGAGGTTACAAAGGTTAGGTGGACAGCGGAAAGACACTCTTGGTGGAGTGGGGAGGATTTCATGAAGGATGGACCTCATTTCAGGGCAGGATTTGAGGAAGTCGTATCCCTGCTGGAGAGCCACATTCAGAGTCTGATCCAGTCCCGTAAAGTATCCTGTCACAAGTGGGGCACTTTTGGGGTTCTTCTGTGGGATGTTCTGGGTTTGAGGGGATGAGGAAGTGGCTCTGGTTATTTGCTTCTGTACCATGTCGGGAGGGTAGTTGCGGGATGCGAAAGCTGTTTTCAAGTTGTTGGTGTAATGGTTCAGGGAGTCGGGATTGGAGCAGATTTGTTTGCCATGAAGACCTAAGCTGTAGGGAAGGGACCGTTTGATATGAAATGGGTGGCAGCTGTCATAATGGAGATACTGTTGCTTGTTGGTGAGTTTGATGTGGGCAGATGTGTGAAGCTGGCCATTGGACAGATGGAGGTCAAGGTCTAGGAAAGTGCCATGGGATTTGGAGTAGGACCAGATGAATCTGATGGAACCAAAGTGAGTCCAGATCATGAAGATGTCATCAATAAATCTGTACCAAACTTTGGGTTGGCAGGCCTGGGTAACCAAGAAGGCTTCCTTTAAGCGACCCATAAACAGGTTGGCATATGAGGGGGCCATCCTGGTACCCATGGCTGTTCCCTTTTAATTGTTGGTATGTCTGACCTTCAAAAGTGAAGAAGTTGTGTTAGGATGAAGCTGACTAAGGTAATGAGGAAAGAGGTTTTAGGTAGGATGGCAGGTGATCGGCGTGAAAGGAAGTGCTCCATCGCAGCGAGGCCCTGGACGTGCGGGATATTTGTGTATAGGGAAGTGGCATCAATGGTTACAAGGATGGTTTCCGGGGTAACAGATTGGGTAAGAATTCCAGGCATTCGAGAAAGTGGTTGGTGTCTTTGGTGAAGGATGGGAGACTGCATGTAATGGGTTGAAGGTGTTGATCTACGTAGGCAGAGATACGTTCTGTGGGGGCTTGTTAACCAGCTACAATGGGGCAGCCGGGATGTTTGGGTTTGTGAATTTTAGGTAGTAGGTAGAAGGTAAGGGTGTGGAGTGTCTGTGGCATCATGAGGTTTTGTAGAAGGCCTAAGGTTCTGAGGATTCCTTGAAGTTCTGCCTGGACATCAGGAATGGGATTATCTTGGCAAACTTTGTATGTAGTGTTGTCCGAAAGCTGACACAGTCCCTCAGCCATATACTCCTGACGATCAAGTACCACGGTCATGGAAGAATAAAGATGGATCGGTCAGCTTTCAGATCACGGATAGCCTGGGCTTCAGCTGTGGTGATGTTGGGAGTAGGATTAAGGTTTTTCAAGAAAGATTGAGAGGCAAGGCTGGAAGTGAGGAATTCCTGGAAGGTTTGGAGATCGTGATTTTGAGGAAGAGGAGGTGGGTCCCGCTGTGCTGGAGGATGGAACTGTTCCAGGCAGGGTTCAATTTGGATAGTGTCTTGGGGAGTTGGAGCATTGGGAGTAGGATTAGGATTATTTTTCTTTGTGGCAAAATGATATTTCCAGCAGAGATTACAAGTGTAGGACAGTAAATCTTTGACGAGGGCTGTTTGGTTGTATCTGGGAACGGGGCTGAAGGTGAGGCCTTTGGATAGGACAGATGTTTGGGATTGGGAGAGAGGCTTGGAGGAAAGGTTGACTACTGAATTGGGGTGTTGTGGTTCCAGATTGTGTTGACTAGAATTTAGATTTTAGAGGGGAGTGGAGCTGGAAGTGGGAGATTGAATAGATGGGAGAGACTGGGTCTGTGTGAAATGAGAGGAGATGGAGGTTTGTTGGAAACGTTGTGGAGGGTGAGCAAGTTGCCTTTCCAGAGGTGGGAAACCAGGAGACTGGGTAGTTTTTTTAGGGTGGCATGCTGTTCTAATTTGTGGTTGGCCTGTAGGAGGATGCTCTGAACAGCCAGTGTGAATGTGGGAGAGGAAAGATTGAGGACTCTGATTAGGGACAGGAGTTGACGGGTGTGTTCATTGGCTGAGTTGATGTGTAGGTGAAGGATTAGGCGGGTGAGAGCTATGGATTGTTCAGTTTGGAACTGGTATAGGGACTGATGGAAAGAAGGGTTACAGCCAGAGATGGGAACTTTAAGTGTGAGGCCTTTGGGGGTAATGCCAAATGTCAGACAAGCCTGAGTGAATAAAATATGGGAGCGTAATCTGGCTAGGGCGAAGGCATGTTTGCGGAGGGAAAGTAAATAAAACTTAATGGGGTCATTGTGGGGATGTTGTGAGGGTGACTTGGTATTAGAAGGTGGAAAGTGTAACATGAGGCTAAAGTGAAAATAAAAATATATGAGGAGAGATAAAGGTGAAGTAGAAATCCACTGGGTTTGTGGTGTGAAAAAAGTCGAAAAAGTGTTGGTTTAAGCTGAGCTATGTTGATTCTGTGCCAAACTTAGGTTGGTAAACAACAATGTGTACAAAGGTTAGGTAGTTGTGTTGCCTCCAAAACACCATAAAGGGTGGAGAAATATGGGAAAATTTTGACAAAACTGTGTGTGAATGTATTAAAAGGACTGGCTATGTGGTGGCAGATTATGAAAATGAGGTTAACAACTGTCTGACAAAGAAATAAGATATATATGAAAAAAGTCTTAAAATTTGTGAATACTTTTCTCAAAAAAGAAATATAATTCTATATGTATAGATAGTAAAGAACAATTTTGCTGTTATTTAACAAAAAGAAAAAAAAAAAACACTGAAGATGCTCTAACTCCAGCAATACATGGCTCTGTAGAAACAAAATAAATAAATAAATACAAAAGTGATTTGTAAGCAAACATGAGTGAACTCCAACCTCAAGACATATATTTATGTTTAAGGCACGACAGAAGATTAAAATTTAATGTCCTGTCAATAACATGGTCATTACAGATTGAGCTGAAGTTTGGATTACGAAAGGAGCCATTCCAGCATTCAAAAAGAGCTATTTTTGGAAATTGTGGAAAACCTAAATCTGGATAGCCAGATGGGGATTTGAACCATAATCTCCCTGAATACAAGTTGAATGTACTACCTACTGCACCACCTCACTCAGTAATATTTAGTTTTAGTTTGGCCCATTATAAGTAGTCAATTGGAGTTTTGAATTCAATGTTGATCCAGTGTTGCTGGCAACACTAAGTTACCTTTCCAGTCTTGTGTCCCACATTCATCCTGCAGGAATTTTTTTTACAAAAATCCCAGCAACAGAGTTTGTCATCTTTTTTCTTAAAAATTAATGCATGTTAACCCTGCTACAGCTGTATATGGTATGATACAGCAGTTACTATGTAAGCACTCCTCTTCTAAAGCAAACTATACATTAAAAGTAAAGTAGAAACAAGGCCCTGGCAAAAGCAAAGCTGTGATGACAGGCTGTGAGACATCCCTGTGAAGTTTGGCTGGTGTGAGCTGTGATGACAGGTTGTGAGACATCCCTGTGAAGTTTGGCTGGTGTGAAAGTTTCCCATGCATGTAAGGTTCCAACTTCAAGCACACATATCACACACTTTTAACCTGCTGGCAAGTTACAAATTCTATGTTAATATACATACAAAACTACAAGCCTAAACTAATCCTGTCATCCCAATTATTGCTGGTAGTGATCTGATAACTAACTGCAGTGTCAATGTGAGTGTGTGATTGTCTTCAACATAGGACAGCAAAACATGTCTTGTCTAATTCCTTGTTACTATGTCATACTACAAGCTCTACCCAATGAAGACAGATGAAAATCCACTAAAATGAATTGAAATTGATTTGTGCTCTGGGACGAAGAGACTATGTGCTGGTACCAGGTTTCACCCTCTCCTTTCTCTCAACATCTCATCATCACAAATGCTACATGACACTACACTACACTAAGGCACGCACGCATACTCGCACATGTGCAGTTTTCATATTTCGCGAAAGAATGATGCTGCAGGTGTGAAGGCTATTGCCTGACTGTGTAACTCATACGAAACAGAACTACAAATTAGGGTATCATGAATGGTCACAATATTGTCTGACCCTTCGGGAGTGTGTCATGAAGATGGTGAAGAAACTGAACTGCCAGAGTCTTAAAGATAGACACAAACTATCCTGAGAACTATCTTTAAATGTTGACTCTACGAGTTACTAGAACCTGCTAAATATAATTCCCTCAGGGATTTGTGAGGATGAGATTAGATTAATTACAGTGCACTCACGGGAATTTAAATGTTATTCTTCATGTGTTCCACATAGAAATGGAACAGGAAGCAGCTCTAATAACTGGCACAATGGGAGATACCCTCTGCTGTGCACTTGACATTAGTTTGCAAAATGTGGATGTAAATGTAGAGCATGCCTGAATCATTTTACAATTTTTCACATTAACAGACAAACAAAATCAAAATCATACCTTAATTTCAAATATGGCTGCAGTTTCTGCAAATAGCTGGTATATGCTGACAAATGGGTGCTTAGCTTTCCTAGACACGGTAGTGTTTCAAGTGAGACTAGTGGTTCCATTTCCAAACTAGCTTGAAATTCTCTATAACCTTGTTCAATAGCACGCAAGTAGTGTGCATTGTTTCGCAAATGGGAAGACAACTGCAAAAGTAAAAATAATTGAAATTTTTCAGACACAATATTTCATTAAATGCAAATTAATATTGCTAAAAATACATATACCAAGAGTATTCAAACATTAGAAATATAATCTTAACCTTAATATGTCTGGCATCATTAATTTCAGTGTCACACATGATCTTTTCAAATGCCATAAAAACGTGAGAAGAACGGACAGTTAAGATTTTAACATCCTTTCAACAAAGTCAGTAGATATAGGGAAAATTCATAATGGGAAAGAACAGGAAAGGATATTGGCTGCTGTGTTTAGGAAACATCCTGTCACTCATGACAAGTGATTATGGTATCCCTGAGAAACCTAAATCAAGGTGACTTGATGAGGATTACAACACACATTAATTACAAGTTGGACAAACCAACGTTCAGAGGCATAGACCTATGAGCTGTAGTCAAAAATTTGCTTAGAATAGGGGATACTGTGTGCTCTGTGTTCATGCTCTCCACTGTGCCATCCTCTGTGGGGACTGCTACATCTACATTTGCTTCCAAGTTATGGAAGCCACATGGGGCACTATATTTTACAACCACAAGCTAATGACTAAAGATATGACTGATCAAGCTAGCAAATAATTTAATAACTACAGTAATTTGGAAAGTTATGCTGGAAACTTAACTGTCCAGGTAAAGAGGACAGCAGGTTAGAGTTCAACGTATCACTTGCCATGCTGCAATCATTAGTGACAGAGCTCTGGCTCAGTTGGGAAAGGATGGGGCAAGAAACTTTCTGTGGCCTTGTAATTTCCTCAACCATGAATATCTGTAACTCAGGGGGTTATAAGAGGATTTGACACACACTCTTCCTCCTAAAAAAAAAAAAAATCACTTTCCTTGGTAACTACACCACGTGAATAATCATTTGAGATACTCACACCACACTAAAATAGGACTTAAGTTGCTGCTAATCAAGCAAAAACTACATGGGTAAATTTAATCATCAGAAACATCTCAAATTAAGAAGCAACTTGGAAATACTATTTCAGAACACTAAAAGTAAATTACCAGCAAGATGGAGCACCATATCAATGAATAAAGAGAATATTGTTTGAAGGGCAGGGAGAAGTATTAATCCCACTTTTAAAAGAGTTGAAGAAAATAATTCTCTAGAAATAAAGACATAGTGGGAAAGGCATTTAGACTATCAAAGAGAATGTTGTGTATTAACCAGCTAGCACAACTTAATCAACAACTTTACAATTATAATCTTAAGATTGCCTCCTACCTTCAAAAACATGCCACATAAGTCTCAAGCACTGAATATATTTTTAAAATGTAATATTAGCTGAGCTACATAAAAATGCCTAAATGTTGCTTGCTGCTTATTAACTGCAAATGTAGATCAGTCTACACGGAGCACAAGTGCCAAAACAGAATATTTGTGTTCTTAGATAAGGTTGTGTTAGAGGTGCCGAAGTTTGTCTACTTTGTATTGTCAGGTTTTAAAGTACTCATTCTAGTATTTAAAAGCAACTGTGTGAACTAAGTTTGATTGATTGAATAGTTCTAGCAAGCCATCCTCAAACAGGACACGTTAACTAATGTCAATGTGGAGTTATACAAGGTTCGTGACATCACTTCCTGTAATTTCACGTCAAAGACCAATTGCCTTGCTTGAAACACGAAGTAAGTTCTGCAATATTTTGGGACTGTGTTACAAAAAGTTGAAGCAACAAGTGGCAAAGGTACACTCTATGTCACAAGCAGAGCTTGTGAGACACCATACTGTTTTTTTGTGTTCATTTGAAGCTCATATTTGGTAGATTTCGTATTATAACTTAAATCCTACGAATATGTGTTGTTTTTAAGTACCAGCACATTGATGCTTTATTGAAAATGCATTACTGGTAGGATTTGTTACAGTCAGTTTCTGTCTCTATTTACACCTTTACATTTTCTAAAAGGCTGTGGGACTTTCTTATTAAAATAGAAGAAATATTTTATGTTAATATTATATTAATGTAAATACACATTAAATGTAAATATAAATGCGCTCTCTCTCCGGAGTGAGTTCATCCAATTTTGTGACGTTTTATCAGCTGGTTTCTTTAATCACCAGACAAGAAACTTCCCTTTTTGCCTTTAACATGTTTGTGGATACTGGAGTTTTTATTTATTTATTTATTTATTTTACAGACAGAACATCACACATAGTATACAGCCAAGGGAGGAGTCTTGCACTTTATTAGAGCTACAGTAGGCATTTTATGCATATCGATTCTCTTAGATAAACTGTATAGTATGCAAGCCAGATACAACTATTAGGTCTACAACTTTGCTTCCACGTTTTGCAATAGACGGCAGTAGCGGCAAGTGGAGTTCAGGTGGTTGGTCATAGGTATAATACAGTAGGCTTAGGCATCTGTAAACGTAATACCATAAAAATATTAGTCGATTTGTGATTGCATCATAAAGTTATTCACGATTAAGTACATCAACTTATGTGCCCATTTATCGCCATTTGCAGGAAGTTTTAATTTTCTGCTTTAACATGAAGAAATCTGTGGCTGTGGCTCTTAAAATGCTGGGTAAGACCAATGGTGAGGGAACTATTAGTGCAAGAATGTGCAGATAATGTTTAAAACGTCTTAAGAATGGTGATTTTGATGCCTAAGACTGGCATGGCAGTGGAAGACAGAACGTTTTCGTAGCTACTGAAACAGACAAAGACAGTCACAGGACATCATTACCGAAAGCAATTGATGCGTTCGAGCCCAGCACTGAAAAACAAACAGCCACAATACAGCGATAGACACGCAAAGGTAATTTTGCAGGAGGCCAGTGCTCAACCCCATGCCGCAAAACCCATCAAAATATACATGGAAATGTTGAAATGAGAAGTCCTACCCCACCCACAGAATTCTCCATACATTGCTCTCTCTAACTACCGCCTTTTTCGGTAAGTGGTATACAGTCTGGCTGACCAGCACTTCCAATCATATGAACAAGTAAATTTTGAACCAATTCATGGACCCCCACAAAAGACACCCCACCCCCCTGGGATTTGTATGCTATCCATAAGATGGGAGAATGTAGTGGCCAGCAATGGGCAATACTATGAATCATAATTTTTTTTGTATGTCTTTCACAATAAAGCCCCAAACTTGGAGAAAAAACGGCAGAAGCAAAGTTGTTGATGTAGTAACAGCTGCCACTGGAAGAGTGCCACTGCCACATATTGTGTTAACTAGCACATTGCATGTGCTGTGGATACTGGTCTCTTGCGAGGTTAGATTTCCTGTGCAAGTCCCATTAGCTGCCTCGTCCCCTGTGAGGACACCAAAAAAAGGCCTATACCATTGTCAAAATTCAGAATCCTATTAGTTCATGACCAATAATACTTTCTTTTTCACTAAAATCAGATGATGTGTCACTAATATCTGTGACAAGTTCACGTAAAATGCTGTCCCTCTCCTCTGTTGTTGGATTTGAGAGTCTGGACTCTTCATCACCATGATGTTTGTAGCCCTTCTAGCTGGATTGGAATTGCAGAAAGACATTTACAGCTGTGTCGAAATCTATACTGAATGCCTTTTGTAGAGCCTAAGACCTTCCGATAATCATGACTGTTGGACTTCCCATTCGTAATATACGTGTCACAGAGTAGATCCAGTATTTTGTTGTTTTAGTCTTCTACAAAAACAGAATTCAACGTTTCAGATCAGTATAGCCAATATGAAAGTGTAACAGAGGCGTTGGGCTGTCTTAAATGGGAACCTTTGGAAGAAAGGCAATGCTGTTGAGACTCGGGTAGATAATTTTGGAGACTGGTTTGCAACAAGACTGTGCAATAGCTTTTATCATCCCTATTGTATGACTTACATACTGACAAGGGATGCAACATAAGTCCTGCAGCATGAAATGCAACATATATACCTTTATGCTAAACTGAACTAACAAAAGGAATGACAAACTGCCAGAAATGGCTGCACATGTTCTATACACAAACATTATGTAGTTACTAAAATAGTATCTTAGAAAATCATCCACGAGCAATGGAATTGGAGATCGCTGACTAGTAGTATACAGACACCGAATTAGTAGCCATTTTAATCAGTAACAACTCACCCACCATAACTCACCAAGCACAGTCCGATGCAATCTCAAGGCATGCACGTCTTGCTCTACGACATCCAAGGTGTACTCCACAGGACTGACATTGAGTGACTGGCTGCCCAATGGTAGTTACTTTCCCATACTGAATTGGTAAGCCGTTTGCTTCACTGTGACCCTTTTACCCACAGCTGCTTTTCGTAATAGCCAACACTAACTGCTGTCATCATCAGAATGTTATCACCCCCCTGGTAAAAGACTGGTGGCAGCAGTTCTATGCAGATCAAGGTATTGTGCAACCACCTTCACATGTGGCACATGAAAAAGACAGTGACTACTCAGTCCTGGAGATAGTGTCGGATGTTTCAGCACATTCAGTCTGGCTACAATCAGATATCCTGATATCTTATTTTTAGCCCACTATGTGTTCAACTGCCACAGTAACAGACAGTACAATGTATGACAGTATGCCAGTCATGTGACACACTGAAATATCCATTCACCATGGCACATCTGTCTCTTTACATCACAGCATCTCTATGAGAGGCCTCTCACATGCTCAGTATTTACTGTGCAGTAATACTGTGTCAATATAGTGCAGACAAGGGCAAAACGAAGAATGGCACAATATTACTGCTCAATATTTGTTCCTGGGGTGTGTCAGAACTCTACCTTCATAGCATACATGTCAGTGTTCAACAATGTGGAGCTCTTATTTATTGTGACCAAGTAGTTTCCCTACAAAACACAAGCAAAAATTATGCAGAATGAACAAAATGGGTATGAAAAGGTTCCAGTAAAAATTCAATGGGCCAGCAGCTCATCCATGTCAACATAGGTTTGCAAACAACAACAACAAATTACAAATTAAACAAATGAACTATGCAACTTACTGTGTACATGTATAGTTTAATATGTATTTCTCAACTGTAATAACTGCTGCAAATGAAGTACAACAATTGTATAATGATTATTGACTGAAAGCTTAAATGATCTTATGCATATGGAGGGACAACTGTTGCAAGGGTGGTCAAGGATGGTAGGGGGCCAGGGGGGGGGGGGGGGGGGGGGGGGGCTAAAATCTTACTTCTTGTGACTACCAAGTCTGCCCAAATGAAGACCCATCTGAAAGTATGTTTATTTTCTACAGACGAAGATACTCCTTCAAATAATAAATACTTACTGTTAAGACACACAAAAGATATAAGTTCATAACTGGTTTCAAAGGACAAAGGATGGTGCAATAGATTCTTAGTTCACATTAGATTTACAACTTTCTAAAATAACTTTATTGTATACGAAATTACATGACTATGATAATTATATGCGAACAAACATGAAATACAAAGAAAGTAATTCCAATTTTTTAACACAAACCTTTGAATTAACTGGACTTAATTTCTCATGTGATGCTTGAAGCCGCTGCTCGGTGTATGTGTGAAAGTCTGACAGTGCTGAACACAATTCACGAACATGAAGCCCAGCTTGTGATATCACATGCTGAATGTAGATATGCCGCTTACGGTCATGGGTTGGCACATTTAGCTCATTCAATTCACTATTGGCTGGAACATTAAAACATGTGATGGTTATAAAAAACAGAAGTATACTCACTTAGTAGTAACAATCTAAGATAATAATTAATATTTAAGGTTTAAAAGCAAACACACTGCATTTTTTTCACTCATATTAGTGGTGGTTGTTGGGTTGTTTAAGGGGGCTAAACAGCTAAGGTCATCAGTCCCCCATTCCAAAAACAGGCAAGACGAAAATTTACGGAGCACGTAAAACCCCAAGGGGGGAGGAGACGCCCCTCCCCCCAGTCACTGAAAGAACACCAATGTGGCAGCGAACACTAGAGACAAGAAGAGTACAGACGAACACCGGACAGAAAGAAAGCGAAGAAAAGAAGAGGGCCGGAGACTGGTTGACTGACCATGAGAACGAAAAAAGGGAAGAGTCAACCATCCGAATACACACTAAAATCTGCAACCAATGAGAGACTCGAGGACAAGAGACACAGAAAGGGAAAGGGGCAGGCCCCCCCTAAATGGAACCATAAAAAGGACTACAACGGATAAAATTTAAAATGTCATCAGCCATGGAGGCATCGTTGCATAAAACCAAAGGCAACGTGCCCGGGAGATTAAAAGACTGCCGGAGGGTGCGCAGTCGGGGACACTCCAACAAAAATATTATATTGTCGCAGAAGAAGCTGAGTAACACTGTGGAGTAGTGGTTATGATACTAAACTGTTGCATGGAGGGTCGCAAGTTCAAACCTCACCTGGACTGTACAATTTTAATTTCTATATTTAGTTCGAGTACATTATAGAAGTATCCACAACTGTCAAGAATCATTGTACTGGAATGTTCTGTAGCTGTATATATATATATATGGTACGTGTTCTGGCTGGAGGCAGTTGGCTCCATGCTCTTGTATGTGCAAGTGCTGAATAAATCTTCATTAAGTGAAGTTAGTGTTCATCATTCATCTAATTACACCTTCTTCTATGTGACAATATTGTTCTACTAAGGACAGAATAATCCATTAACATAACTGGCATGATTGGAAAGTGTTGCTGAATGAATACCTTGGCTGAACACTGCCAAACATACTAAAAACCTGTGAAATATGTTTCAGTACCGAGGAAAGAATGGTGTCAGCACAAAATGCTATTGGTAGTGTGTAATATAATAAAACTTTTCAGATAGAGAATGCAATGCAGCATGATCAGGGACAGGCACAGGCAGCTTACAACCATCTTTCAGACGAGCAAGGTTGGATGATTCACACACAGGGCACAGGATAGCTATACCAGTAGATGACACAGACAGTTGGCTTTAGAGCAACAGGTGGGAAACCCACTAACTTGGCAGTACTGGCACAGTGACAACACACAAATGCAAGTCCAAACAGAGTACAAAACTGAGCAATATGAGTATATATTCCACAAAATGTGCAAGAAAGAGGAAAGAGGAAAAAGTACAATCCATAACATTTTGCACATGACTTCCTGATTGCTATAACTTCGAGTAGTACATTCCTCAAAAGACTAATA
The DNA here is from genome assembly GCF_023897955.1 of Schistocerca gregaria. Taxonomy (NCBI): domain Eukaryota; kingdom Metazoa; phylum Arthropoda; class Insecta; order Orthoptera; family Acrididae; genus Schistocerca; species Schistocerca gregaria. Next base: position 655,561,506 of record NC_064920.1, read on the forward strand.
AGCAAAGGACTTTCCACAACTAACCAAAAACCAAAATGATGGGTTTTCAAAACAGCCATCTTAGGGTTGATGATAATTCACTAAAAATCGGAAGAAATAATGCACTGATCGGGAAGCGGGAGAAAAAGCTGAAAATCTGGTGTTTCTCGCCTAAATCAGGAGAGTTGGCAGGTATGTACTGTCATGGGAAAACAGCAGTTGCCACAGTGGGTCTGGTTTCAGAACAGACACATGATGAAGGCAGGATCAATGAAATCAGCCATCTCGTCTAAAGAGGAAGCAAGAAGAGCAGAAACACTGGGACAGCTGGGCTGCAAGTCATACCTTGGCGATCCTCCCTCTTCACTGAGAAACCAGTGGCAAGTTTCCATAGCGAAAGCCAAAACTTGACATTAGAAAAGGATAGCTACCTTAAGCTGCACAAGGATTATCGAAAATGCAAAGCCTGATGGTCACTTTTGAGCAACAATCTGTTGGTAAGGTTTCCATCTCACCCATGTTCCTGTTCTCCTTGCTTACGTCTTTAAGCATTCTTGGTATACCCATGTGACGACATGCCACTTCACCACAATTGTAGGGTAAAAAAAGAAAAAATCCTGTTAAGGTCTGTGAGATGTGCAGCCTTTAAGAGTATGTAGCACTTAACAGTCGTAGCAGTTCACTTAACAAAAAGACAAATGTCTGCTGTCTTCTTGACCGCTGCGACTGCCTTGGAGAGCTCAGCTCCTTCCACGTGGCTGATTACAGCCATCTTCCCTACGTTGCTGAAAGTGAAAGACTTGCTGTATACTGTGCAATACACCTAGAATTCAGATGTCTTGTGGGCCTCAATGCCCTCACACTTCCAGTCATTCAGCCATTCAGCACTGAATTCCACTTTGCTTGGTTTCACCATGATATTCTACAAGAACAATGCGAGAGTTGCCACATGACTGAGGATGAAAAGTTGTTTGTTGACAACATTACTGCAACAATCAGAAGCTGGTGTGCCTTCAAAGGTGAGATGCCACACAGAAAACAGATTTTGTCAAGGAGCCACGGATATTTCCAGAGGATTCTCTGATATCTGCAGCCTCCACCTATTTGTTTGTGAAGGCCTGACCTTGAGATTGTACCCACAGAATGCAAAAATAAAATATTCACAGCACCCCCCATTCCTCAAACGGTCTGAGTTATTGAAATTAGATTTTGGCAATTATAGCACGGAAATATCTGAGTATTTTTCTACATGATATGCATGTGGAATTTTCTTACCTACCGTGTTATATGAGCAACTTTAGACTTATGTAATGGAATGAAATTTTTTTTAAAGTCTTTGATAGCTGCTGTAATAAGAATTACTGTGGCTTTGCAACATAAGTTAAGAAATTACATATTTGGTTTTATACCAAAAATGTGATTTTTCATAAACTTTTGACCTGAAGGACCACATTTCCTCATTTAATAAACTACTGTTTCAGGATTCTAAATTGTGCAAATACCGCTTTCTTTGGTCAAAGGAAGTAAATTTTAATACAGAAACAAGCTGTTACTCGAAATTCACCACTTCTGAGTGAGTGGTTTTCAAGAGACAAATATAATGAATGGGCTGGACCAATGACCATATCGTAAAACATACAACTGTACCATGAAATATTTTGTTTGTGAGAACTGACATACACACACTACAGAAACAAGAATGTAAAAAATAGGACACAAAGATCTGGTTGAAAAATTTATATACAGTATTCCAACTGTGGACCACTGTGTTGTTATAAAAACTAACTACAAAATTTGAAATGAAGGTTCAGAAAAAAATTCCTTTTTTTATGACCCTATGACCTTTATAACATTTGAAGTTATTTTAAATAAGTCTTAGCATCTACATACGAGAAACAATAGTGCCAAATGAGGTTTCCTGATGTGAGTAAAAATCTTAAGTACTAACATCAACGACCTTTGTAACAGTTTTTAGATGGAGAAAGCAAGCCAAATGGTATGTGTGTTTCATTAAGACCACTGATGTTATTTCAATAAAACTAAACAAATCTGGTGACAGAAGTATGTATCTCCTTGGAGTCTTAAGAGAGATTTAAAATACCTTCAAAAATTTCAGTGGTAAACTCAGAAAAAAGGTAGGCCTCTTCAAAGAGGTGTGTAAAGTGGAGAAGAGTTGATCCGATGGGCAGGGCCTGTACATTAGTGAGAAACGATGGGCTTCAGATGGCCAAGCCCATTCTGTTACAGATACCTGCAGAAATGGCCTGCAGTTTTGGCCCATTGTGAAAATCCCTGATGTGGCCAGCTATTCATGAGCCACAGAGAGCATGATGATGAAATGAGGCGCAGTGATCAATCCATGCAACAGATAACTTGGGCAAATACTTTGAGGACTAATAATAATGAGGATAGGCAGGCAGTCACCATAAAGATGATGGCTGTGTTTCACACACACACACACACACACACACACACACACACACACACACACACACACAAAAGACACAACTCTTGCACAAACGATCGCAATCTCTGGCCGTTGTGTCTACAGCCTCTGAGAATTAAATCGAACTTAATCACTACTCCTCCTCCACCTCCTCCTGCCTGCGTGCCTGCCTGCCTGCCTCTCGTCGGCTGCTGCTGAGGGGAGTGATAGGAAGGGGAGAAGCAGTAAGAATAAGGGAGTAGGGAAGCAATGCACGTACTCATCTGCACCCAGTCAGCAACAATGCACGACATCTCCATAAACAAACCATTTCATGTACTGAAACAATAATGAGAGATTTCCAGTTTTTTCCTTCAAATTTCAATGATATTTCCCTGACACATTTGATATTCCCTGATTTGCAGAACAGCAATGCTCAATAAATCTCACTTCTGCTTAGGAGGGTGCTGACAGGTGGGGGGGAGGGGGGGGAGGGCAGTAGAGGCTGAGAGGGGGAGGGGGAGGAAGGCGGGCGATTGGGGGAGAAGGAGGAGGGCGGGCGATTGGGGGGGAAGGAGGAGGGCGGGCGATTGGGGGGGAAGGAGGAGGGCGGGCGATTGGGGGGGAAGGAGGAGGGCGGGCGATTGGGGGGGAAGGAGGAGGGCGGGCGATTGGGGGGGAAGGAGGAGGGCGGGCGATTGGGGGGGAAGGAGGAGGGCGGGCGATTGGGGGGGAAGGAGGAGGGCGGGCGATTGGGGGGGAAGGAGAAGGGCGGGCGATTGGGGGGGGGGGGGGAAGGAGAAGGGCGGGCGATTGGGGGGGGGGAAGGAGAAGGGCGGGCGATTGGGGGGGAAGGAGAAGGGCGGGCGATTGGGGGGGAAGGAGAAGGGCGGGCGATTGGGGGGGGAAGGAGAAGGGCGGGCGATTGGGGGGGGAAGGAGAAGGGCGGGCGATTGGGGGGGAAGGAGAAGGGCGGGCGATTGGGGGGGGAAGGAGAAGGGCGGGCGATTGGGGGGGAAGGAGAAGGGCGGGCGATTGGGGGGGAAGGAGAAGGGCGGGCGATTGGGGGGGAAGGAGAAGGGCGGGCGATTGGGGGGGGAAGGAGAAGGGCGGGCGATTGGGGGGGAAGGAGAAGGGCGGGCGATTGGGGGGGAAGGAGAAGGGCGGGCGATTGGGGGGGAAGGAGAAGGGCGGGCGATTGGGGGGGAAGGAGAAGGGCGGGCGATTGGGGGGGAAGGAGATTTGGAGGGGGAAGGAGATTTGGAGGGGGGAAGGAGATTTGGAGGGGGAAGGAGATTTGGAGGGGGGAAGGAGATTTGGAGGGGGAAGGAGATTTGGAGGGGGAAGGAGATTTGGAGGGGGAAGGAGATTTGGAGGGGGGAAGGAGATTTGGAGTGGGGAAGGAGATTTGGAGGGGGAAGGAGATTTGGAGGGGGGAAGGAGATTTGGAGGGGGAGAGAAGAGTGGGAGGTACTATCACCCAAAATCATGTTTTGCTGACCACCTTCTGATTACAGATCACCTGCTTAAAGCTGTTCACGATGTCAACATTTTGCATACTGAGAATAAAGTTCGTAGGTTAGATGTTCTCGAAGAATTGGAAATTTTTAAACATGTTTCTCAAAATCATGGCCTCATTCTCAATAAGGAGCTACAATTACGTAATACAAGCTTCAACAGTATATACCCATTACTTGATATTTGTTTTTTTGTTCCCTCATGCAGTTACCAAAATATTTCTTATATCTAAGTCGATTCATAACCGTTTGTTCATTAAACGGTTTAATTTAACTACATTTGATGTTATACCATTTTTCTATGCGCTGAGTTATGCAGCTCAATTTTTAATCCTGTAATGGCGTTTTTCAGCTTTTAAACTATACTTCGAAGCTCTTATGTAGACAAATAATTACCACATCTGCTGCTGTCCAATAAAATATTGCCTGTTACTTCATGTTCACACTTTTCACTGTATATATTTGGAATGTTAAATAGCTGGTTTGTACTTGCGGCTACTAGATGGCACTTTTGTTAGAACGTTCACATGACCGCAATTGCCTCAGTCTGATGCTACCACAGCTCGGCATTTGGTGCAGCCCTTAGTGGCCTGCCTCCATGTTCTCTATTTTAATGCTTTGTGACTAAAACGTTATTGCTTCATATTTATTTTATACATGACATGCCAGTTTTTAATGTTTTATTTCTGTGGAAGGCACTCTTAGAAGTGGATGAAACCTAGGTCAATAAGACTTCATTTTCACGACCGAGGGCTGCAATTGTTTAATTTTATCTAAATAGTTATCTACTCAACTCTCAGCCTTCTTGTCAAGACACGAAATTCTCACCAAATGATACAACTGATATAGAATGACCTAATAACGGCTGCTGCTGTATTCAGTTTATTCTATGAACATACAGTAACACAGAAATGAAATATTACTAGGCTGTCTTTGTAAATCACAGGCTTCTCTCAAAATACTTCAGGCATACAATGTCAACAATACTTCAATGAAACCTCTAGCCACATACATGTGGAACTGGAAACAGTATACCAAACTTATGTATCAAACTGAAAATATGATTGATATGTAAAATACGGGGAAGACAACCAGTCACTTATAGTGAATAGATGTGTCAAGCGCAGAAACTGATAACAGAAAACAGTATTCCCACTAGTTTCTGAACATTAGCTCTGTTTCTAGCAATAGTATATACATTCACACATGGAACCACACAGACAGCAAAATGCACACTCCTGTGGCCTCGACAAGCTTCCAATTCTCCAAACAAAGGTACTTTTCTGATTTTTCTGTATAACATTATACAATAATTCAAGTTGCAAACAGGCATGATTAAAAGACATTCACAAGAAGCTTTTGGCCACAGTCTTAGTCAGTAACAGTCACAAGCACACACAACCGCCAACTCCAGTACCTCTGCCCAGAATTAATTGACATTTAAAGTACACAATGCAGAAAACACGAAAATCATGTTCAACATCATACACACAGGAGAAACTTGCTGATAATTTTTGTGAGTGTTTGGAGCACCATGAACTGTTATAACAGCAACCACTGTTGTGGCTTCCTTTGATGTAGCAGCAGAGAGAGAGAGAGAGAGGAGCACCGACAGTAGTGCACTCAGTAACAACAATGGACTTTGGAGTCTCATCACATCATCATTTCAGTTGAGTCCCAAAAGTTCCCAAAAATGGTTTCAAAATTGCTGGTGCAAGAAAGTGTATGTGTAAGGGAGTGAGTGAGACTTCATAAAGTACACAATGTGACTCCTGATGTTCCACAGCAACAGAGAAAAGTTCAGTGAATAAATGCAACTTTCAACATACAGGTAGCCCAAAAATTATATACAATGAAATAATAACATGCCGCACAGAATCTTATGGAAAGAGCTGAATGTGCCCTTAAGTGTCACCCGTGGCCAGAGGATTAAATTCACTAAGCGAAACAGTGATACAAGGAGTCCTTGAGGCTCAATTCTTGGCCCTTTCATTTTTCTAGCATATATTAACATCATTGTACATCACTTTAACAAACACAATGAACATTATGCTGATGACAATTCAGTTTTATTCTATGCCAAAGTCTATTAGGAAATGGAATTTTCAGCAACTAAGGGCATATTAAAATTAAGCACTTAAGGGCTAAACGTCGGTGTAAGTAAATACTAGATGCTAATGCTTGCCACTGGCAGCTCACACCAGACCAAGTACATGGGATAACGGCAGCAGAAACAATCAGCTGCAAATTCCAAGCTGCCTAGCTGGACTCTAAACTTCATCGAATTAGCAATATTAATGTTATATGTAGTAAAACTTAGTAACGGCCTGTATCACCCTCGCCAGCTGCTCAAAATGCTCACCCATATTCTGAGTACTGTGTATCATGGGGCAATTTATCTTAACTACTGCATAAAAACATGAGGTTGTGCTGCAGATGTACGCCTTAACAGAGCACTGCTTCTATGAAAATGAAGGTGGATGTCTATACATGGACTGGGCTATGACAATTCTTACCATAAAGTTCTTACCATAAAGTTCTTATACCACACACATACTTCAACCATCTATCCTTTGCACCTCTAATCATTTTTTTGTCTCACAGAAAACGTAGGTAATTAAATGTAATGATATACATGAATGCAGCACTAGGTCCTAAGGTAACTACTACAGATAAAGATTTTTGTAATTACTATCTGTAATATTAAAAGCTGTATTATATATCATATCATTTGATGACTCCATGCAAAATAACTATTCCTACGTACACTCCATCTTTAGCTATGAAATCATTTATAAGCCTCCCATACACATACATGGACATATTCTTCAAATAACAGAAAAAGGCTGTTAGAATAAAAACTGAAAGTAGTAACTGAGCTCCCTGTAACGATTTGCTTAAACAATTGATGACTGTAACTGTACCATGTCAGTTCATTTACCAACCTGTTAAGCACATCACAAAGAACATCAGCAATTATTTCACAAACAGCAGCATCCACAATCATGGAACAAGAGCCACACCAAATTTAGATTTAGCAGGAGTTCATGAACAAAAAACACAAAAGAGTTTTATCTACAAGGGAATAAAATGGCACCAAAATTGCCCAAGCGCATTAAGGAGACAACTAAAACCCAAAGTTATTTAAAACATGCCTCTTAAATAATTCAGACTACGAAGACAAGGATTATGTAGATAAGACAGTATGAGGAATGGCAAAAATATTATTTATTAATAAACAACTGTCATTCTACAATAAATTGTCACAACTAAGCAATTCATCTGCAGACTGTGAAGCAGTCATTAAAGAGAAGTATATTGTGGGGGGGGGGGGGGGGGGGGGGAGCAGCATGTTCAGCAACTGGGAGGTCCAACTGTCTCTTGGTCAGTCTTGCAGTGCCCATTCATGCAGACAGTCGGTTTGTTAGCTGTCATGTCCTCATAGAAAGCAGCATAGTGGCTGCAGCTAGCCCTGCCTTTGATGGGGTAGGAGATGCCTGTGGCAGGTCTAGAGCAACTGGTAGTATGAGGATGTATGATCAAAGTCTTGCATCTATGTCTGTTGCAGGAATGAGCCATGAGGCAAGAGGTTGGGAGCAAGTGTGGAGGAAGTATGGACAAGAATAATGCATATGTTCAGTGGGTTGCAGAACAATACTGTAGAAGGGGTGAGGAGGCTAATGGGGGAAGATATTCCTCATTTCAAGACATGGCAAGAGGTTGTCAAAAATGAATGGAGGAGAAGGTGTTTAGATTCTGGTGGAATGTCAATAGCATGTCCTAACACTTGGGCCAGATCGTGAAGATGTCATCAATGAATCTAGACCACGTGAGCTGTTCGGGACTCTGGGTGATTAGAGAGCATTCCTCTAGATGGCACTTTCTTAGGCCGGCATATGAAGGTGCCATCTGGGTACCACAGATTTGTTTGTAGGTGGTGCCTTCAAGGGAGAAGTAACTGTGAAAATGATGTGCTTAATTTTAATGACTGCTTCACAGACTAGATTCATCCTACCAACACCAGCTTTAGTGAACTGTGCAGGTGGAAATGGAAACACTCCCTACAACACATCCTTCATTCCCATGAAGCCCCCCCCCCCCCCCCACCTCAATCTTCACTAGTCCCTGCCCCCCACCCACATGCTCCCTTCCCCCCTTCCCACTCCAGTTCTACAAATATCTTCTACCCCCCCAACATATCTGCCTATTTCCCATTATCTACTTCTCTCCCCTCTACTTCCCACCTCAATTTTCCCAGCACAGCCTCACAACACTACATATATCTGCCTATCCTGTTCCCTCATGTCCCTGGACACTCCCATATGCAGCACATCACCTTTCTCCAGCTCTATCCTGCTACCCCTCCAATCGCCTGCAGTTTCCTACCTCCACCTCCCACCCCAGCGGATTGCTGCTCACATCGGATGCAATAACAGTTAGGCCCCAGCACCGGAACACAGTGTCCATGTGTGTGCAAGTTGCGCTTCTGTGAATGTGAGTGTGAGCGTTTGTTGGGGCATGCGCACAGTGCAGTGTGCATGTTTTGTGGGCAGTAATGAGTAGTAAAGTACATTTTAGTAAGATAATATTACTATTTACATAAATAATAATTGTTTTAAGTGTTTTGTTTTTCATTTAAGATGATAAGTTTGATATCATTTTGTAAATGATCTACAGACAAATAACAAACTAACCAAGGACCTGTTGTTAATTTATTTGGAATACAAAATGTAAACTTTCCTGTCAGATGAATGCCACACCAAACCAGTGGAGTAGCTCTGCCCTGCACTTCTGCAGTTATATATTTAGCAACTGGCAAAAATTCTTTAACAAGTGAATAACCTAAAATTAGGATGCAGTTTGCATTTTCTATGATTCTTCAATTCCCTCTTGAAAAATAGAGGAAGAAGAAAGCCAGTGGTAGGGAGCGAGAGGTGAAAAATGTGATACCAAATCTGAAGTGACTATTTTTTCCACTACACATATTTAAAAGTAGGTGACAACTGATCATGTTACTTTTTATTTTAACAATTTATGTTGTCTGATGAAACTAACTTGAGTCTATAAATGGCAGGCAGTTGCTGATGATGTCCTGTGAATGTTGCAGCCTCCTCTCTAGAGATTGGCTATGTTGCCTCAGTTCACACAGCTCTGCAGTGGTTTGTTCAAGCGCTTTTCCCTGAGCCTCCACTCCACGATTCAATGCTGCCTTTTCACCTTCCAGCGATTCAATAACAGCCTGTATGGGAGGAAAAATATTTTATTTCATGTTGCCTTCTGTATATTTTTCTTAAAGTAAAAAATAAATTTAACACACGACGAATACATTCTTATTAACATTTATGGAATATTATGTTGATGCTTGGAGAAACAGAGACATATTTAAGATTTAAACACACATTATTTATGTTCTACAATACTGTGGAACATCAATGCTATATACTTACATGTTTAATACATTCTTATTAACCACATGCTTGGCCATTCTTTAGTATGTACTCAGTTCAAACCTTGTAGATAACATTCACATGCTGTCTATGGATAATAAATTAGCACCTCTCAAAGAAAATTATTTCCATAAAGCGTAGTGTACATGGCTAATTAAAAATACTACTTCAAGAAGAGCTAGAAAAATAATGCCATATATACAAACTTCATCATCCAATATTTTAACTTTATTATTCTTTACTCTTGTACAGTAAACTGAATCACTTTCCTTAATCCATTTGCACTCCATTATATAACATTGATATTATAAATTTCTTTTTAAATGGCAACTCTTTTCCGCACACCAGAAATTCATCATGTTGCTTGTAACCATCCACCCTGTACCATACCAACACCAATATGCATTTGAGGCCATATGTTTTCATCTATTTCCACTTTTTCAGTATAAACTTTCAACTTCACAAGAAGTTGAAAGGCAGTCCAGCAGCTGGACATATTCTATGTGAACATATGCTTCAGTGAAAGCAGGCATAACAGAATAAGGCATGGGTGAGGTGAAGTAGTGTCACTTTTAGTACCCCTCCTACAAAGGGTATTGATAACAAGTCAGACATGCAGCACCAAGCTACGACAACTGCCATCTGTGTAACCAATGTATCACTTGGACCACATTTCTTGCGGAGACACCCATATACTACTGTTCCATGCTGAAGTACACAGTCTATAATGTACTGCTGAAATTACAGTGACCCTGCTTCGTTTCTGGACATTGTTGGTATACATTCAGTGCATGGCTTACAGCAACTATTGCTCTGTTAATGGTTTACATTTTGCATCAGTCGTGGACAGGAAAGTGGCAACAAGGACTTGTCCTATTGTGCAATCTGCAACACTGAGATTTGGCAAATACAGTTGTGACTGCAGAGGCAGCAGCAGTACTGGGAAAAACAAAACCTGCAACAAGAACAAAATTCTGCTATCCTGCAGCTTATGTCAACAGTAACAATGAAAATCAACCAATGGTAACAGCTATGTTCCCATCCCCGTTCACCTGTTCCAGCGACACTTCAGAGAGCTGTAGTGTATAGGTTTTTTGAACTGTACTGTCTGGCCTATAGCATTTCCAATAGGTAACAAACTGCCTTACTCTTGTCTTGTAGCAGTCATTTACACAATGTGATGCAAAAGTTACGAAGCCGCTCAATCCTTAATTGAATGTCTTTCAGTGAACTATGTGCTCTGTTAACAGAATACTAAGGTCGGCAGATGCACCTTTTTGCAACTAGGCTACAATTCAGTCAGCGACATATACAATACGGACTGTCTTAAGCAGCATGGGCTGTCAACTTGTAGGGCCTCGCATGCCAGTGCAATTTTTCGGCCTTATCAGGACAAGTGCAGAGGGTGAGCACACTAGTCATTGGGAGCTCCAATATTAGGCAGATAATGGAACCCCTCATGGAAATAGCATTCTGGGCATGAAAGAATGTCAGTGTGCACTCAGTATAAGGGGGAGGGGGTCTTGTCCATGACACGGAGGTGCCCCTGCAGGTGGCTATCAGGTGCACTAGGTGCAACTGGCTTCAAACAGTGTCACATGTAATCACAAATTATGCCTGCGGTTTAGGTTCTGGCGCCATCCTCAGCTCCTTTTGGTGGAGAGGTGATTTGGTAACGTCAGCTAGCATCGCACATGGGGTGCAGGCTAAGGTCACTATTTGTAGCATAATATCCAAGGCTTATAACAGTCCTCTGGTTTGGAGCAGAGTGGGAGGTCTAAACCAGAGACTCTGCAACAGTATCATATGCAAGTTTCTTGACCTCCATTACTTCGGAGAGAAGTTGAAGAATGTCAGTAATTCTTCTTACCATGCTGCTGATATGAGGGGAGGACTTCAACATGACAGGTAGAGATTGGGAGTAAAACTATCAAAATTGGTCCCAGAATATGTGACATTATTCTACATGTCTTGTCCAAAAAGCACTTCGAGCAGATAGGCAGAGAACCAACTCGTGAAGGTAATTTCTCAGACCATCTAGCAACAAACACAGCTGAACTTATCAAATCAGTTAACACAGAGGAAGGTATCAGTGACTATAAGGCTGTGATAGCAACTGTGACAATGTATTTTACAAAGATGGTTGGTTGGTTTAAAAGAGGGGGGCAGAAGGGATCAAACTGCCAAGTCATCAGCCCCTTTCTCCCAGTAAAATAATTACACAAGAGAAAGAAGAAAAGAAAGGACACATACGGCACAATAACAGGAGAAAAGAAGAACCAGAAGGATGACAGAAGGACATCCAACACTACTATGGACAAAACACAAAAAGAAGACCACAGCGAGAAACAAGAAACAGGTAAAAGGGATAGAAACAAGAGAGCAGATGACCTCGGCTGGCCGGCCATGAGAATAAAAAGGAAAAGCCAGCCACTCTGCAACACATAAAAACATCCACCCTCAAAGCATTGGAGTGCAGAGCACAAAAGGACAAACGACATGCGATAAAACTTACATAGATTGCTAAAACCCACTGTCATGTATAAAGCGTAACACTAAATTAGCTGATGAGGTGTTGTCAGCTAAAATTAATGGCAACGAGTGTGGTAACTGAAGAGTCCGTCGCAGCACCAAGATAGGGCCACTGTCAGCCGGGCGCTGCACCGACACTGAGACGGGCATCAGGGTGCAGGAGGTAGCCGTGTGTCACCCAAGTGTGACCAAGCAGAGCCGGTAGAGACCCTGTGAGAGGCCCGCATGGAGGACTGCCACACATTCGTAGTCTCCTTAATGGCATGAAGTTTGTTGTGCATGCTAAGCTTATGCCATTTTGTCTCCCAAAGCCGCAAAAGCTTGCAGCATAGTAATGAATGCAGGTCAGTTACAGAGAAGCCGAACTCCATAAGCGGTATCCGTGTAGCCTGTTTGGCCACCCTGTCGGCAAGTCCATTACCTGGGATTCTGACGTGACCTGGGGTCCAGACAAACACCACTGAACGACTGGACCATTTCAGGTCAGATGAACTCCTGCATGGTCACTACCAAAGGATGACGAGGGTAGCACTGGTCGACAGCTTGTAGGCTGCTCAAGGAGTCTTTACACAGAAGAAACGATTCCCCAGGGCATAAAAGAATGTGTTCAAGAGCAAGAGATACAGCCACCAGCTCAGCAGTGAAATCACTGCATCCATCAGGCATGGAATGCTGCTCAATATGTCCTCAATGGACATACATGAAGCCAACATGAGCATCAGCCATTGAGCCGTCGGTGTAAACCACTTCGTGGCCCCGGTATGTGTCAAGAATCGAGAGGAAGTGGCAGGGAAGAGCCATGGGGTTAACTGAGTCCTAAGGGCCATGTGAAAGGTCCAGGCGAAGCCACAGCCTAGGAGTACACCATGGAGGTGTACGTGAATGGACCTCAAGTAAAGGTGGTAGAGGCAAGGACTCCAGTTCCGAAAGAAGGGATCGGACACAAACTGCAATTGGAAGCCCTAACCTGGGCCGCCGGCGCAAGAGATGAATCGCTGTGGGTGGGAAAATGAGATGGTGATCAGGATGCACATGAGAACTACGAACTTGTGAAATGTAACTGGCCAGCAGTTGCGCATACCTAACTTGTAATGGAGGGACTCCGGCCTCCACAAGGACGCTTGTCACCAGACTCGTCCTACAAGCTCCTGTCACTAGGTGAACGCCACAGTGGTGCACTGGGTGAAGTAAAGGCAATGTTGAGGGTGCCACTGAACCATAAACCAGACTCCCATAGTCAAGGCGGAATTGAACAAGGGCTCTGTGTAGAGCTGCAGCAGCATAGAGCTATTTGCACTCCAGTTGGTGTTGCTCAGGCAGCAGCGGCTGTTGAGGTGCTGCCAGCACTTCCGCTTAAGGTGACAAAGGTGAGGAAGCCAAGTCAATCAGGCATCGAAAACCAGTCCTAAGAATCGATATGACTCCAGTACAGTGAGTGGATTGTCATTAAGGTAAAGTTATGGGTGTGGGTGAACAGTACGACGGCTTTGCGGGTGAAAACTGGAAGCCGTGGACTAAAGCCCATGACCGCACCTTGTGGATGGCTCCCTGTAGGCACCACTCAGCAACACCAGTACTAGTGGAGCAGTATGAAATGCAAAGTTGTCTGCATACAGAGAAGATGAGAGACAGCCCTACAACTGCTGCTAGACCACTGATGGCCGCTAAAAAGAGAGATACATACCCTGTGGGACCACATTCTCCTGAATATGGGGGGAGGGGGGGGGGGGGGGGGGAAGCAGTACGGGAGGCACCAACCTGAACATGGAAAGTATGAAGCAACAGGAAATTTTGGATAAAAGTTAGGAGCGGCCCTTGGAGGCCTCACTCGTATAATGTGGTAAGTATATGATGTCGCCAGGTCATGTCATGTGCTTTTCATAAATAAAAAGAGGCACAACCATGTGTTGGCATCAGGAAAGGCTGTTCGGATGGCAGACTTGAGGGACACAACATTATCAGTGGTAGAGTGACCCTGGCGGAAGCCCCCCTGACATGGAGCCAGCAGGCCACGTGACCCCAGGACCCGACCCAACCCAACTGCCGATACACCGTATGTTGCAGCAGCTTACAAAGAAACAAGGCGAGACTGATGGGCCAGTAGCTATCAACATCAAGCGGTTTTTTACCGGGTTTGAGCACCAGAATGATGGTGCTCTCCCGCCATTGCAATGGAAAGATGCCATAGCACCAGATCCAGTTGAAGATGGCGAGGAGATGTCGCTTGCAGTCATATGAGAGATGCTTAATCATCTGGCTGAGGATCTGATCAGGACCAGGAGCTGTGTCGGGGTAAAGTGCAAGGGCACTGAGGAGCTCCCACTCTATAATGGGACATTATAGGACTCACTGTGGCGTGTAGTGAATTAGAGGATGTTCCCTTCCAGCCACCGTTTGAGTGTGCAAAAGGCTGGGGAGGGGGGGTGTGGGGGGTGTGGGGGTAGGGGTGGGGGTGGGGGGTGGGGGGAATTCAACGCAGAGGCTCGAGCAAAGTGCTTGGCAATCGTATTTGCGTCGACAGATAACACACCATTTACGGTAACACTGGGGTCACCAGTTGGGGTCTGGTATCCGAAAACAAGTTTGATCTTTGCCCAGACTTGGGAAGGTGACATATGGCATCCAGTGGACGAGACATATCTCTCCCAACACTCCTGCTTCTGTCGTATGATAAGTTGACGAATGCAGGCATGGAGCCGTTTAAAGGCTATGAGGTGCTCCAGGGAAGGGTACCACTTATGATGCTGTACAGCTCGCTGACGCTCATTAATTGCTTCAGGGACTTCCAGCAACCACCAAAGGACTGCCTTTCGCCAGGGGCACCATAAAGAGCGAGGGGTCGTGTTTTCTGCCACATTGTTGTAGTCACCTGCTCAACCATCACATCGATGTTACCATAGGGGGAGATTCAAGTGACAGCAGAGGTGAAAGTTTCCCAGTCCGCCTTCTTTAAAGCCCACCTGGGCAGGCGTCCATAAACCTAACACTGGGGCAGTGACAGGGAGATGGGGAAGGGGTCACTACCACACAGGTTATCATGGGCTCTCCAGTGGATAGATGAGAGACGTTCTGGGCTGCAAATTGATAAATCAATGGCTGAGTAACTACCACTGAAATGTGTGGCGGTCCCAGTGTTTAAAAGGAAGAGGTAGAATTGCAAAAGTGAAGTTTCGACATCTCTGCCTCGGCCACTAAGCACGGTGCCACCCCAAGGGGTTATGGGCATTAAAATCTCCCCAAAGTAGGAAAGGTTTAGGGAGTTGATCAATCGGTGCAGTTAATACATTCAGGGATACTGCACCATCTGGAGGAAGATAAACATTGCACACAGTTATTTCCTGCGTCGTCCATATTCTGACAGCCACAGCTTCAGGAGTAGTTTGAAGGGGCATATGTTCACTACAGACCGAGTTTAGGACATAAACGCAAACTCCAACTGACACTCAATTATAGTCACTATGGTTCCTTCTATATCCCTTATAGCTGTGGAGGGCAGGGGTCCGCATTGACGGGAACCAGGTTTCCTGGAGGGAAATGCAGAAAGCAGGTGTAAAGCTTATCAGCTGCTGTAGCTCAGCCAGGCGGAGGTAAAAACTGCCGCAATTTCACTGGAGGATGACGTGATTGTGAGACTGGGAAGGCATGGAAGATTCAATAAGGCAGTTTACACCTCAGGGTCACCTGCTGCCACCGAATTTTTGCCTGAGCAGTCTATATCCACTGTGTCTGAGGGTCTGGTGAGATCTAGGTCCTCAGTGGATGCCAGAATCTCCACCTCATCCGCAGACAAAGAGCTTGTAGGTAGCAATGGTGTGGGTGCCACCACAATTTCCTTGGTCTTGAGGACCTTCTTTTGGATTTCTCTCACTGCTCCTCTAGTTTCCCTGGCTGGGAGGACTTCAATGATTCAGTCTCCAGGACTGGACGATGAGCATGAAGCCCTACGACCAGCTGCTTTTGGGCTCTTAAGCCACTGGTGGGTGTAATCTTTCCCATTAGCAGAAACCTGGGAAGGGAGTGACCCAAGGGAACCCTTCCTAGCAAGAGGAGCAGAAGACGACTTATGCTTCTCTGGCTCAGAGGTGAGGACTGAAATCCCCGATGGTTTGGGGGGGCGGGGGAAGGAGGAGGGGGGGGGGAAGGGGGAGGTCAGATTGCTCCCGAAGTAGGTGGTAGAGGAGCAATAGGGAGGGAAGTGTCCCCCACCATCAAGGGGGCAGGTGTAGTCTTGTGGTTCTGAGAGGCAACAGGAATGCGAGGAACTGAAGGGGCAACAACTGTTCTCATAGCATCAGCATAAGAGGAAGTCTTAGCCACAGGATGTAGGCCCTCAAATTTCCTCTTAGCCTCAGTGTAGGTCAGTCAGTCCAATGTTTTATATTCCATGATTTTCCTCTCTTTCTGTAAAACGCAGTCTGGCAAGCAAAGTGAATGATGCTCACCGCAGTTGACACCGATGAGAGGTGGGCCAAATGGAGTATCGGGATGTGATGGACATTCATAACCTCAACACGTGATGCTGGAATTACTACCAGATGACATATGGCCGAACTTCCAGCACTTAAAGCACCGCATCGGGAGAGAGGGATATATGGCTTGATGTCACAGCTGTAAACCATCACCTTGACCTTCTCGGGCAGTGTGTCACCCTCGAAGGCCAAGATGAAGGCACAGTTGGCAACCTGATTATTCCTCCGACCCCGATGGACATGCCAGACAAAATGAACACCTCTCTGCTCTAAATTGGCACACAGCTTGTCGTCAGACTGCAAAAGATGGTCCCTGTGGAATATAATACCCTGGACCATATTTAAGCTCTTATGGGGACTGATGGTAACGGAAACATCCCCCAATTTGTCACAAGTGAGTAACGCCCGTGACTGGGCATAGGGTGCTGTTTTTATCAAGACTGACTCCGAGCACATTTTGGACAGAGTCCTCCACCTCCCCCAAACGTGTCCTCCAAATACTCCACAAAAAACTGAGGCTTCATGGAAATGAAAGATTCCCTTTCAACTCTCGTATATACAAGGTACCGGGTTGAATAAGCTTCACTACCACCCTTAGCCTAGCGTTCCTCCCATGGAGTGGCCGAGGAGGGGAAAGATTTGGTGTCATATTTCTTAGCAATGAAGTTAGACTTAGCCCACTTAGAGACTGCTGGTGGCAGACGACCAGCAAGAGATGACGTACTATGCTTCATTGCGTCTCATCCGCCCTGATGCCACCCACTCTGACTGGGGGTCCTCCCTACTTATGCCACCCTGCCTCAGCAAAGGCCACCTGGCAGGATGGCCATTGCCAGGAGTCCTGATGCCCCAGGGGGCAGGGGCATCTATCCTTTGGCATAGATGGGGAGTTAACAGTGCAGGCACCAACAGAGCTGATCCCTGTGTGGTCAGGGGGCTACAACCAACAGGGTTCATGGCGGTCCCACCACAACGGACAGGCTACCATGCTAGATATGAGGTGCTACGAAGTCCATGGTCATCGTCGGCACAGAAAGCGACACTGTATAGTGCATGGTGGAAAATGCGCCCAGGAAGGTGTCCTTGCCCAAGAGATGGGGAATGAGCAGGACTGCAATGTGATGACATGAAAGTGGGCTATGGATCTCAATGCACGATAGACACGATGCACCATGTAAGGTGCCCTTCCCCAATTGGCTCGCTCTTTGGGAAAATTTAGGAACATGGAGATCAAACCCAACAGGGGACCATCACATAAAGGCCAAAATGTGAGGGATTCCTTTTAGTCGCCTCTTACGACAGGCAGGAATACCTCGAGGCCTATTCAGTAAGAGTAGCAGGGTACAAATTGCAGAGCATTTTAGTAGTCGGGATCAAATGTTCAGCAATAAGGATGAAGATGTGGAGCACAAGTAGAAACAATTCAAAAGCACTGTTCAATATGCTTTAGACAAGTATGTTTTGAGTAAGATCTTAAGGGATGGGAAAGACTAACAGTGGTTTAATAGCCATGTTAGAAAACATGCAACGTAATTAAAGGGAACTTCAAAGATTCAAGAGAAGTGAAAACCTAACTGACAAACAAAAGCTGAACCAAGTGAAAATGAGCATAAGCACAACAATGAGAAAAGCATTCAGTGATTTGAGTGAACAATTTTGTCAACATCTGAGTAAAAATCCTCAAGAGGTTTCGGTCTTAAGTAAAAATGAGTAAGCAGTTCGAAAATCTCTACTCATTCACTCAATGACCACACTGGCACCATAATGGAAGATAACAGAGAAAAGGCAAAATACTGAATTCAGTCCTGAAACTGTTTCCTGCAGAAGATTGTAACACAGCCCCTCCTTCCAAGCATTGCACAAACGCTGAAATGTCAGATACTGAAATAACCGACTGTGGAACACAAAGCATAGTATTGGACTGGTATCAGGATACTTTTAAGATTCTATAAAGATTATGCGAAAGAATTGGCTCCCATTTTAGCAGGCATTTGTGGTAAATTACTATAGCAAAGAAAGGTACTTAACTGGAAAGAAGTGCACGTCATTCCCATTTTCAACAAGGACTGCATAGCAGATGCACGTAACTGTAGACCTATACTGTTGACATCAATCTGTTGTAGAATTATGAAACCTGTTTTATGCTCGAGAATTATGATGTTTTTGGAGTACAAAAATTTCTTCTATAAAAAAAACCACATCGATTCCACAAACAGAGAAACAACACAGATTCCACAAACAGAGATATTGCAAAGCTCAGTTCACTCTGTTCCCCCATGAGATCCACAGTGCTGTAGACATTGGTGCTCAGGTTGCTGCTGTGTTGCTTGACTTCAGGAAGGCATTTGACACCACCACACACTGTCAGTTAGTAAAATAAATATGATCTTACTGAGTATTGGACCAGATATGTGACTGTATTCAAGACTTCCTTGCAGACAGAACTCAACTCGTTGCTCGTAACAGAACAAAATCGACTGGTGTAAAGGCAATTTCCAGAGCATCCCAAGGAAGTAAGATAGAACCATTGCTTTTTTCAGTGTATATAAATGATCTAACAGGAACTATTACAAGATGCTTAAGAACATTTTCAGATGATGGCTTTGTCTATAAGAAAGTAACAATGCCAGAAGACAATATCTGTTAACAGAATGACATGCTGAGGATTGTTGCATGGTGCAGGCTCTGGCAGTTGGTCATGAAGGTAAACAAAATGTAACTTATTGCGCATATATAGGAAAAGAAATCTGCTACTGTATAACTACACTATTGATGACAAACTGCTAGGAAAAGTATCTACTGTAAAATATTTAGAAGGAGCAACTTTAAGTGGAATGACTACATAAAACAAATAGCAAGAAAGACAGATGCCAGACAGATTCATAGGAAGAATCTTACACAAATGTAACTCATCCACAATTAAACTGGCTTATAATGCCCTTGTTTGACTGGGTGTTGAGTACTGTCCATCAATGCGGGTTCCTTACCAGGTAGGACTGATGGAAGGAATGCGGAAGATCAAACGAAGAGTGATGCGAGAGCATTACAGACACACTCAACTAACTCCGGTGGCAGACATTACAAGAGGATCATTGTGCATCACAGAAAGGTTTAGCTATTTAAATTTTGAGAGAGCACTTTCTGGGAAGAGTCAGACAAGAGATAACTTCATCCCACTTACATCTCACAAAGTGACCACGATGAGAGAATTCAAGAACTTAGGGCTCATACAGAGGCTTACACACAACACTTCTTCCCGTGCGCCATTCGCATGTCAAACAGGGTAGGGGGGATTAGTTAATGGTACCAGAAGCACTCTCCACGATACACTGTTAGGTGGCTTGCGGGGTATGACATAGATGTAGATATCACCATGTCAGAACTGCAAAGTTTCCAGGGCAGACAAATCCGTGGTGCGATTTTGTACCTACCACTTGACAGAAAAGTCAAGGCTAAAGGATAAGGCACAACCATTTCTAGTCTTTGTGAAGTTCTTAAGATTATTAAATCTTTTGAGGCTGCTTCTAACATTCAGCATACTACCACTAACAAAAATCACTTGACAAAAGTAGTTAGTTGCCATCACAAGCAACAGCCAGCTGATGATTTTTATTCATTATCTTCTTTTTACACCCCTAACAGAACTTCCCAACTAAATCCACAGTCATCTGGAGTGCTTGCTTCCCATGAGAAACTTAAGTATTAGGTCTACAACTTTGCTTCCACTGTTTTGCAACAGATGGTAGTAGCGGCAAGTGGGGTTCAGGTAGTTGCTCATAGGTGTAATACAGTAAGCTTAGGCATCTGTAAACACAATGCCATAAAAATATTAGTCTACTTGTGATTGCATCATAAGGTTATTCTCAATTAAGTACATCAACTTACATACCCATTTCTCACTACTTGCAGGAAGTTTTAATTTTCTGCTTTAACATGAAGAAATCTGTGGCTGTGGCTCTTAAAATGCTGGGTAAGATCAATGGTGAGGGAGCTATTAGCGGAAGAACATCTAGAGAATGTTTTCAACACCTTAAGAACAGTGATTTTGATGTCTACGACCGGCATGGCGGTGGAAGACAGGATGTTTTCGTAGCTACTGAAACAGACGTAGACAGTCACAGGACATCATTACTGAAAGCAATTGATGCGTTCAAGCCCAGCACTGAAACACAAACAGCCACAATACAGTGAGACACGTAAAGGTAATTTTGCAGCAGGTCAGTGCTCAATCCCATGTCACAAAACCCGTCAAAATATACATGGGAACATTTAAATGAGAAGTCCAATCCCTCCCGCCGCATTCTCCATATGTTGCTCTCTCTGTCTACCACCTTTTTCGATCAGTGGCATACAGTCTGGCTGACCAGCACTTCCAATCATATGAACAAGTGCAAAATTGAATCGATTCATAGATCCCCACAATAGTCACCCAGTTCTTCTGCCACGGGATTCATATGATATCCAAAAGAGGGGAGAATGTAGGGAGGCAGCAATGGGCAATACTATGAATCAAAATTTTTTGTAAGTTTTTCACAACAAAGACCCGAGCTTTGAGAAAAAATGGTGGAAGTAAAGTTGTCGGCCTAGTAAATCAGTCTTGATGATCATCCATTCCTCACCACTGACTAACCCGTTTTGCTAGTACTGAACAGGCACATCAGAAATTTCTTCACCCTCGACACTGGAATATTTCCCAGGCAAGGCAATGGAGTGCCAGTCATGCCCCAGCTGCAGCACCCTTCAGTCACAAAGCTGTTGCCTGCACCACACCATGCTGCAAACTGTTCACCATGTGGAAAACTTGATTTCTGGCAGCTGTGTGTAAACAAGCTGCTTGCCAGCATCCTGTACCAACACAGACTGATGACAGCACGTGCTCCACACAGTCACAGCAGCTGACTTCGCAGTTTCACCAGGACTGCAGAAGCTTACATTGGTTATTATTATTTTCAAACAGTCAGTGGGGTTCAAGCTGGACACTGGAGCTGCCTTGACAATCAGATGACAACATACATCAGCAATTCAACTCACTTTTGCTCCAAATAGCTCAGCAATAAGTAATATCAGACTGCCAAAGGGCAGCTCATTTCCTCGGAGAACTGTCACTTACAAGTAAGTACAACAACATTGGGCATATACTAAAATTCTTAGCAGTGAAACCATCGAATGCTCTTAACATTTATGGCTTGGATGCGTTTACAGCATTTGGTTTCAAAACAGTGGATCACATAAATTTAGTACCAGAAACAGTACTATTTACTGATCAGATTTTCTTTGCAATACATATTTTACAAAGAGATTTTCAAACCATCACTAGGATGCGCAAAAAAATGGTACTGCTCATTTCTCTATGAAATCGTCAGCAGAGCCAAAAGTTTGTTGAGCTCACCTGTGACCAACTGCTGTGAAAAGATAATGTTCATGGCAAGCTTGTATGAATTCAGGAACTAGGCATTTTATTTCACCAGTCTAAACCAGTCAAATGGTGATGCCTATGACTGTCATTAAAAAACCTAATGGGTCTTTATGCATTTGTGACACTTTAATGGCAACTATCAGTGCTCACTCCAACATTTATTTCTATACAATGCATCACCCAGAGGAATTGTTAAAGAAACTAGTCAGGTTTCTCGCAAAACTACCTACATTCTCAACTAGGCAGCACAGTTTTTTCACCCCCAGTATTAAAAACCTGGAGCACATCCTTAGTATTATGCCCTCATGCGACCATATGGTGCAATAATAAATATGCCAGTTTCTGTTAACCTTAAACAATTACAGTCTCTTCATAGCAAGATCACCTACTATGCAAAGTCTATTTCTCCAGTAGCACAAATCACACACCTGCTCCAACATCAGCACGAAGAGTACATAGAATTTGTGTGGACTATTTCCTCACAACAGACTTTTCAACACCTTAACGATTGTCTCAAAACAGCGGAATGCCTGATGCCCTATATACTGGGCATGCCATCTATGCTTGTGATGGATGCGTCCCAGTAAGAGAATGTGGCAATTTTGTCCCATAGTTTGGAAGACAGCTCTGGAAAATAAATTGCCTATGCGACACAACTGTGGCACACTATACTATTCAAAAGTTGAGGAAGAGGCTTAAATCAATAATTTATGGTGTCAAGAAGTTTCATGTATACTTGTATGACAGCAAACTCCACCTGTCAACTAACCACAAACATTTAATGTACATTTTTAGGCATTGGTCTAAGCTCCCAGAAAAGACAGTACAGCATCTGCAATGGTGGGCATGGTTTATAAGCAAATATAACGACATTAAATTCACTTCTGCCAAACACGTTCATGCAGTTGGCATGTTGCCTTCCCACTGGCCCCAAAACAGAGTTCAACCACTACAAAACAGTTTGTTTTGTGCTTGATCAGCACCTGCAGAAATGCTGGACGAATTCCAATTGACAGTTTGCAAGGTAACCACAGCATCAGCCCATGACCCAGTTCTGCATCAAGTTTTATCAGTTGTACTGTCGGGATGGCTGGACCCTGTATTTCGCAACAATTTTGCAATGCAACACAGGCTTAATGCTACAAACAGTGTCCCAACGTTGACCACAGCTGACTCTGAATGCACACCACCTCTCCAGCCAGCATCCTCCAGCTAACTCATGTCTTGCACTGGGGGATGATGCACATGAAGGCGTTAACCTGGCGGCACGTGTAATGGCCCAGTATTGACGCTGACACTGATTGTGCAAGCCACTCCTGTCATGCCTGCACACTGAATCAGGCAACCCGGCAGAATATTTCTTTTCATGGGTATACCCATTAGGCAGGGTCACATTGATTTTGCCAGTTCAATTCAGGGATCTATGTGGTTGCTGATGGTGGATACATCCCAAATTCCCATTTGTGGTATGACGTCATCAATGACCACTCACACCACTATTTGTGCCCTCTCTACAATATTTTCATTTAAGTGTGCCGTCCTTCAAATTGCAAAACACAGGTAAGTAAGGGAATGTCTCACATGCAACCATTTCATAAATTAAAAGGGTTGGTAAAGTGGTAGACAGCCATCAGTCATAGTATATATTCCAACTAGCTCAAATAAAAAAAAAAGCAATGTTGTATCATGCGGGCACAGATACAGAGGGGTAAGAGAGGGTTGTGGGGATGGAGGAAAAGGGGGTTAGTTCTACTTTCCTGAGTTAAACAGGTAAAAAGATTGACAAGTCATATTTCTTCTTGTTCCATGACTGTTTCTTAGCCTTAGGAATGAAAGTGATCGTGTAACAAATTTAAACAAAACGTTTACACAAATTAAAACTTGTTTGTTTATTAAACACATCATGCGTTAAATATCATTCAGAGCTTGAAAATTTAAAGCAATGGATAGAAGGGACATCGGATGACCTTTGCAAGGTGGGAAAACAGACAGGATGAGAACAGGTGATAAAGCAATACAACTGGTGGATGATTATAAATGAGAAATGTAGTCTGCAGCAAATCTATTACAAGAGTAAATTTACAATTATGTGAATTTGTCCATACCTGACTACACACAGTACCAATACGTTCAAAAAAGACGGGTGAAAAATAGGACCTTTTTTCAGGGGGGTTATATCTCAGGTTCTACTGATCACAGAGAGAAGGTGGTTGAGTGTTTTTGATTGCCTTTAGCCTAGCAGCCATATGTACACATCGGAAGACTGGGGATACTGTAGTTACACTACAGTACAGGGTCAAAATTTAAACACTACACATTTCCTCCAGCCCAGGCAAACTGGGCAAATCAGTTTGTTCTTTTGCATTAGGTGTGGTCTAGGGTGGACCTTAGGCAGCTCATAAATGCACCACTTGCTCATGAGCAGTTCCGGAGAAAACTCCAAAAAAAAAAAAACATAATGTTTGGATATAGTAAGTACCAATTGTGAGGATGGCCATCTCTATAATTTCTATTCATGTAGATCGCCAAAATTTTTAAAATATGTTCTCAAGATGATATTCTCAGGGAACTTGGAAACTTTTTCAATATCATTATCCTTTACCGAGATCCAGAGGTTCAAAGTTGCCATACTTATGCATGTAATATCCAGTCTGAAGTGTAAATGTAGTTTTAACTTACTTACTGAACCCATGGCAATGGTTCTAGGGACATCACAAGGGTTCTGAAGCCAACAAACTGTTAAGTCAACATCTTTTCAACCAATAAAACTTAATGAAATGCTGTCTGTATATAATGGGAACTCGATGCATACACATATATGCTGAAAGTGGTACTGCAGTGGGAAAGAAGGACTAAGAAGGATCTTAACATTTCTGAAAAAAACTTAAAATTACTGCCAAAAAATATGCAATACTGAAATTCCAGTAAAATACTTACAATAACCATTTTACTCTTAAGACACAAGTCACAAGTGCGGATTTTCAATGAGCTGCAAATGATGAGCATAGTGGCTAGAGAAAATGTAAAGGAAACAGTTTCATTTTAACCTTCTATTATGCATACGTATTTGTTGTTTATATTGGTTGAAGTATATAAATGTATCTACGTATATAAATACAATACCAAAAACTTTACTAATCTGTAGAATTAGTTTACATTAAACAGCAAATCCTGCAACAGCAGAGAAAGAAGATAACTGCAGACAAATGCTCCTATCAGAGCACAAAAAGTGCAAATATGTTCCTCTTTAAAAGACTAACAGGAAAATGGGGAATTAGCTGCCTCATTTCTCATTCCACATTCCTTACCAAAAATTTTAGCATGTGAACATATTTGCCTTTTTTTTCCATGAAAAAGGTAGCAGAGATGGTGACGGTGGAAGAGAGAGGAGACACTGCCAGTAGGAGAGAAACAAACAGTAGGCGGTGATGACGGGAGAGAGAAAGTGGCATTTAAAAAAGAGAGAGGTGGATGAATGGATGAAGACAGTAACAGTGGGAGACAGAGAGAGAGAGAGAGAGAGAGAGAGAGAGAGAGAGAGAGAGAGAGAGAGAGAGAGAGAGAGAAGTGGGAGCAAAAGATAGAGGAGACAGTGGAAATGAAAAATACAGATGAGTGGAGACCATAGAGGACGGTGCATTTTGGACCAAAATTTTAAACAAGTGAGTATAGAGGAAAAAATAAGTTGGATGCCCCAGAATTTTTGATTTGTTGAGGTATGGTAGTGACAGTGGCAGTGGGAAAGGAAGACAGAAAGAGACTTGTAAGTGAGAGAGGAGACGGTGGCAATGGGATATACTGTAAATCAATGGAAGTAAAAGAAGACATTGGAAGAGAGACATATCGAGGCAGTGGCACTGAAATGGAGATGTCAAGTAAGAAGGCTGAGGTACAATATGCTCTTCATACTCTTCTACACATACTACCAGAACTTTCATCTTCAGCCCTAATCCAAATGCACTCATTTTCTTCCTAGCTCATTGTATTACTACTAATTAATATATTGCTTCAGCCTTGTCATTTCATGATCCTATCATTCAAAGAAATCTACACCATCAGTTAAACACTTTTTCTGAACCTTTGGACTACATTGCTATACACTATACATCTGCATTTCAGTGGTTTATATTTTGTGGTTCAGAAATAGTTACATCATAATCTTTTCTCAAAACTGAAAATAAACTTCAGTTTATTTCAGCTTAGAATTTACACAACATAAGAGGGCAATAAAAAAATCTCTTTTCCCATTTACTGGTGATCTACTGACTCGCAAATATTTGTAGAGACTAAACACCAGCTCCAGCTGCACAATATTCGACCATGTGTCTTCATAAAATATTGAACATTCAACAAGTTTCTGAAGAATAAGTGGCACTTCACTTTCAGAAGCATATAATAATATACAAACATATGAGTCTGCAACACAGAAACTGCAAATTCCTGGTGCCTAAAAGTTGCCGTTTAGTAATTTTACACTTCCATAGTTGTGCAACACCCTGCTGTCTTACAATAATCACGAACATAACAATTTGCAGTTATTTACCTATCAGCAACACCTGTTTAACTCCTGACAATAATATGCATTGGAGAATAAGAAAGAATACACGGGAGAATGGGCTCAACAGGAAGAGGAAGGGCCCTGGTCAGTGATTCCCAATCTTGGGTTGATTTCCCACGTGAGACAAAATGACATCTCCTGAGGGCTAACAACAACAACAACAACAAGATTAGTAGTAATAGTAATAACAGTAATAGTAGTAGTAACAACAACAACAAAACAACAACAACAACAACAACAACAACAGCCACCTCTGGACATTTCCATGACTTGCAATCTTCAATTATATGTATTCATCCCTCTTGTAAACATTTTCTAACACAAATTATCCACTATTAATGTGATCAGTGTGTTGTATTTTCTCATTTCTCAGAATCTCATTTGGCCACCTAGCAGCCACTAGCCTCCACTTCATTTCCATTACAATCATAAATAAATGTAGATTTTCTCAGCATGTACTAGTGATGAAAAGCTTTTGGCTTTCCAGTTGGATGGCAGTACTGAGACATTGTGATGTTTCAACAAGTCTCATACTGTAGAGCTCATTGAAATTTGTGGTATTGTGGGTAAGCAAGTGCCTTAGCTGCTTAGCAACAGTTTGCTAGTTAGATGGAGAGAGGGGGACTACCCCTACTCTTCTTCCATTCAGCCCCAAGGCCGAACCAAGCGCACTCTGTGTGTTCTTGTTGCTGACATGGATTACACAACTGTATAACATAAAATTTTGATAGTGATGTAATTATAAATTTTGTTAGTAGTATGGTGTAGAAGTATGTAAAAGTGAGGAATACATAGTTTGAACATCAGGTAAGCAGTTGCCCCAGAAACCACAATTTTCTGAAATTTTACATTTGGCAGAGTTATGAGATACTGGGTTGAAATTATTATAAGATGTGTAATTTAATGTAAAACATGATGTTGAAATTTTCAAGTTTTTAATGGCAATGTAAATTTTGAAACTAAAAAGTTAGAAAAATAGATTATCCACTACTTATACATAAGCTTCCCCCCCCCCCCCCCCGTGAACCATGGACCTTGCCATTGGTGGGGAGGCTTTCGTGCCTCAGCGATACAGATAGCCGTACCGTAGGTGCAACCACAACAGAGGGGGTATCTGTTGAGAGGCCAGACAAACGTGTGGTTACTGAAGAGGGGCAGCAGCCTTTTCAGTAGTTGCAAGGACAACAGTCTGGACGATTGACTGACCTGGCCTTGTAACAATAACCAAAATGGCCTTGCTGTGTTGGTACTGCGAACGGCTGAAAGCAAGGGGAAACTACGGCTGTAATTTCTCCCGAGGGCATGCAACTTTACTGTATGATTAAATGATGATGGCATCCTCTTGGGTAAAATATTCCGGAGGTAAAATAGTCCCCCATTCAGATCTCCAGGCGGGGACTACTCAAGAGGATGTCGTTCTCAGGAGAAAGAAAACTGGCGTTCTACGGATCGGAGTGTGGAATGGCAGATCCCTTAATCGGGCAGGTAGGTTAGAAAATTTAAAAAGGGAAATGGATAGGTTAAAGTTAGATATAGTGGGAATTAGTGAAGTTCGGTGGCAGGAGGAACAACACTTCTGGTCAGGTGACTACAGGGTTATAAACACAAAATCAAATAGGGGTAATGCAGGAGTAAGTTTAATAATGAATAGGAAAATAGGAATGCGGGTAAGCTACTACAAACAGCATAGTGAACGCATTATTGTGGCCAAGATAGATACGAAGCCCACACCTACTACAGTAGTAAAGTTTATATGCCAACTAGCTCTGCAGCTGACGAAGAAATGTATGATGAAATAAAAGAAATTATTCAGATAGTGAAGGGAGATGAAAATTTAATACTCATGGGTGACTAGAATTTGAGTGTAGGAAAAGGGAGAGAAGGAAACATAGTAGGTGAATATGGATTGGGGCTAAGAAATGAAAGAGGAAGCCGCCTGGTAGAATTTTGCACAGAGCACAACTTAATCATAGCTAACACTTGGTTTAAGAACCATGAAAGAAGGTTGTATACATGGAAGAACCCTGGAGATACTAAAAGGTATCTGATTATATAATGGAAAGACGGAGATTTAGGAACCAGGTTTTAAGTTGTAAGACATTTCCAGGGGCAGATGTGGACTATGATCACAATCTATTGGTTATGACCTGTAGAATAAAACTGAAGAAACTGCAAAAAGGTGGGAATTTAAGGAGATGGGACCTGGATAAACTCAAAGAACCAGTGCTTGTACAGAGTTTCAGGGAGAGCATAAGGGAACATGACAGGAATGGGGGAAAGAAATACTGTAGAAGAAGAATGGGCAGCTTTGAGGGATGAAGGCAGCAGAGGATCGAGTAGGTAAAAAGACGAGGGCTAGTAGAAATCCTTGGGTAACAGAAGAAATATTCAATTTAATTGATGAAAGGAGAAAATATAAAAATGCAGTGAATGAAGCAGGCAAAAAGGAATACAAACGTCTCAAAAATGAGATCGAGAGGAAGTGCAAAATGGCTAAGCAGGGATGGCTAGAGGACAAATTTAAGGATGTAGAGGCCTACAGGAAAATTAAAGAGACCTATGGAGAAAAGAGAACCACTTGTGTGAATATCAAGAGCTCAGATGGAAACCCAGTTATAACCAAAGAAGGGAAAGCAGAAAGGTGGAAGGAGTATATAGAGGGTCTATACAGGGGCAATGTTCTTGAGGACAATATTATGGAAATGTAAGAGGATGTAGATGAAGATGAAATGGGAGATACAATACTGCATGAAGAGTTTGACAGAGCACTGAAAGACCTGAGTCGAAACAAGGCCCCCGGAGTAGACAACATTCCATTGGAACTATTGACAACCTTGGGAGAGCCAGTCCTGACAAAACTCTACCATCTGGTGAGCAAGATGTATGAGACAGGCGAAATACCCTCAGACTTCAAGAATATAATAATTCCAATCCCAAAGAATGCAGGAGTTGACAGATGTGTAAATTACTGAACAATCAGTTTAATAAGCCACAGCTGCAAAATACTAACACAAATTCTTTACAGGCGAATGGAAAAACTAGTAGAGCCGACCTAGGGGAAGAAGATCAGTTTGGATTCCATAGAAATATTGGTACACGTGAAGCAATACTGACCTTACGACTTATCTTAAAAGCTAGATTAAGGAAAGGCAAACCTACGTTTCTAGCATTTGTAGACTTGGAGAAAGCTTTTGATAATGTGGACTAAAGGTGGCAGGGGTAACATACAGGGAGCGAAAGGCTATCTACAATTTGTATAAAAACCAGATGGCAATTATAAGAGTAGAGGGACATGAAAGGGAAGCAGTGGTTGGGAAGGGAGTAAGACAGGGTTGTAGCCTCTCCCCAATGTTATTCAATCTGTATATTGAGCAAGCAGTAAAGGAAACAAAAGAAAAATTCGGAGTAGGTATTAAAATCCATGGCGAAGAAATAAAAAATTTGAGGTTCGCCATTGACATTGTAATTCTGTCAGAGACAGCAAAGGACTTGGAAGAGCAGCTGAATGGAATGGACAGTGTCTTGAAAGAAGGATATAAGATGAACATCAACAGAAGCAAAACGAGGATAATGGAATGTAGTCAAATTAAGTCGGGTGATGCTGAGG
This sequence comes from Schistocerca gregaria, assembly GCF_023897955.1. Lineage (NCBI taxonomy): Eukaryota > Metazoa > Arthropoda > Insecta > Orthoptera > Acrididae > Schistocerca > Schistocerca gregaria. The sequence continues at coordinate 655,591,456 of NC_064920.1, forward strand.
GAATTAGATTAGGAAATGACACACTTAAAGTAGTAAATGAGTTTGCTATTTGGGGAGCGAAATAACTGATGATGGTTCGAAGTAGAGACGATATAAAATGTAGACTGGCAATGGCATGGAAAGCGTTTCTGAAGAAGAGAAACTTGTTAACGTCGAGTATAGATTTAGGTGTCAGGAAGTCATTTCTGAAAGTATTTGTATGGAGTGTAGCCATGTATGGAACTGAAACATGGACGATAAATAGTTTGGACAAGAAAAGAATAGAAGCTTTCGAAATGTGGTGCTACAGAAGAATGCTGAAGATTAGATGGGTAGCTCACATAACTAATGAGGAAGTATTGAATAGGATTGGGGAGAAGAGAAGTTTGTGGCACAACTTGACCAGAAGAAGGGATCGGTTGGTAAGACATGTTCTGAGACATCAAGGGATCATCAGTTTAGTATTGGAGGGCAGTGTGGAGGGTAAAGATCATAGAGGGACAACAAGAGATGAATACACTAAGCAGATTCAGAAGGATGTAGGTTGCAGCAGGAACTGGGAGATGAAGAAACTTGCACAGGATAGAGTAGCATGGAGAGCTGCATCAAACCAGTCTCAGGACTGAAGACCACAACAACAACAACAACAACAACAACAACATACATAAGCTACAATAAAGAGATTACAACACCATTTTAGATATAGAAAATGATTGCAACACTCCAAATGCCAGAAAATTTGAATTGATTTAACAATCTTACAGTAATGACAGAATGGACAGTTCTGACGGTAAAGACCACCTAAAGTACCATTTTTAAAAAATCTTACCTACTATATTAAGATATAAAAATTAACTTAAATGAAATCTTCCTTGCACATTGATCTACAATAGCAAAAATTAGTGTTGATATAATCCCAACTGGCAAAGTTATTAGTAATTTAGTATTCCAAGAGAGCACTTTGAGAGCACTGAGGCACGTGCATGGGCATTTTAGAGATCGTAGTTCCATTTTGTGGTCTTCTCCTGATCGCATAGAAAATACATAAGCAACTCTGGAGCTGCCTCGCGGGTTTCATTGCTCAAAAACTTGTCAACAATATATGTCTTTATCAGATACCAAGCCACTCCCGAGTTTCATGATGGAGTGTATTGTGTTGTTTATGGAACTGTTAGAAATTCAGCTTTTTCATGAACTGCAAATAATTAAATGTGTATCATTTCGGTCTAGCATGGTTTGTGCATCAGGCTTGTCCTAAATGCATGTGATGAACAGAGTATTGAAACCTACCACTTGTAAGCAAGCTAAATTGTACATTGAATTATTTGAACAATTTGTTGCTGAAAATGAATTTATAGAAAATGGATCTTCGAAGAGCAATTTTCTGTCATAACTTCCTCACTCCCTTCAAAAATAGGGTGTAGGAATTTGTATTCCAGGCACAGCTAGCTACAAAATTGACATGGAGACAGCAAGTAACATATTTATGATTATTTTATGGTTGCTCATTTTAGTAATTTACAGGCCCTGTGGGGTGCTTAAGCATTCATTACGAGAAACGATGCACTAAGTAAAATTAAAAATCCACTGCCCTACATCACCTCAAAACTTTCACCAAGTTGGAAATCCTGAGTTGAGTACTAGACAAAATAACCCCAGCAACCAGTACACCAAAAGATCTACAAACTTCATCTTTTTCATCTGTTAAAATATTTTTCTTTAAGTACATGACAGAGCAATAGAGCCACAACAATCTACCATAAATTGACAAATGCATTAAACTATTTTGTATGTTTTAAAATAATATAAATTCACAAGAAGAAGTATCAAGTCGAAACTGCAAGAAACAGAACGAGCCATTAAGATAGTTTGCACATGACCAATAAACACCCATAAAACAAGCACAATGATCACCTTATATTTGTGTTCCGCATCTGTATTCACTTCATGGTGTTGTTTCAGTTCAGCTTCTAAAGCATCCAATTTAGATCTCAGCTCAGATACGTCTCGCTGGTGAGCTTCATCCTTATCATGTAGCTGCAAAAATTAAAAAAGTAGGAATGAAAAAATATTTCTACATTTCCTTATAAAATTTTAGATAGTATCTTACTATAAAATAGGATTTAAAACAACAACAAAGTACAATGATTATAGTAAATATGCTGATCCTTGGAAACACAATGCAAAAATCGGGAATGTCTAACCAACGATTCACGCATTAACATCATGGACTGAATAGGACAAGTAGCGCTCTGTACATGTATATTGTGAAGTATCAGAGCAGTTTGTGATAGGGGGTGTGCAAGTGCGAGCGGGGTGGGGGAGTGTGTATATGCGGACAAGAAAAAAAAATTTCCGGATTTTTCCCATATTTCAAGGTTAAAAATTCACTTTCTCCTGGATGAAAATACACTTTTCCCATGTTAAGTGACAGTAAACTTTTCCTCAGAACTGTAAAACTTATCAATCCTCTGAATGGTTATGGTTTTATACACCAACATAGAATTTCCCAGTCCAAAAAATATAGAACTCAATAAAAATATTAAAACATGTTATGGAAATATCTTTGATATGCAGCAACATGTACACTGCATATTTTCATGATGTAGTCAGACAACAGCAATATCACTGTTAAGTAGCACGTATACACACATAGGGAAAGTTAATCGTTTGAATTAATATACTTTGTTTTGCTACAAGAAAAATAAAGGATTCACTCATAATATTGGTCTCAAAGATTAATAAGCTGCAAGAGAAGCTAAGCTTTCCACATACAATGTTGATCATTTTTGATACTAAAATGTAGACTTTCACGTCCGGAAATATGTCCGCTAAGTCCGTCGTCGGTTGATGAACTCTGTGTCAATTGCCAACGTTTCGTCTCCGACTGTGGGAGACATCTTCAAGGGGCTCCGTAGCTCGATGGAAAGGGGGGGAGGGGGGAGGGCGGGGGCAAGTCAAGGGGCTCCGTAGCTCGATGGTAGGGGGAGAGGGGGAGAGGGGGAGAGGGGGAGACGGGGAGACGGGGAGACGGGGAGACGGGGAGAGGGGGAGAGGGGGAGAGGGGGAGAGGGGGAGAGGGGGAGAGGGGGAGAGGGGGAGAGGGGGAGAGGGGGAGAGGGGGAGAAGGGGGAGAGAGGGAGAGGGGGGAGAGAGGGAGAGGGGGGAGAGGGGGGAGAGAGGGTGAGAGGGAGAGGGGGGAGAAGGGGGAGAAGGGGGAGAGGGGGGAGAAGGGGGAGAGGGGGGAGAAGGGGGAGAGGGGGGAGAGGGGGGAGAGGGGGGAAGGGGGGCAAGCAAAGGGGCTCCGTAGCTCGGTGGAAGGGGGAGATGGGGGGCAAATCAAGGGGCTCCAAGGCTCGGTGGAAGGGGGGAGAGGGGGGCAAATCAAGGGGCTCCAAGGATCGGTGGAAGGGGGGAGAGGGGGGCAAATCAAGGGACTCCGTACCTCGGTGGAAGGGGGGAGAGGGGGGCAAATCAAGGGACTCCGTACCTCGGTGGAAGGGGGGAGAGGGGGGCAAATCAAGGGGCTCCGTAGCTCGGTGGAAGGGGGGAGATGGGGGCAAATCAAGGGCTCCGTAGCTCGGTCTAGCAAATTAGGGTGGGGGAGGGGGCAAATTAGGGTGGGGGGAGGGGGCAAATTAGGGTGGGGGAGGGGGCAAATTATGGTGGGGGCAAATTAGGGAGGGGGGGAGGGGCCAAATAGGGGAAGGGGCAAATTAAGGACGGGGGAGGGGGGGAGAGGGCAACTTAGGGATGGGGGGAGGGTTGCAAATTAGGTACGGGGGAGGGGGGAGGTGGCAAATTAGGGACGGGGGGAGGGGGGGAGGGGGCAAATTAGGGACAGGGGGAGGGGGCAAATTAGGGACGGGAGGAGGGGGAAGGGGCAAACAAGGGTCGGAGTGGAGGGGGCAAATGAGGGACGGGGGAAGTGGCAAACGAGGGGGGGGAGGGGGCAAACGAGGGGGGGGAGGGGGCAAACGAGGGTCGGGGGGCAAAGGAGGGACGGGGGCAAAGCAGGGATGGGGTGAGGAGGGGATGGGATGGTGGTGGAGGGGAGGGAGCGGGAGTGTGCGGGAGAGGGACCATTTATTGCAGAATACTATACATGACTGTATACTGGCTGATCATGAAAGACCTAAGCTTTATCATTCCCTTGTCCGTAATGTGGTATCAGCTGCACATGAGCACATTTGGCATCTTGCAATAATAAGATAAATAACTGGAAAACAGCTCACACATCATGGAAAACTGGACTATGGATATGTGTTACAATAAATTATCTGTCAGACGGACACTACTGTTGCTCCACTAGTCGTAATAGGTATTAAGAGAAATGTCTTACACATAGTGTGTTATAAACAAGGGACAATTCTCGAACCACACCACACAACTCTTTATGCAGCAATGAGGTGTACCGGGAGTCTTTCGTTACACAACTAGAACTGTCCAGATACTCAGTACAAGTTGGTTGTTCAATAGACCCTACGCAGAATTATTCGTAATGATGTGAAGTAAGTTATAAATCTGATACAAAAGTTCACTTGTAAGTTAATATCAAACATATCACAATCATGTATGTTAAGCACAAAGGTAATTCTTCGGGCTGCTGTAGCCACGCATCATCAAACAAAATGCAATTTACAAAACTTACTTAGCATAAATTTTATTATTGCAATAAAGAGTTGTAGAATCAAACATCCTTGGGAGAACTACACAAAATTACACCATCTGGTGCATAATAAATGTGAGATAGGCGAAATAGTGAAATACCACCAGACATTACAAATACTGAACAATTTCAATTCCAAAAAGGCATGTGCTGACATGTGTGAATACTTCTGAACCATTAGTTTAATACTTCATGATTGCAGAATCGATAAACTGTTAAAGTATAACTTGTGGAAGCTTAGTTTGGGTTGTCGAGAAATGTAAGAAAGCATACGGCAATACAAACCTACAACTTATCTCTGAAGAATGGGAAACCAATATTTATAGCTTCTGAATCACTTATTTCTGACAGAGGGCAAATCAGGATGTATCAGTTATTCAGGAGATTGGAAAAACATTCCACATCACTTGTTTAACACTTCAATTGACTATTTACACTCTATTTCATGAAACAGTTCATTTTCTGGACAGTGTGTAACTAATATCACATTGTTTAAAAATACACTGCTGGAAATTGAAATAAGAACAACGTGAATTCATTGTCCCAGGAAGGGGAAACTTTATTGACACATTCCTGGGGTCAGATACATCACATGATCACACTGATGATCACACTGACAGCACCACACACACATAGACACAGGCAACAGAGCATGTACAATGTCGGCACTAGTACAGTGTATATCCACCTTTCGCAGCAATGCAGGCTGCTATTCTCCCATGGAGACAATCGTAGAGATGCTGGATGTAGTCCTGTGGAACGGCTTGCCATGCCATTTCCACCTGGCGCCTCAGTTGGACCAGCGTTCGTGCTGGACGTGCAGACCGCGTGAGACGACGCTTCATCCAGTCCCAAACATGCTCAATGGGTGACAGATCCGGAGATCTTGCTGGCCAGGGTAGTTGACTTACACCTCCTAGAGCACGTTGGGTGGCACGGGATACATGCGGATGTGCATTGTCCTGTTGGAACAGCAAGTTCCCTTGCCGGTCTAGGAATGGTAGAACGATGGGTTCGATGACGGTTTGGATGTACCGTGCACTATTCAGTGTCCCCTCGACGATCACCAGAGGTGTACAGCCAGTGTAGGAGATCGCTCCCCACACCATGATGCCGGGTGTTGGCCCTGTGTGCCTCGGTCGTGTGCAGTCCTGATTGTGGCGCTCACGTGCACGGCGCCAAACACGCATACGACCATCATTGGCACCAAGGCAGAAGCGACTCTCATCGCTGAAGACTACACGTCTCCATTCGTCCCTCCATTCACGCCTGTCGCGACACCACTGGAGGCGGGCTGCACGATGTTGGGGCGTGAGCGGAGACGGCCTAACGGTGTGCGGGACCATAGCCCAGCTTCATGGAGACGGTTGCGAATGGTCCTCGCCGATACCCCAGGAGCAACAGTGTCCCTAATTTGCTGGGAAGTGGCAGTGCGGTCCCCTACGGCACTGCGTAGGATCCTACGGTCTTGGCATGCATCCGTGCGTCGCTGCGCTCCGGTCCCAGGTCAACGGGCACGTGCACCTTCCGCCGACCACTGGCGACAACATCGATGTACTGTGGAGACCTCACGCCCCACGTGTTGAGCCATTTGGCGGTATGTCCACCCGGTCTCCCGCATGCCCACTATACGCCCTCGCTCAAAGTCCGTCAACTGCACATACGGTTCACGTCCACGCTGTCGCGGCATGCTACCAGTGTTAAAGACTGCGATGGAGCTCCGTATGCCACGGCAAACTGGCTGACACTGACGGCGGCGGTGCACAAATGCTGCGCAGCTAGCGCCATTCGACGGCCAACACCGCGGTTCCTTGTGTGTCTGCTGTGCCGTGCGTGTGATCATTGCTTGTACAGCCCTCTCGCAGTGTCCGGAGCAAGTATGGTGGGTCTGACACACCGGTGTCAATGTGTTCTTTTTTCCATTTCCAGGAATGTATTTGTGGTTGCTATGGTGATTGTTGTTGCCTAGCTTCTCCCCTTACAGCAATAAACTAGGAAGCAAATATACTGTAAGGGGTGATTTCATTTCAAATCATACAGGTCATGTCAACTCGTGGTCATGAATTTCTCTAGAAAACATAGATATTAGACCTCTATATTGTAAGTGTTAAAAAATGAAGTATTTTCATTTTATCTTAATTTCTGTAAATGGAACGGCCCTTTGAAAAATTTATATTTTGAAATAACTCTTAAAACAGTAGAGAACAAAAAAATTAAGTAATAAACCAAAAGTACTGGAGACCTGGCAGATGTTCTGGATTAAAGCTCCCAATTAGTGGGTTTAAATTTAGTTGACACCTGCACACTTATGGGTTTCTGTTAACTAACAAATTTAAGATGAAAATTTTTCGACTTAATTTTTTTTTTCTAATTTGGAAAGCCACAGAATGTTATCTTTTCTGGCATAATAGCTGATACTACTCATGTAATTATAAACACTATCTTCTCTGCTCCAGATATCTGTATTATGTAAATATTTATTACTAAAAATGTAAAAAATTTCAGTTCTTACAAATTATTTATTCAAAAACCCTCTTCTGAAAACTTTTGTGAATTGCAAAAAATATTGTTTGGTTACTATGTTAGTACTCACTGCAAACATAGTGGGCAATATTGTGTGTGTGTGTGTGTGTGTGTGTGTGTGTGTGTGTGTGTGTGTGTGTGTGTGTGAAAAACCCTTCAACATTCTGCATATTTCACATCACTGAATTTCTAGTGTAAAATATGCATGTTGGCAACTGTTTCCAGTGCTCTTCTGTTTACAACAAATGAGTGCACATAAACCATTTGGCATCAAGTTTTGTGTTTGGTTTGAACTTTTTGTTAGATACAGTGTCACTGAGGAAATACAGCAGGAAAGAGTGAGGTGTGTGGACTATGAAAAACACACAAGAAGGTGGTGTTTAAGGAAAGTGAAAAGCACTCCACAGTTGTTGCAAATCTGACAGAGGTATTGTAGAAATATCTTGGTCTTCAGGTAACAGTATTAGCATCACATCCACTGTGCAGCAATTGCTACACTCACTGGAAGAAGAAATTTAGTGACAACCCACCTGAATGATCACAGTCAACCAAATGTGGAACTGAAGAACACAGTGCAGATGTTTATATTCCCAGATTTGAAGTTCTTGATACTTTGAGTGTTAGCATTTCCACTGTAGCTCCTACTGTATCCAGTCTTACACTTCCAGGAAAGGTAAGAAGCACAAGAAGAAAACAGTTTGTTGTTGTTGTGGTCTTCAGTCTTGAGACTGGTTTGATGCAGCTCTCCATGCTGCTCTATCCTGTGCAAGCTTCATCTCCCAGTACCTACTGCAACCTACATCCTTTTGAATCTGCTTAGTGTATTCATCTCTTGGTCTCCCTCTACGATTTTTACCCTCAACGTTGCCCTCCAATACTAAATTTGTGATCCCTTGATGCCTCAGAACATGTGCTACCAACCGATCCCTTCTTCTAGTCAAGTTGTGCCACAAATTTCTCTTCTCCCCAATCCTATTCAATACCTCCTCATTAGTTATGTGATCTACCCATCTAATCTTCAGCATTCTTCTGTAGCACCACATTTCGAAAGCTTCTTTTCTCTTCTTGTTTAAACAATTTATCGTCCATGTTTCACTTCCATACATGGCTACACTCCATACAAATACTTTCAGAAACAACTTCCTGACACTGAAATCTATACTCAATGTCAACAAAGTTCTCTTTTTCAGAAACGCTTACCTTCCCATTGCCAGTCTACATTTTATATCCTCTCTACTTCGACCATCACCAGTTATTTTTCTCCCCAAATAGCAAATCTCATTTACTACTTTAAGTGTCTCATTACCTAATCTAATTCCCTCAGCATCGCCCGAATTAATTCGACTACATTCCATTATCCTCATTTTGCTTCTGTTGATGTTCATCTCATATCCTCCTTCCAAGACACTATCCATTACGTTCAACTGCTCTTCCAAGTCCTTTACAATGTCAATGGTGAACCTCAAAGTTTTTATTTCTTCTCCATGGATTTTAATACCTACCCCGAATTTTTCTTTTGTTTCCTTCACTGCTTGCTCAATATGAAGATTGAATAACATCAGGGATAGACTACAACCGTGTCTTACTCCCTTCCCAACCACTGCTTCCCTTTCATGTCCCTCGACTCCTAACTGCCATCTGGTTTCTGCAGAAATTGTAAATAGCCTTTCGCTCCCTGTATTTTACCCCCGCCACCTTCAGAATTTGAAAGACAGTATTCCAGTCAAGAAAACAGTATGTAAAATAAAAGTGGAACAAATTGGAACAAGTTTTACACAAGCAGCATCTTCAAAACTTTGTGAAGTGTGTAACGTAGATGGATTTTGTGCAGAACCTGAAGACAGTGACATGTGCACGAAATGTTGTGTGTAGTTTCAAAAGCCAAATACTGCCATCTCAGCAGCCACCTATGCTGAGAAGGTGCAGTTGCTGACACTTAAACCAGATAGCTACTCTAAGCAGCAAATATACGGGGCGGGGGGGGGGGGGGGTCGGAAATTCCCGTTACAAACTTCTAGGACATGTAGAGTGTGGTGAGTACAGAACATTTTAAATGGGAACCCATGTCCAGAAACTTATCATTTCCATTCTATGACAGTTTTAATGCAGACGATTATCTCATCCTCACCCACGTGAGGAATGTACTTAAGCATAACCCAGTACAATTGTTGAAATCCATTTGAAAAGAATACTGACTCGTTCCGTTATTACTTATGCATTTGCATTACAACTTACACCTTATGGTGTCCATTAAACAACAACAACAACAACAACAAGAACCCAGCATCTAAGGCACCACGTGCAACGTACCGATGCCTTACAACAGCGGCTCGCTGTGGCGACCACCAATGTTGCTACACAAATTGTACCTCTGAAGCATGTTCTGGTACACTCTCTCCATCGCACCTGGTGTCTCTTCAATGTCTTGTGCAGCGGCTAGAACTCTTGCCAGCAGATCTTCCTCTGTCACTATAGGTGTCTCATAAATAAGGCTCTTCATTTGACCCCACATGAAGTAGTTCGTAGGGGTTAAATCCGGCGATTGTGGCAGCCACGCGGTTGGACCACCAAGGCCTATCCATCTTTCACCATACCGTCTGTTGAGATGTCTCTGGACAGCCAGTGAAAAGTGAAGTGGTGCTCCATGTTGAAACCACATTTCCTGATGGACATTCAATGGCACAGCTTCCAATAACAGGTCCAATACGTGTCGTAGGCGGACTAAGTATGCAGGACCTGTGAGCTTGGATGGAAGGAGGTATGGTCCAATCACATGACCATCCAGAATACCTGCCCACATGTTAATTCCAAACCTGTCTTGAAATCCCTGAACATGCGTGGCATGAGGGTTTTTGTCCGCTCAGACATGGCTATTTCAAACATTCAGAACACAATCCCTTGTGAACCTACATTCGTCTGTGAAGAGAACTCGATATGGAAACATTGGCGCGTCGATGCAATGGTGCAGGAACCATGTGCAGAAGGCAACGCATTGTGGAAAGTCTGCTGGACCCATAGCGTGTACCCTTTGTAAGTGGTACAGATGTAATTGTTGCTCATGCAGGACGTCCAAGACAATACTGTGACGAACAGCCATTGCATGTACAATTGTTTACGAACTCATTGACGGGCTATCTACAAAGCGACGCAGTACACCACCTTCAAATTTGGGAGTGCAGCATCACCGTGGAGCACCTCAGACCTGCCTCCTCATGGTGAAGGTACCAGTTTCTTGTAGATGTTGTGTAACTTGGGCAAACCATTTGTGCGATGGACTGTGACTGTGTGGAAAACGTTCGTGATACAGCCGACTAGCAGCTCTTCCGTTACTTCCAGCTTTGCCATACAAAAGGAGCGTGTCTGTGTATTTCGCAAAACATGTACTGCACCCATGTTTCCTCTATTGGTGATGCACAAGTATTGACTCGGTCTCACAGCAAAACAGACAATAAATGTCATCTGGGGATCATTTGACATAGTACACGTCATCGTGTTTACCCTGTTGCATACCAGGACAGGGAACTCTGAGATGTTTCTCTTGCCCTAAGCAGACATTGACGAGGTACACATCTGAATTGAAACTGTTGTAGAATGGAAATGATACGATTCCGGACAGGGGTTCCTATTCAAAATGATCTGTTCTCACTACCCTCCATAATGGGAATTTCCGACCACCCTGTAGAAATAAATACCCACTTCCTCACATTATTTGATTTTGAAAGCTCATAAAATAAGGAACGAGGATGGTATTTGGGCTTATCCAGAATTGTACTGTGGGCATCTGTTACAAGATGATGTGTTTACTGTTAATCTGTAATATTACCTGAGTGATGACAAATACTGCAGCAGGCAAAGTCCTAACCAGACTGACCTTACTTGGCAAAAAAAGTTGAAAGGGTAAAAAGACGTATGACAAGATCAGCAAGAGAAGCATATCTCCTAATGAAAAAAGAGAACCTGAATTTAAAATCTGGTATCACAAAATCCTACTCCTTATGACAAAAATGGGTAAAATGCCAGCCAGTGAAGGGAGTATGCACATGTATTTACAGCACTAATTTGAAACTTGTTTGTTTCGCCATAAGCAGAGTCACAGTAAAGAAGTTCACAAATATGGACCTGATGCTTTTGTGTATATCTCAAGAGATGCAAGATAAATGTCGGTTGCAGGAGTGTGCAATGTGTTCTGGTGCTGAAGTTATGGATGCTGAAGCATTACACCTTCAGGACATTGACAGTGACATAACACATGCATTAGAGGTGGGAGGAGAGTTGGTGAAGAAGACAGCAGAGCCAGAGAAGTTTGTTACAGAGGTTATGCATTGGTCAAGAAAGGAATAGCTCATCATAATATCCAAAGGAGTCAGAGATAGGCCACAGAAGAAGTAAAATAAGCCACATCCCAGAAAACTGATACATTAGTTCTTCATTTTGACTTTGCTGAGAACAGATCTGTTGCTTTGCAGAACAAAATTCAAAGTTACCATTGGCACACATCACAGGTATCAATATTCCCTTCCTTGGAACATCACACTGTTTTGCTATTGGCAGAGATGATCTCATTCATGACAGTACACATGCATGTTACGCTGTCAGCATGATAATTGACGACATAGCATCTAGAGCCCATGCCTTTCCTAAACATGTTTATGAGACTGATGGTGCAGCATCTCCTTTTAAAAACTGCTTTTAGCTTTATGAGGTTGGTCAACATTATAGTACAGGAATAAAGGCTAATAATTGATATTTTCATCAACAGGTCAAGGAAAAAATGCATGTGATGGGGTACGAGGTCTCTCTAAACACCTTGCAACAAGATTTAATCTCCAGCACAAAACTGTTGACGCTATTAGAGATATCAACATTAGTAACAAACATGAAACAATTAATCCTAAATAAAAGTACATTGTGGAATTTCATTTAAAAAAAGAGAGAAGAGTGGTCTGCTACGAAACCCGTAGTAGGAATTCAATTAAATCACTACTGGGTTGCATCCCAAAGTGACAGATACAATGGAAGAACGGTTCTCCACGAAATGCAGCCTGTTACTGTGTGTGAAATGCAGACACCGCAGTACACATTAGAAGACTTTGTAGTTAGTAGCCACTTTATTTCTTGTGTGTATGACAATCAGTGTTGAGTGGGGCAGATAATTGTATCTCATGAGCTGCAAGATATAACCACCTCCTTTATGACACTTCATGGTCCTACTAATGCTTTCAAATGACCATCATTAAAAGATCAGTGTGCAGTTCCCATTTCCCATGTACTGCTCTTGTTGCATCATTCTTGTCTGTGTGCAAATTCAGCTCAGTTATACAAATTAAATTAGGAGCAGATGAAAAACAAATTAATTCTTTTCAACAGTGCTGTGTTGATTGTTACATTATAGACAATTTTAATTCCAGGAAAGCCATGAAGAAGTAAAATAATGACAGAATGCAATAATAATTTGTGAATATCATCATAAAAAGAAAAATGGGTATAAATAGTCTAAATCTCATTTTTGTTATAAAATGCTTTTGAGCAAAATTATAGATTGTTTTCACACTCACTTATAATATTGTAATTATTTTGATTCAGAAATATCAGTTTTGAATGGCATTTAGTTAAAATCAGCAATCAATTTAAATACCTGTATTTAAGTGTCCATGATTTTTTTGAGCTTGAGAGTAAAGTTAAGTCTACCTAAAAAATTTCTCACATTTTGTACAGACAAGTACTGCCCACTCTGATTGTACATTCCTTAAGTACAATGAAATTTTTGAAAAATTTACAATGGGGTATTGGAGAAAATAATTTCTAAATAACCAAAAACTTTCAGATTCTTTCATCTCTATGTGCAAATATTTTGACAGTTTAAGAATTTCATGCATTAAAGTCATAGCTGACAGCAGCCTTTCCACTATCATGTCTCAAGACAATTAACATCTTGTGACAATTCGTATTTTCAAAACAATTATGAAATTCACAAAAAGTTACAAATTTACACAGTTTATTTAAAAAAATGATAAAGCTCCACAGAAGTGCATATGTATCAATCATGTCTCAATGGGGACAAAGTATTTATTGGAAATAAATTCAAATCTCTATCATTTTTGGTTTCTTTATTACAATTTTTCAGTTTCCCCTTTCGTTACAACATTTTCACAAATACTCTAATTTAGAGAGGTCTGTAGCATTTCAACATATCATCAGAAAATCAAAATATTATAGTTTTGCTGAGAGATCACGTGGAACTTCAACATGTTTTTTCGGAAAACTTTGAAATAGTGATGTGACACATTCACTCTTGATCTGTATGATTTGAGATGAAACCACCCTAAGGCACTTATTTAAATCACATGAAAGAAAGAACATATATTAATGAAAGACTATTTCCACTGCAATAAATGCAATACAAAATAAATATGTCTGCCCTGAGTATACTATTACTGTACATTATCATGTTATGAAGTACATTTAAATGATCACCAAATAACTTAACTGTTTCTCAGTGCTCCTAAACATAAATCACTTAATATGTTTAATATTAACTTTATACCTCCCAAGTGTTCAGAAAACTTCCCAAAGCTTGTATACATATGAATACATAGCATGTTACAAAATATGGTTGTCTTCTGCTGCTTTTCAGTTAACTTCATCCATTTCTGTGGTATGCCATATTTCCAGTGGATTAGAGAAGACTTGACATTGTGGATCTGTAATATACTTCAGTAGTTCTCAATATTATTTTTCTTTTTGTTGTTAATGATAACTTTCCCATCATCTGCTCCTGCTCAAGGAAGCGCAGTATGACTTGGCTTTCACAAGTTTAAACGTATGGACTTCAAGTCCTCCGATATAAAGCTCAGCAACTTGCCCTTTATTTTCTGAACCGTACGAGGGCTATGCCGAAAGTTTTTAGCAGAATGTGTGAAAAAAATTTGTCTGCCAAAAAACGTTTACAACTTTTCAAAATACTTTCCATTAGCATGTATGCATTTCTCCATTCACTGAAACCACTTAGAAAATGTGTTAGTCCAAGCTTCTTTTGGGATGTCACTTAGTGCACTCTCGTATGCTACAATGGCCTCTTCATCTCACGAAAACCGCTGCCCTCGAATTTTTGCCTTAGTCTTAGGGAACAGAAAGAAGATACAGAGGGCCAGGTCAGGTGAATGGGGGGAATGGGGTAACACTGGCACTTTTTCCATCTCCAGAAAGTCCATCATTCTGGCAGCCCTGTGTGCAGATGCATTGTCGTGATGCAGCAGAAGGTGCCCACTCTTGGACTTTGGATGCTGTGACTTCCATGTGGCGATGACTTTTGGGAGACAATCGTACACATACCATTCAGCATTGACTGTACGACGTGTGGCCAAGGTCACAGAGGTGAGACGCTCGATCTTTGTGAAAAAAGTTGCCACCATCTTTTTTCCAGATCTCCGACTTCGTCGAACTTTTGTGGGTGGTTCCTCCCCTGGAAAGCACCACACAGAAGACTGTCTCTTTGTTTCAGGGTCATAATGGTAGACCCACGTTTCATCACCTGTGACGATAATGTAGGTGTCTTGGGACTTCCCTCCATTGAATTTTTCAAGCACGAAACGACACCAGTCCACTCTCGCCTCCTTTTGTCAGGAAATGTGGCACCCAACTGGCACATCTCTTAGTAAGGCCTAAGTGACTATGAACGATGGTCTGTGCTGCTGTTGATCCAATATTTAGGGGCCCTTCAATGTCGCAAAATGTAAGATGTGGATCTTCTTTGATCATTTTCCTCACAGCATCAATGTTTTCAGGAGTCACAGCTGTTGCTGGCCGACCGGGACGAGATTCATCTTCAATTGACTGCCGACCACTCGAAAACTCGTGGAACCAATTTCCAACTGTGGCCCCAGAAGGGGAAGCTTCACCAAAAACACGCAGCAAAGAAGAATGGCATTGTTTGGCACTTAAACGCTTTTTATAATCATAAAAAATCATGGCGCGAAAGTCGCGGCGCGACAGTTCCATCCTGCACCCTCTCCGACTCAGTGCTGCCTGTGCTTTCTTACAGCACTGTGGGAGATCACCACTAGCCAGGGGCTGCACGTGCACGTCCGAAGGTCGAAAAACATCGCTCTTTCGAATGAATAAAACCGTATTGTCCTCCGCCTTATGGTTTACGGGCTGCTAAAAACTTTCAGCATAGCCCTCGTATTCACAGTACAGGAACTGCTGGGGAGCAAATGATACTTGGTTCTGTTTTCTAGTACCTTCTCCCAGTACTTCACTCATATGACAGACTTCTTGTATAAAGGAATCCACCATGTTTTAAAATCCACTATTTTGTTTGCTTTTGTTGCATAAACTTTAAAGTGACAAAGGTGGCTGGATCTGACAATAAGTGGCATACACTGATGCAGAACAGACAGTCTCACACAACTTTTTCACAAACCAAAGTCACAGTCATACGATAGATAAGAGTACCTTCTAATAGGAAAATAGTGGTAGCTTTGTCAGATCTGCCACTGTGTGCTGAAAAGAATAAGTAACTATGAATGTGATTTTGGTCTTCACATGCACCACTGAACAAGTGAAGTTCTCTCTCTCTCTTTTCTTTTTACGAAGCTCTCAATGTAATGGAATGGAAATGTGCACATTTCATTAGAACCATTCATATTTTGGCCCTCATGATGACAACAAGACTTAACTTCATCTGTTTGTTGCTGTGTATCTCAAAATTAAAACCCACTGCTGCCTGAGAAAAAATGACCTTGCACTGGCAAGTGTGGAAGCGGGAGGTTCTGCATATAACCAAATGGCAAAGTCAATCAGTCATCACGCTCTTTGCAAATTTAACCACGTTTTTTATTGCATTGTAAAACTTAGAAGTTCTTTTCATATGGACAATCATTCATTATTATAGATCAATGAAAGCCCTTCTGGTATACAAAATATAGGAAAATACAACAGCACAGCATACTAAAAGGAAATCAAGTTTAGTTTTTTTGTTTTCTTGACTTTTGAACATTATTTGAAACTTAAAACTCTGACTTACTATTCCACAGATAATATTAAAATGAACAGCCCAAAGCTAAAAACAAAACTACCAACTGGTTCAGCACGATTCCAGGCCTGCCCCATTCTTATTTCTCAAACATGAAAACTCCTGGAGTTGTCCCCTATTAGAAGCAAATCATTTGCAGGCAATCAAAATCTCTTAACTGCATCTGTCTGCAAAAACCCGTCACTCCATTAATTGATAACTACATTACCAAAAAGAGATTTGGAAGTGCATGGATTTCTCTACTTTGTCAATAAGTAGGCTTCAACTAATGGTTACACACGTAGCAACTTTATCTGTATCACTTTATACATTTTTTAAGAAATTTTTTTGCTGCTCCTGTGAAATTTAGCAAAATGAAGTTATGAAGTTTTTGTTGCCTATCATCAAAATGCACATTCCAATCTGCTCTTTACAAATGGCAAAGAAATGATGGTATCCCATTTTATTTCCAATTGATGCACCTCTGCCTCAATGAACTGAACTGCTCTTTACAAATAGCAAAGAAATGATGGTATCCCATTTTATTTCCAATTGATGCACCTCTGCCTCAATAAACTGAAACTGACAAAACTCAATTTTCAGTTTTTAAGTAACTGTCTCCTTTTAGTAATAAGCGATTTATTTGCAGATTTACACAAATCTTTTGACAGTGCTAACTGGATTACACTCTTTGATATTTCTGTGCCAGCTTCTTGTTTAGCATCTGCATTGGTGCTGGCTAAGTATCTATGACACTCCACACTTACTAAATGAATCCATAACTAAACACTCTGTTTTCTTCTTTGGATCTTCTCTACTTCCTCTGTCGATACTATCTGGTAAGGATCCCAAATTAATATGAATTACTTCAGTAATGATTGAACGAAGATTTTGTCAGCTAGTTCCTTCATGAGTACAGAGTTCTCAGAAAATTTGTAGTTTCATTTTTGGATAAAATCTCATGCTTTTGATGGCTACCTCCTCCGCCATCCCCTTCCCCCCACTCACCCCCCCCCCCTCCCTCCATGGGGGATATGTGGGATTGTCATGAAACTGGCAAGCCTCCCATTTTTATGCCCAACAGACAACATCTGATTGGCTGGTTTATACAGTGGTGACATCAAGGAAATGGCACGTACTGAGGAGGCACCTTCTACGTCCATAGATTATATTTGTGCACCCTATATATATATATATATATATATATGTTAATTTCATTATTTAAACAAATAATTCAGCCTAAACCTTGTAGAAGAAGAAACTGTTAAAAAGACAGAATTTTTTGCTATTGTAATTCCTGTAAATTAACCTTCTATTGGGTGCGGTGTTTATCGCAGTGAGATCGGACGCGGTGTATCAAATTGATCACACAGTTTATTCACGTGATCATTTATTAAATTCTGTTCACAAAACATATTATAAGTGCCAAAAACATATTAGCACAACTACAGTAGAAATATTCATCATTCAGATTTCTTACCGTCAATGTTAGGCTTTAGTAACAAATGATAAAAAGTCGCTTTTTCATTTGTTTCTTTATTATATTTCACTAATAAAACACATTATAAATGACAATTATCTTTACACAAAGGCTATTAAGACACTGGAGCAGAGCAACAATGATATTACAACTCATTCATTTGTTTCTTCGTCACTTTTTCACTGTGGTAACAAATGCGGAATTTTTCCACATTCAGAGCAAAAAGGTTCAATGTGTATCAAACAGATAGGCTTCTGACACTTTTTGCAACAATATTTTGTCAGTCTTTTTTTCTGTGCAGGTATTACACCTTTTCCTCTTGATCCCAGTCCCTTGTTCTTCATTTCTGGTTGTGTCTTCTGCTTCTTCACACGTTGGCCTATATTGTTGTAGCCGAAGCTGAAGATCTCTGAATTCCTGAGGAGTCCAAGCATCTATGAACCAAGTGAGGTAGAACTAACGCATGTGAGAGTTACTTCAGGAATCCTTTTCTTCGAATAAAATTTTCGTAGTTGCCATATTAAATTACTTGTGAATTTATTCCACTCATATTGATCATTGCAAAAAATATGACCATGGGCCAACGGCACACATTTCTTGCTACATTGTATGAAGTGGTCAACTTATCTGTAGTGTTGACTCCGCATTTGGTGCTATTGTACAATGTTACAATGGATGGCTTCTGTTTATCTCCAGTGCCAGCATCTACTGAATTATCTTCATGCAAACAGCCTTTCTTGAAGCCAAAAAGTGAACTATGGACAGCCCTGCCTTTACTGGTAGCAAACTCCGGAGGAATCTCACACTTGTTTTTCTTCATCGTCCCAACAAAAGAAAGATTTTTTCTTCTTAGCTCTTCTATCAAACCGATACTAGTAAACTAATTGTCTGCAGTCACATTTCGACCTGACTAATAAATTGGTTCACATAGTTGCAGAACATCTGAAGGTTTATTGCTAACATGGTACAATCCTTCTGGCTGTAGCCCAGCGTATATTTCCAGATTATAGAGATAAAATACTTGGGAATCCACAAGAGCATATATCTTAATTCCATATTTGTTTGGTTTGCTAGGTATTTATTGGAGAAAACTGCACCTTCCACGGAATCCTTCAAGTTTGTCATTTACTGTAATGTTTTCTCCAGGGTTGTAGGATTTCTGGCAATTCTGTACAAACAGAGAAAATATTTCCCGAATCGCTGTTATCTTGTCTAATTTTCTCCTTTCATTGCAAGTCACACAATTGTCGAATCTAAGGCACTGCATGATGAATTTGAAACGTTTTATGTTCATAACAAGACGAAATTTTTCAATTCCACCCCCATCACTTCCCCACAGATCTTCTAAGCTTTGTCTGTTACTCTCTCTCTCTCTCTCTCTCTCTCTCTCTCTCTCTCTCTCTCTCTCTCTCTCAGAAAAGAAGCTTTGGTGCTCTCAATATACTGATTGATATACAGAACTATAATCGACAAAATGTCGTCATCTATGAGGCAATTCCAACATTCCAAAGGCGTTCTCAATGCTTTCACCACACCTATAGGACCCGGTAACTTTCGAATAATATTGTGGGCCCTGAAACGAACTCTCTGCGATGGTGGAACTTTATTCCATTTTGTCTCTTTGTCCCTTCCAGTATAATAATGCTGGCTTTCTTCAAGTACTCCCTCGTCGTCTTCATTGTCGTTTTCCTCTGTTTCTGAATCTTCCTGCCGAACTTCAACTGCGTCATCACAATCTGTGTCTATTTCATCTTCAAAATCCTCTTGAACTTCCATCATTATCCTCATTGAACAACATTTTTTTGTATTTCTGCAACATGATTAGGGTAGTTGTACATCTTACTGTAGCCTGCCATGATCAAGTGTCTCACACCTAAAATGATAAAATTCCTATAAAATAACGCAGTCAGGCACAGTGTACCAATTTGATACCTGATAAACATTCTTAACCGACGATTAAACGGTCCAAAAAGAAAATAGTGCATTACACATTGTATATTAACATTGTACTACTTACTAAGTTATGTTGATAACCAAAGAAATGAATTGTTGAAATGCAACACGAACGGGCGCAGTGTATCAAACTGATCAGTCAGCACAAATATCGACAACAGAGCAGTTGTATCAATACTGAAGCACACAACAATGACAAGCGTTCGGAAAAGGCTAGCTACTAGCAAGTAGGCGACAGTGCTGCCACTCATTGACAAATAATTTACAGTAAACTTCGAGGTGTATCAATTTCAACAGCCGGCCCCGACAGAAGGTTAAACTTCAAACAATTTGTAGTTTCAGCACCTATTATTGTGATGATTTATAAGGGCTCCAAATTTTGGTCACGAGACAGTCAGTCTACGGCCGAGTTTCAGACGAGGAACCTGTGTTTGTTAGAATGACAACAATTCTTCAAATTAACTGTGGAATAAGTGTTACGCAATTAGGCCATGTGTTAAAACACTGACAGTGTCTGCTCCATATGCACATTCTTCAAGAATGGAGAACTTGGCGGTTAGGTTTTAACTGCTCATAGATGTTCAACAGTAAACTATTGTAGCAGTATGTGGAAGTTCACCCGCTAACTACTGATGAGACTTATTGAAAGTTATAACAACAGCACACTGGCAATATAACTGTGTATTATTAGGGGGTTGTGAAAAGTGAAATTAAAGTATTGTGAAATGCAACTGCGCATCTGTCGGCTACGTTATTTACTGTAGTCAGTGTCCAAATTACAAACCCCAATTTTCAGCCAGCATAAAAACGCAGTATGTTGACACCCAGGACAACAAACAAAGAAATAAAAAGCAAGTGGAACCGCTACAATTTCCTTAATTTTCCTGGGTGGGTGAAACACTGGTCTGACTCCTCCACTGTTCACTATTACACCTATCTTACAAGTTGTTGCACCACAGAACGGTCTTCCTGTATTTGTTGAATGGCATCGCCTCTAGGGTTTTCTAGAAACATTGACTTAATATTGCAGACTGCATACCTGTTTCTTCTGAGTTCCATTGTGACATGACCCATCTCTAAGCCAAGGTGTTCCTTGTCCAGAATAGTCCTGGCTCTATGAAATACAGAGGTCAGCATAGCTCTCTTCTGACCTGAACAACGAAAGCTATGCCCATTGAGAAACAAGCCTGTGTATGTTAGTTTTCAATACACAGAATGGCTAAGTCATCCATCTGCTTGCCATTCCGTCAACACATCTAAGAAAGACAGATTTCTATCCTCCTCCATCCCCGTCACAAATCTTATGTTTGAGTGCACGATGTTCATATGATCAATTATTGGAAATCTGATTACAGTAGCAACGAAAATTTGCCTCTGTGATTAAAACTTCAATAGAGACAATGGTTGAGCAAATGACAATGCGTGGAACTGTGCATTTGACAAAGAAAGAGCACAGAACAAAGTTTATCATAATTTACTACCCGATGTGAGAGACGGCACTGCAAGTGACTAGATAGAGTGCACAAACAGTCTATGAATGTACAGGATGCCAAACGAGAACACGCCATTTCTGTTATGTTGCCATGACTTAATCTAGCCAACCAGATACTGTCCTTTGGGCATAAAAGTGGGAACCTCGCCAGTCTCTCAACAGTCAGACATAGCCCCTGGTGCCGGTGATGAAGGTAGTCACTGAAAGTTTGGGACATAACCGAATCTGACGTACTGAGTTCACTAAAAACCTTTTATCCAAGAACTCTGACACAAAAGACTTCTCAGCCATACATCTTTCATGGATGGAATACACTTATTGAGTGATCTTTCAATCTCATCCTTGAGATCAGTCTTTCCCAACAAAAGTGGCTTTTCCGCTTTAAACATCCTGTACACATACTCCAAGAGATTTATTGAATGTGAAATACTTTGTAGGTCTTTCTGCATTTCACTACATTTTTTCTAGCATTGCAATTCCCCCACATATACCAGCACCATATGCAAACAGTCTCATGGTAATTCTGACATTATCTGCTACACCATTTAAATATACTATGAACTATAATGGTTCTGTAACAGCCCCTTGAAGTATCCTGTGAAGTTACTTTTACATCCGAATATTTCTCTTAATTAGGAAAGAGATTCTGTGTACTATCTGCTATGAACCCTCCAATACATTCAGAAAATTGGTGTGATATTCCATACACTTTTATTTTGTTCATTAAGAGGCAGTGCCTTCCAGAAGTAAAGGCACATGCTATTAACTTGTATGCCAGTATCTATTGCCTTCTGGGTCTCTTGAGAAAACAAAGCAAGCCAAGTTTCACATGATTGTTAGTTTGCAGAGTATTTGTTGGGACTTCAAGACAAAAAAAAGATGTCTATCTATAATTCTGTGGATCTGTTCAACAACCTTTCTACAAAATGGGAATAGCCTGTGCATTTTTCCAATCACTTTGGATGCTTCGTTCTTTCAGCGACCTAAGATAAACAGCGAAGAGCAGAAAATGCTTTGGCATACTTTATGTAGAATCTTACAGATATTTCATCAGGTTCCTTTTCTTTGCTCTATCGGTACAATTTTAACTGATTTTCAATTCTATATTTACTTATTTACTTGTCTGGCATTTTAGTGTTCATATGATGACTGAAAGTAGGAACTTCAGTACATTCCTAAGAAAAACAATTTAGGTAAAACAAATTTAGTCTTTCTGTTTTTCCACTGTCATCCTCTGCTTTGCTGTGCTGGTACAGCGAACGGCTGAAAGCAAGGGGACACAACAGTCTTAATTTTTCCCGAGGGCATGCAGCTTTACTGTATGGTTAATGACGATGGCGTCCTCTTGGGTTAAATATTCTGGAGGTAAAATAGTCCCCCATTCAGATCTCCGGGCGGGCACTACTCAAGAGGACGTCGTTATCAGGAGAAAGAAAACTGGCGTTCTACGGATCGGAGCGTGGAATGTCAGATCCCTTAATCGGTCAGGTAGGTTAGAAAATTTTAAAAGGGAAATGGATAGGTTAAAGTTAGATATAGTGGGAATTAGTGAACTTCAGTGGCAGCAGGAACTGGATTTCTGGTCAGGTTAATATAGAGTTATAAATACAAAGTAAAATAGGGGTAATGCAGGAGTAGGTTTAATAATGAATAAAAAAATAGGAATGCGGGTAAGCTACTACAAACAGCATAGTGAACGCATTATTGTGGCCAAGATAGACACGAAGCCCACACCTACTACAGTAGTACAAGTTTATATGCCAACTAGCTCTGCAGATGACGAAGAAATTGAAGAAATGTATGATGAAATAAAAGAAATTATTCAGATAGTGAAGGGAGACGAAAATTTAGTAGTCATGGGTGACTGGAATTCGGTAGTAGGAAAAGCGAGAGAAGGAAACATAGTAGGTGAATATGGATTGGGGCTAAGAAATGAAAGAGGAAGCCACCTGGTAGAATTTTGCACAGAGTGCAACTTAATCATAGCTAACACTTGGTTCAAGAATCATGAAAGAAGGTTGTATACATGGAAGAATCCTGGAGATACTAGAAGGTATCAGATAGATTATATAATGGTAAGACAGAGATTTAGGAACCAGGTATTAAATTGTAAGACATTTCCAGGCGCAGATGTGGACTGTGACCACAATATATTGGTTATGAACTGTAGATTAAAACTGAAGAAACTGCAATTAGGTGGGAATTTAAGGAGATGGGACCTGGATAAACTGACTAAACCAGAGGTTCAGGGAGAGAGTAAGGGGACAAATGGCAGGGATGGGAGAAAGAAATACAGTAGAAGAAGAAAGGGTAGCTTTGAGGGATCAAGTAGTGAAGGCAGCGGAGGATCAAGTAGGTAAAGAGATGAGGGCTAGTAGAAATCCTTGGGTAACAGAAGAAATATTGAATTTAATTGCTGAAAGGAGAAAATATAAAAATGCAGTAAATGAAGCAGGCAAAAAGGTATACAAACGTCTCAAAAATGAGATCGACAGGAAGTGCAAAATGGCTATGCAGGGATGGCTAGAGGACAAATGTAAGGATGTAGAGGCTTATCTCACTAGGGGTAAGATAGATACTGCCTACAGGAAAATTAAAGAGACCTTTGGAGAGAAGAGAACCACTTGTATGAAAATCAAGAGCTCAGATGGAAACCCAGTTCTAAGCAAAGAAGGGAAGGCAGAGAGGTGGAAGGAGTATATAGAGGGTCTATACAAGGGCGATGTACTTGAGGACAATATTATGGAAATGGAAGAGGCTGTAGATGAAGACAAAATGGGAGATAAGATACGGCGTAAAGAGTTTGACAGAGCACTGAAAGACCTGAGTCGAAACAAGGCCCCGGGAGTAGACAACATTCCATTAGAACTACTGACTGCCTTGGGAGAGCCAATCATGATAAAACTCTACCAGCTGCTGAGCAAGATGCATGAGACAGGCGAAATACCCTCAGACTTCAAGAAGAATATAATAATTCCAATTCCAAAGAAAGCAGGTGCTGACAGATGTGAAAATTACCGAACTATCAGTTTAATAAGTCACAGCTGCAAAATACTAACGTGAATTCTTTACAGACGAATGGAAAAACTGGTAGATGCGGACCTCGAGGAGGATCAGTTTGGATTCCGTAGAAATGTTCGAACACGTGAGGCAATACTGACCTTACGACGTATCTTAGAAGAAAGATTAAGAACAGGCAAACCTACGTTTCTAGCATTTGTAGATTTGGAGAAAGCTTTTGACAATGTTGACTGGAATACTCTCTTTCAAATTCTGAAGGTGTCAGGGGTAAAATACAGGGAGCAAAAGGCTATTTACAATTTGTACAGAAACTAGATGGCAGTTATAAGAGTCGAGGGGCATGAAAGGGAAGCAGTTGTTGGGAAGGGAGTAAGACAGGGTTGTAGCCTCTCCCCGATGTTATTCAATCTGTATATTGAGCAAGCAGTAAAGGAAACAAAAGAAAAATTCAGATTAGGTATTAAAATTCATGGAGAAGAAGTAAAAACTTTGAGGTTCGCCATTGACATTGTAATTCTGTCAGAGACAGCAAAGGACTTGGAAGAGCACTTGAATGGAAAGGATAGTGTCTTGAAAGGATGATATAAGATGAACATCAACAAAAGCAAAACGAGGATAATGGAATGTAGTCGAATTAAGTCGGGTGATGCTGAGGGTATTAGATTAGGAAATGAGACACTTAAAGTAGTAAAGGAATTTTGCTATTTGGGGAGCAAAATAGCTGATGATGGTCGAAGTAGAGAGGATATAAAATGTAGACTGGCAATGGGAAGGAAAGCGTTTCTGAAGAACAGACATTTGTTAACATCGAATATAGATTTAAGTGTCAGGAAGTCGTTTCTGAAAGTATTTGTATGGAGTGTAGCCATGTATGGAAGTGAAACATGGATGATAAATAGTTTAGACAAGAAGAGAAAAGAAGCTTTCAAAATGTGGTGCTACAGAAGAATGCTGAAGATTAGATGGGTAGATCACATAACTAATGAGGAGGTATTGAATAAAATTAGGGAGAGGAGGAGTTTGTGGCACAGCTTGACCAGAAGAAGGGATCGATTGGTAGGACATGTTCTAAGGCATCAAGGGATCACCAATTTAGTATTGGAGGGCAGCGTGAAGGGTAAAAATCGTAGAGGGAGACCAAGAGATGAAAACACTAAGCAGATTCAGAAGGATGTAGATTGCAGTAGGTACGGGAAGATGAAGAAGCTTTCACAGGATAGAGTAGCATGGAGAGCTGCATCAAACCAGTCTCAGGACTGAGGAACACAACAACAAAAACCTCTACTTTGATGCCACTATGGTCTAAGAGTGTCTGAACGAATGGCTTTGATCCATTTACTATTGTAAGGTAAGACCAAATATTTTTACAACTTTCTGACGGATCAGCACACACAAGTTTACTTTCTAATTCACTAACTGCTTCATGCCTGGCTCTTCTTACACTAATTTCACCTTTCTTTAATTTTTCTTTGTCTGTCAGGCTTTGCTCCATTTAAATCTGCTGTGACACTATCTCTGCTTTCTAACATGGCTGTCACACTATAACTTTTGAGTCTCCTATTTCTCAAAGATTCACTCAGCACATGTCCGTTCAGGGTGTACTGTACAATACCTCAACTTTCTTCCCCACATCTTGTGCCCCACATATACATCTCTGATGTTGACTCCTCAGGTAATCTGGAATCTGTTTCCTGTTATACCTATTAAGGAGAAACAGCTTCCTACCTTCCTTTTTAGTCATGTCGACATCTGTAGTCAGTGATTTCCCAAATTGTTATTGTATTCACGTGTAAAGGACCCTACTCATTGTTTTAGAGATACTGTACTCTGCAACTCGCATGAAACTCAAGAACATTTTTCTGACTATAAGTTGACTTTGGTTATGCAACTGATTTCAGCTTATCCTAACAGAAAACAAAGTTCCTCAGAGTGATTTATTATTGTATCCTCCTCCGTTGCCAGAATACCTTACAAAAATATCTAACAATGGTAACCCCAGATAGTAATATCAACAATGTATGAAAAGACAGATTGATACTTACCACAAAGATGACACATTAAGTTGCAGACAGGCACAATTAGAAGACAATTACGCATAAGCTTTCAGCCACAGCCTTCATCAGAAAAAGAGAAACACACCATTCATTTATACAAGAATGCACACCTCACAGACATGAGAGCCAACTCCGGCAGCTCATGTGGAATGAAAGCAGCAATTGGAGGGGGGGGGGGGTAGCAGTGTACGAGTGGGGGAAGTGAGGAGTGCTGTCAGGTAGAGTGTGCAGGGACTAGAATACCAAAAGGCCCAGTGTTGGAAGGTTGGGGGGCAGGGAAGTGTGGAAAACAGAGCAAAAAAGGAGAGGAGTGGAGTGGAGTGGAGTGGAGTGGAGAAAGATGGGTGGGTAAGTTGGCAGAGGGTGGCAAACAAATATGATAGGAGATGATAACGGAGAGGATGTGACAGGACAGAGGCAGTGGAAACTGACTGTAGGTTGATGTCATGATAATTAGAGGAGCAGAGAATATGTTGTAAGGATAACTCCCATCTGTGCAGTTCAGAAATGATGATGGTGGAGGGGATGATCCAGATAGCTTTGAGAGTGAAGCACCCACTGAAATCAAACATGTTATGTTCAGCTCCATGTTGTGCTTCAAGTGGTCTAATTTGCTCTGGGCCACAGTTTGGTAGTGGCCATTCATCCTGGTGGATAGCTGGTTAGTTGTCACACCAATATAAAAAGCCGTGCAATGATTGCAACAGAGCTGGTAAATGACATGGCTGCCTTTTTACAGGTGGCCCGACCCCTGATGGGGTAGGAAAAACTTTGGACAGGACTGGAATAAGAAGCAGCAAGGGGTTGGGAGTGGGAGAGGCACAGGGATGGACTAGGATGTTGAGGAGAATGGATGGGCGATGAAACACCACTGTAGGAAGGGTGGGAAAGATCTTTGGTAGGATCCTGCTCGTTTCAGGACATAATAATAGCTAATCAAAGTCCTGCCGAAGGATGTGATTGAGTTGTTGCAGTCCAGGACAGTACTGGGTGTGGAGAAAGCAATCCTTTGTGGCTGGTTCTTGAGGTGGTGAGAGGATTGGGCATGTGAGGAGTTGAGAAGGACCATGTAAGGAGGACAGGAGGGAAGGTGTTGAGGTTGTGAATAAAATAAGATAGGGTGTCTTCGACCCAAGTCCAGATCGTGAAGATACCGTCAATGAACCTGAATCAGGCTAGGGATTTGGGAGGCTAGGAAGGTCCCCTCTAGATGGCCCATAAACAGATTGCCATAGGAGGATGCCACATGGGTGCCCATGGCTGTGCCGCAAATTTGTCTGTACACCTTCCTTTCAAAGGAGAAGTAGTAGTGAGTTAGGACAAAGTTAGTAACGTGAATGAGGTCGTGAGTTTGGAGTCTGAAGGATGTTGGTACAGGTAGTGTTCAATAGCAGTAAGCCATGGGCATGAGGGATGTTGTTGTATACAGAGGTGGCATCAACAGTGATTAGTGGGGATCCAGAAGGTACAGGTATGTGGTTGGTGGAGAGTTTGTGAAGGAAGTGTTTGGTGTCTTTGACATGGGAGGCTAGATTACAGGCAATTGTTTTAAGGCTTTGGTCAAGAGAGCCGAAATTCTTTCTGTGGGGCACAATAACCAGCAACAATTTTTGGCTTTGTGAATTTTGGGAAGCATGTAGAAGATAGGTGTGCAGGGTGTCATAGGGGTGAGAAGGGAAATGGAGACAAGTGAGAAGTTCTAGGAATGGCCTAAGGGTTTAAGCATGGATTGCAGATTGTGTTTGACTTTTGGGTGGGATCAATCTGATAGAGTTTATGGGAGTCAGATAATTGGTGGAGCCCTTCCAACGTGTAGTCACTATGATTTATAACAACAGTGGCAGAACATTTGTCTATAGATATGATGATTATGGCATGATTAGTTTTGAGGTTGCGTACGGCTACTCTTTCTTCTGCTGAAAGGTTGGTGTTCTGAGGAAGGAATAGAGGTATGGATGGTGAGGCTGTTGGAGGTAAGGAATTTGTGGAAGGTGATCAGTTGGTAGTTAAGTGGGAGGGAGGGGGGAGTTCATGGTTGAATGGTTGTATAAACTGGAAGAGGCAGGGTTCAATGTTGGAATTAGGTTGGCTATGGTTGGATGGATGGATGGATGGATGGATGGGTATGGTGGATATGGGCGCTCAACAGTGTAGTCTTAAGTGCCCGAACGGAAACAACGGACGAGTGTCACTAAAATGCAGCAAGTGCTAAAATAGGACTAAAATTAAAAGTGAAAGGCTACATAGGCAGTTTGCACGTCAACAATTGCAAAGTGGAATGCAGCACATAAAGAGGATAACTGTAAGAGAATGTAGGTGAAATTGTTAAAATAAAGCACAAAGGGCATGTTTGGAACTGGCCTATTACAAGTATAAAAAGGAGTGGTAAGCCACTCGGCAACACACTAAAAATTCCAGTGATTCGTACGCCACAGGCATCACACAGTGGGGGTTCCTCTCGCCGTAGTAAGAAGGCATGTGTAAGAGGACAGTGTCCTATGTGAAGACGTTTAAGGGTCACTTCGTCACGCCTAGGTGACCGGCAGGAGGAACACCATGGCTGGATGGTGCGTTTCACCAATCACAGCTTATTTTCCCTCACCACCAGACATTCCTCCTCCCACAATTGCGTACACTTCCGCCGCAGCACAGAAACAATACCTTGCAAAGGAATAGAACATTGTGTCACCTCCGGTAATCTGCGGGCATCCTTGGCAGCTCTATCAGCTTGTTCATTTCCCCGTATGCCCACATGCCCTGGCACCCAGCAAAAGGACACTTGCTTGCCCTGTTGTTGGAGGATGTACAGTTGGTCGTAAATCAGCTGTTCCAACTTCTCCGCTGGGTACAGGTGCTGCAGGGACTGTAATGCGCTCATTGAGTCAGAGCAAATTAGAAAGTTTTTGCCCTGAGTACACCGTATCTGCTCCAATGCCTTCAGGATCGCGTGAAGTTCTGCGGAAAAAACAGTGTATTCCTGGGGAAGGCGAATCCTGATGACACATTCAGGGAACACTACTGAGCAGCCAAGAAAATCCCCCTGTTGGGATCCATCAGTGTATACTACTGTAAAATCATGATGCCTATCTAAAAATGTTAAAAAATAAAGATTTGAAAGTAAAATCTGATGTACTGTCTTTCTTAAAATTTGCCAAATCTAAAATCAGTCTGGGCCTCTGGAAGAGCCAAGGTGGGTATCTGCTCCAACCTCGACATGAAACATTAAAACCGGCCACACCCATCGCTAAAATGCAATCCTTTGCACGCATCCCATTGGGCCTTGTTGCTCGTTGCCGGTTGCGAAAAAGCCTTTCCAGTGGAGGCCGAGCAACAGTGTCGTATGTCGGCGTGTATGGTGTGGATAATGTTTTATAGGCCTGGCGCACCATTAGTAGACGCTGCCGGAGGTGAAGTGGCGGTTCACCTGCCTTTGCACACAGGCTCAGTATGGGGCTCATTCTGAACGCCCCAGTGGCCAGCCGAATCCCCTCATGGTGCACCACATCCAACAGCTTCAAATAAATGGGTCTTGCAGACCCATACACCGTGCATCCATAATCAAGCTGGGAGCACACGAAAGCTCTGTAAAACCGGAGCAGACAAGTCCTGTCTGCTCCCCATGTGAGGTGACTAAGACATTTTAAAATAGACAGCGCCTTAAGAGACCGTTTTTTAAGTTCCTTAATGTGTGGCAGCCACGTAAGCTTAGAATCAAAAGTGAGGCCCAGAAACTTCACCGTGTCTTTAAAATTCAGAACGGTGTCCCTCATCCTCAACTCAGGCAAGTCAAAAATGGAACGAGAATGATTAAAAAGAACACACACTGACTTATCAGTTGAAAACTGAAAACCACTCCTCTGTGCCCAGTCATCCAAACGTCGGACAGTGAGTTGCAACTGACGAGTCATCGTTGCAAGGCTGAATGAAGAGCAAAATACAGAGAAATCGTCCACAAACAAGGAACACTGCACAGGACTTTTCACAACAGACGTAATACTATTAATAGCAATAGCAAAGACCGTCACACTTAAAACACTACCTTGAGGGACACCGTTCTCTTGTTCAAAGCGACTAGACAGTACGTCTCCGACTCTGTACCGAAAATAACGTGGCGACAGGAAGGACCGAATAAAATTGGGAAGACATCCACGAAAACCCCAGTCGTGGAGCTGCCTGATGATAAGATGCCTCCAAGTAGTGTCGTATGCCTTTTCAATGTCAAAAAATATTCCCAACAGGTGATGCTGGCGCAGGAAAGCCTGTTGTATGGCCGCCTCCAGGAGGGCCAGGTAATCAAAGGTGGAGCGATACCTCCTGAACCCACACTGAAAGCAACTAAGGAGTTGTCTGGATTCTAGCATCCAGACAAGGCGCCGGTTGACCAACCGCTCCAAGGTCTTTCCCACGCAGCTAGTGAGGGCAATACTATGGTAACTACCTGGGCACATGTGGTCTTTCCCAGGTTTTAAAAGAGGAATTAAAATTGCTTCACGCCACGAGTCGGGGAAGTGACCGGACATGCAAACTAGATTAAAAAGTCGGAGGAGGATTTCTTTATTTCCCCCTGTGAAGTGCCGCAGCATGCTATAGTGGATTCTATCCTGACCAGGGGATGTATCACGAGCCCCACACAATGCAGAATCCAGTTCCCACATGGAAAACGGGCAGTTGTACTCTTCTGTATTGGGTGAGTGGAAGTCAAAACTGCTTCTCTCAGCAGCCACTCTGTGGGGCTGGAAAGCTGGATTCTGACTGGCGGTTGCAGTAATAGCTGCAAAATGAGCCGCCATAGACTGGGCAATATCTTTTGGGGTCGTGTGGAGAGTACCATTCCACATTATAGCAGCCATAGGGCACCTCCCACCTCTCCAAGAAATCCTCCTGATGGTCTCCCATACAATGGAACTTCGTGTAGAACGATTAATGGTGTTAAGGAACTGCTGCCACGACCTCTTCTTGCTCTCTCGTATAATCCGATGACACTTTGCCCTCACGACCCGAAAAGCTGCAAGGTTCTCTACAGTTGGCCGGCATTTGAACCTACGCAGAGCTGCCCGCCTAGCCCTGATTTGCACAGCGGCATTCGTCGCTCCACCAAGGGACAGGCTGCCGCTTTGGTTGTCCTGTGGACTGTGGGATGGACGCTTCACTGGCGCGGTGGATCACTTCAGTAATATGATCCACCCATTCCTGGACACTGACCCGATGTTCAAACTGGGCGAGTTGACTATAAGTGCCCAGTTGGCTCTACCGAGCACCCATTGAGGCGGTTTCCTTTCTGGTTCCACTGCATGTGGCAGGTGAATCCGGATGGGGACGTGATCGCTGCCATGTAAGTCATCAACCACTTCCCATGCAGCAGTGTGGGCGATTGCTGGAGAGCAAAGCGATAGATCAATGGCAGAGAACGACCCAGTTGCAATGCAAAAATGCGTGCTTTGGCCTGTATTTAGCAAATGGGCACTGGTAGACAGAAGAAGCCTCTCAATTGCTCTACCCCTGGGGCAAGTACTCACAGAGCCGCAAAGCATATTCTGTGCATTAAAATCACCACAGAGGATGAAGGGGTGGGGGAGCTGTGTAAGAAGATCACTGGAGCCTCTTCGTCAAGCACATCATCTGGGGCAGGTAAAGCGAACATACTGTTAGCATATGGCGCACATGTACTAATATTGCAACTGCCTGTAAATCCATCGTGAGGGAGAGAGGCGAGGAGTGGTAGTCGATGTTGACGAAGATACCTACTGCTCCTCGAGTTCTCTGTCCACTCAGGTCGTCCTTTTTGTGGAGGACATAACCACGTAGCTCTGGGGTGTATGTTTCACTGAAATTAGTCTCTTGCAGACATACACACATAGGTCTATCCTGAATCAATAGACGTAGTTCCTCCACATGTGTCCTGAACCCTTGCAGGTTCCATTGTAGTATGGGAGCCATCACGGTGGTTGTATTTTCTGCCTCTCTTTCCGCCGAGGTGGGGAGACTGCAGTGGGTGGAGGCTCAGTCTTGGGGCGAGATGATTGCCCCATATTCTCAGACTCCATCAGCTCTGGGGAAGAGTCTGATGAAGCGTCTAGCGGGACCACATTAACATGATCCGAGGGTTTACCAGCCGATTTAATCTGTTGGTGCTCCTTCACATGTGCTTTCCTTTGTTTAGAGGGCTTTGCTGGAACCGGAGCTGGGGCGTTTATGACCATGCTGGGCTTTGGAACAGCCTCAGCAGCCGGAGGTGCCTGGGGCTCTTCAATGTGAGCTACTGTACCTTTCTCTGCTATTCTAGGAGGGGCTACAGGCTCTGATACAGTTGCTGCCTTGCAAGTGC
This sequence comes from Schistocerca gregaria, assembly GCF_023897955.1. NCBI lineage: Eukaryota > Metazoa > Arthropoda > Insecta > Orthoptera > Acrididae > Schistocerca > Schistocerca gregaria. The sequence goes on from NC_064920.1 coordinate 655,623,965, forward strand.
ACTGACATGTGCACGTGTTCGTGCCAGCACTAACAACCTCCGCCTGTGGAGATTCATCGACCTTCAGAGGCAGCTTCTGAACAATGGAAGCAAAGGACGTAACGAATGTGGGGGGCTGCATGGCCTTAAAGATCTTTTTGGCTTCACTGTAGGGGATACACTTAGTTGTTTTTATTTCTTGTATTTTACGTTCCTCTAGGAAGATTCTACAGTCCCTACTCCAAACAGGTTGGCCTTCAGAACAGTTTATACATCTGACAGGCGACAAACAGTCAATTCCGTCATGGGCAGCCTTACTACAGTTGCCACACATCGCTTCTCCCTTACACCCTAGAGTTGTATGCCCAAAACGCTGGCACTTAAAAAAGCGCATTGGGTTTGGGACATAAGACTGGACGTTTAGTCGAAGAAATCCTGCCTTGACGTGTTCTGGGAGTTTGGGGGGTATTGAAAGTAAGAATGAAGGAGTCTGATTTCACCAAGTTCCCATCCACCCTTTTCATGATGTTCTGAACGTCAACAATTCCCTCCTCTTTAATTCTTCTACAGGAATGTCCACGAGATCCCTACAGGTAACAACACCCTTACTGGAGTTCAGGGTGCTGTGAAGTTCTGTATCGATAGTGTATTCCCCCAAGCTTTTAGCTGTTTGAAGGTTAACTGCTTGCTGAGCAGTTGATGTTTCAACAAGTAGTGTCCCATTCCGTAAACGCTTCACTGATTTTAAAGTTCCAGCTATTCCTTCTAGACCCTTTTGGATATAGAATGGCGAAACCTTTTCAAAGGAACCCTCTTTTCTTTTTATAATTAAAAACACATTCTGATTTTCAGTATGTGCTCTGTTACTCTGAACTACTGTACGTTTGCTGACGCCGGAGTCAGGAGGACTGGCTAACCTAGCCCTCTTGTTGGATTGGGTGGTAGTGCCTACCAGCGGTCCACCCATCCCACTGGCCAGCGAAAAATTAGGAGGAGGAAAAGAGGAAGAATTCGTGGTATTCATGGTCGTCCCACGAGCAGCTAGGGAAACTTACGTCCATCCAGACAAGAGCACCGTGTGACTGGATAAGCCTTGTACAACTGAGGTGTGGCAGGTTCCCCAGAGGTTTCCCACTAGTGACTGTTCCACCTCAACAGCCATGCATCTTATAGGCGCACAGCACACCTTAAGATTGAAGGGTTTTTTATAGAGGTATGTACCGTCCTCACGATCCAGGCAACCAAACCAAGATCCCCGGTCCCTAAGACACACGACGTTCCACTGTTGCGCCAAACAATGGTCGCTGAAGCATGCCCAGAGCTTACGGTATCAGCAGACTGGCGGCACACACCAATCCACAGCTCGAGGACCCCGGGTTCGCCAAGCCCGTACCCAGCAAACGAATGCTGAGCCCCCTGAGGGATCTATGGTTGGAGGGATTGGCAGCAAAGAAGTGTTTTCATTGCAGGGATCGCGAAGGAGAGCAGATTCCCAGCTGCCCGCCAGAATGAATGGCCACCATCAAACTGTGGCCAAGAGCAATGTAAATACCCTGTGGCACAACATGCAGATGAACATATCATGCTCGATTTCAATGGCTGCTTCACTTCCCTGGCTATCTGGATCCTGCCCTTCACCACAAGCTTTTCTAAACTGCGCAGATGGGAGTTACCCTTTCAACATGTTTTCCACTCCCATAATTATCCCAGCCTAAACCTGTGGTAACATACTGTCCCAACACCCTTCACCCAACAGTTTCCACCCCCTCTGTCCTATCACCACCTCTCCATGCTCACCTCCCATCCTCTTTGTTTGCCATCCTCTGCCAATGCACCTGTCATCTTTCATCTTTCCCCACTCTTCTCCTTTATCATTCCATTTTCCCTACCTCCTGCCCCACAGCCTCCTGATGCTCCACCCGTTGGCATTCTAGTCCCTGCACATGCCATCAGACACCGCTGTTCTCTTCCCCCACCTGTACACTGCTGCTTCCATCCCACATGATAGTTGCATTCTGGCCTGAGCTGTGGGCATTGGTGGTCTTGCGTGTGTGAGGCATGCTTGTGTGTTTCTCTTTTTCTGACAAAGGCTGTGGCCAAAAGCTTATGTGTAAGTGTCTTAATTGTGCCTGCCTGCAACATAGTATGTCATCTTTATGGTAAGTAGCAATCTATCTTTTACTGCATTGTTGTTACAAAAATACCTACAATCTGTATTACAAATTATAAGTACCTTACAAAATTATACACTTTCTAATACATACTTCATACACACCTATGGTGATCACATAATAAAAAAATAAAAAGCAAAAAATTCATCTAGATAAGATTTTTGCACCCTCTTAGTATGCTAATTAAATGAAAACTGTCAGCAATACTACCAGACTATATTACCACTACTTTTACAACAACATTATCACAGTACAAGTGTTAGAAACAGTAAACTCACCATTGATACAAGTCTAGCATTTTCTTCTATTTTTAGCTGAAATTCTTCATCAATAACGTGATTATCATGGTCCAAAGGTTTCTCTGTTTCTGAACTTTTCAATTTGCCTTTCTTCACACGAGACTAAAAAACATAAAAAGTCTTTTAAAATCAAGGTCTTTAGGAAGGGAAGACAAAAACAAGCACACACAAAGTGGGATCCTATTATACAAGTATCTCAAAACTCAGTATGGGGAGGGCAAGATATATTAACACTAGAGCCATGTTTTGGTCTCACTACCTAAGAGTTCTTGTTTATTAATAAACATGTCAGAAATTTATAAAAATAATGGAAGTGATGCTGAAAACTTTAGAAGATAGTGTCAGGAAAACAGTGCAAGAAATCAACGGATGAATGAATCACATGTGAGATGATCGTAGAAATGGATGACATGAAGAAATTTAACTATGTAAATACAGTAATTCAGAAAGAAGTATAATAAACTGAACAGTGCACTATGAAGGATAAGGCATGCAAAGACTTGACATTAACAAAGAATGAACGGAACTATACCCATACCGGAATTGAAGTGATTGACAAATAGTTTTTACAAAGCAGCAAGCATAACCAACAAACACTCAGAGAATGAGCTTAGTTCCATCTCCTGTTTTGTACACTGTTGCCATATCACTACGTGGATGACAAATACAGCTGGTAACATAACTGTTGTTATTTGCTTTCATAATGTGCTTAATTTTATTATAATATGCAAAAGAATTGTTGCAGTGAATAGTGAAAGTGAGCAGCAAAGTTTTAGACTATTCAATCCTCTACTGTGCCATGGCCATAGGACATGCGAATAACAATGAACAACCCTTTCCATGTATAGCTGTCAGTCACCCTGCTTTTTTGATCTTGGTACAGAAAATCAGGAAAAGATTAGGTAAAACAAATGAAGCAGCCAGAAATTGAACAAAGAGAAAAACCCTCACAAATCGATAAACAAGCACAAAAATACCTATGAAAATGTAGCTTCAGAGTCTGAAAAAAAAAATAATAATAATTCGTTATGTATAATCCTTTACCATTTAAGGTCAGAGCATTACCACAAGTCAAAATAGAGAAGACTTGCAATCTGTGTGTGCTGTCAGCCACATTGGAAACTTTGTTTCGAATAAACAAGAGGTTGAAAATGGTATATTAGCTGTTCGTAAACTAAATGGGGCAACTACCCACTGAGCTACCATTATAATAACAGATTTTTCAGGTGTACTTTCACACTCGCTCTATTAAGGTCTACCATAGTGTGTGGAAATAAATCTGCACTTTAGTCAATTAGTACAATATCTGAAAAACAAAAGTTCCTCAAACATATTCCATTTACACATATTCCACCATTTTTATTCCACTTTAAAGATCTGAAGCCTTCCTCTACGACTTCTGAGTATAGTTTTGGTGATTTATAATGTCACCATTTATTTATTTTTCCACTTGTGAATTTCCCACATCTAAGTGGAGTTCTAAGGTTGTTTTATATACTTCCTCAAAGTCTATGACAACCCAATAAAGCAGTAACCATCCATGTTGTTAGTGTTTTGAGTGTTCACTCCAAGTGTTTACATACTCACCATATCATCCATGACAAATATTGTTAAAATTAGTAAATCAACAAATATTCACAAATGGATAAAAGTTAAAACATTAGTTTAGGTTTGGTTTCAAAACATTATGCTAAGATACAAATACAGGAGGAGAATAAATCAAAAACAAAGGAACACTGACATGAGGCTGGCTAACAATTTTTTATTAAAAAAATTTCCAGAAGACATTTTTTAACTCTTTTGAAATGAATCTGAAGTTTCAGCAATATCACAGATCTCAAATGATGCTACTGGCATCAAAGAGGCCACAGGTTTCCCCTCAGGGTCCTCTCAATAAAACCGCAGCCCAGGGCAGCAGCCTGAAGCCATCTATCATGGCCAACACAGCTTCCTACTGTTACTGGACAGTGGCCAATAACCCCGTGTCAGCACAAAACACATGCTGTTCCTATTCCTCACGAAACTATGTCTGTCCGGGTACAACACGGAATACAACACTAACCTCACAGCTGTTAGATGCAATGTGAGTGCTGCTGCTGCATTTCTTCTTGCTATCAACTTGATAAAAAGTCTGCTCACATTAATTATTGCTCAAAAAATACATGAACACTTTAAAAAGTTAGTAAATCCTAACCAACACACTATATGGATGTCTCAGAAAGGGTCACACATGTTGTACCTAATTATGGAAACCGGGCATGGTTCAGATGGTAGCCCCTATCTCTCTATCTGTTTATGAGATCACCATAAACTATAATTTTGATGGCTTCCTTGCTGCTCCAAAATCAACTGGCCCAATTTAGTAGTCTAATCCATTCAAAAGTGAACATTTTCTGTCCCAGCTGTATTCACTGACTGGCAATTTATCTTTCTGCCAATACAGATACAATTCAAGGTGAGTGCAAGCTGTAGTGCACTGGGCAGAAACAGAGTTGCATTCTGTAGTGCTGAATGAAACACATCTAGAATGTTCACCTTAGACAGAAGGAATCTGGCTACCTGGCTTATCCTTGAATTCTGCTGTTTTGCTGTCTTAAAAATTACTTGGACATCAAACCAAGGGTTCAGTTTAAATGGTGACTGCATCATTTAAGTCTAAATTTTCCATGCATAATTTCAAGCCTAGTAAATTGTAAATAGAAAAAGTAAATACGAATTTGGAATTGGTTTTGCAGTAGCCAACAGAATAAGAGGAAATATCATGGACTTCAAAGATGTCCACAAAAGAATATGCTTGATAAGAATGAAAGGAAAGTTTTACAACCTAACGATTGTCTCATCTAATGCACCTACAGAAGGTAAAGATGATAATGAAAAAGACAGTTTTCAATATATAAATCAAATGATTTAGAAATTTTCCTAGGTAATGCCAATGCCAAGCAGGAAAAACAGGTCTTTCTGAGACCCTACAATGTCCCCCATAGTCTACATGATTCCTCCAACAACAACGGAATGAGACTAGTCAATCTGGCAATTTCAAAAAATCTAAGGATCATATATACCTACTTTCCTCAAAAAATCATTTATAAGATAACCTGGAAAATACCTGTCCAAAAAACACAAAACCAAACAGACACATATTAGTGGGTGCTAGACACGAAAGTGTTATTGAAAATATAAAATCTCAAAGAGGTGCAGAAATAGGTTCAGACCACTATATTGTGCTGACAGATTTTTGTGAAAGGACATAATGCAGAAACTGCAGGAGAAGAGATGCAGACCAGAAAATAAACACAGATTTACTGAAACATGACCACATTAAGGACAGATAAGCAATTCAAATTCTAATCAGGTTTTCTGACATGGAAGAAGAGGGAGATAATGTAGACAAGTTACGGTCGAAGCTCAAGATCAAATACAAACAGGCAGCAGAAGAAGTGCTGTAACCATTGGAGAGAAGGAGTAGTAGTAGAGGATGGTTTAATGGTAAGTGTAGACATGCAGGCAAAAAGAGGCTGCAGACAAACAAACAAGATGAAAGATTAAGGTCGGGATACATGAAAGTAGCTAGAGAAGCAAGGGAAGTCCTCCAAACAGAAACGCAGGAGTATATAAACAGCAAGCTAACACTGATAGGAAAGGAGCAAACAGTACACAATACGAGAGACTTTCGCAGGGCAGTCAGGTGCTTCGGGAAAAGATATAACATGACGATTGACATGATCAAGGGCCAAGTAGGCCAACCAATGACAGATTAAATGAAAGCAATGGAGACTACAAAAACTATTTGGAAAATCTCCTGAGTGTGAATGACACTGTCAACAGCACTGTGACAGCAGCATTACAGGAAGAAGAATTACATGGAGGAGAGAAATACCAATAGTGGAGAATAAAATGCCAAGCAGGGAAGCCGTAGGAGAATCCATAAAAATGCTCAAGAGAGGAAAGGCACCAGGAATAGATGGCATACCTGCAAAGACGCTGATAGAGGGAAGATATATCCTACAAGAGAGAGTATACCATCTAATCCGTTTAATTCAGAGACGAGAGAGCATCGTAGCACAATGGAAGCAGTCTGTTATCTTCCCAATATTAGAGAGAGGAGACAACATGAGATGTAGGAACTATAGAGGAATTACCTTACTATGCACAACTTATAGGATCCTGAGTATATTGTTGCTGAAGCTGCTAACACCACACACTGAGGAAGTAGTTGTATTCTAACAAGCAGAGTTTAGGAAGGGAAAATCAACAGTAGACAAACTAGATATAATAAGGCTAAAGATGTAAAGATCTGGGAATTTTGCAGAGATTTTCACTATCTTTTTGTGGGCTTCCAAGAAGCATAAAGAAGCATGTGACAGTGTGAACAGGCAAACAATATGGAAAGCACTGGAAATGGTGCACATTCCAAGAAAACTGATAATAATAATAATAGCACAAGCATGTATACAAGGAACAACATGCATGGTGGAAGTGACTGAAAAAAATGTCAAAAAAACACAATGTGAAAAGAGTGCAACAGGGTGACTGCCTCTCCCGCCTCCTGTTTAATCTGGTTCTTGAAAGAGAACCAACAAAGGTGACGAGCCTAGAGACAGGAATACAACTGGGTAGAAGAATCAATGCTGTTGTATATTTGGATGATGTAGTTTTAATAGCACAAAACGAGCAAAGTTTAGTTCATACGGCAAGAGCATTCATGGAAGAGTCAACAAGAGCAGGCCTGAACATGAATATGGATAAGACCAAATACCTTGTGAACAGGGAGAACAATTAAAACCTTTAGATGTACACAGTAAAATCTCTGAACGAGCAAAAGATTTTAAATATCTTGGAGCTGTACTCAGTGAAAGAAATGAGATAGACCTGGAAATAATGGCAAGAACCCAGGCAGGTAACAGGTCCAAGTCTGCACTCGGAATGCTGTTTAAGTCTTGGCTTCTATCGAACACACTAAGATATGGATCTATAGGATAGTAATATATCCTGTCATCCTATATGGAGCAGAGATCTGGACTGTGGCACAAAAGAAAGATAAACTGTTGACATTTGAGTATGTTCTGAGACAGGTTTATAGACCAATGAAGGATGGAGACGAGTGGAAAAGAGAAAAAAAAAAAAAAAAAAAACCATGAATTGCAGGGATTGTGAAAGACACAGGACATAGAAGCTGTGATAAGAGAGAGGAGACTGAGGTGATATGGGCACATAACTTGGCGAGAAGAGACTACCACCAGGCAGGTGGTAGAAGAAGACACCTTATGCAACAGACCGAGGAAACACGATAGCCGAGATGGTTGGTTGGTTGGGGTTTAAGGGACCAAACAGCAAGGTCATCAGTCCCTTGTTTCAGGTCCACTCCGATAGTGTGACATCTCAGAAATATTAGAACAATAAAAGGGAAAAAGCTAAAAAATGTAAAAGGGCAGTCATGTTGTCAATGGTAAAAACAAAATGAGGTAAGCCAGCAAGAGAGCGAACCCAACGCTACGCCTAAGCAGCAGAGGCAAGACCACCTGCGACTTAAAAGGTGCAACCGCTAGAATGTAGAAGTATGTATGGGAAAAAGAGACTAACCAATACTAAAAAAAAAAAAAAAAAAAAAAAAAAAAAAAAAAAAAAAAAAAAAAAAAAAAAAAGAGTAAAAGGGGAAGAAAAGAGGATCTCAGTCAGGGAGGGGAGTCGGGAATCTCCAAACATGGCTTACAGTGGGAGATACCCCAACACTCACCGCCCTGCCCCAACACCAGAGAGAGATTAAAAGCCTTAAAATTGAGAATAAAAACCACTTTCCCAGAGGAAACCTAAAACCAAGGAGACCATCAGACAATCGTCAGCCAACATCAAAGGTAAAGTGCGAGGGGGTCTGTACTTAGCATGCAGAGCCAAAAGAAGGGGACATTCAACCAAAATGTGGGCAACTGACTGGAACGCTCCACAACCACAAAGCGGGGGTGGCTCATCATGCAAAAGAAAACCATGGGTCAGCCTGGTATGGCCAATGCGAAGACGACACAGTGTGGTTGAGTCCTTTCAGGAGAAGCGAAAGGAAGAACGGCACGGGCCTGGTGTCACCTTAATCGCATGAAGTTTATTAGGCAGGGAAGTAGCCTCTCAAGAGTTGCCCCATGATTTTGCGAAGTGGGATTTGATGTGAAGCTGTAAATCCGCTGCAGAAGGGGTTACAGAAAACAGGGAGTAAGTGACTGCTCCCCCAGCCAAACGAACAGCGAGCTCATTACCGGGGATACCCACGTGGCCAGGGACCCAAAGGAAGTCAATGGAACAAGCAGCACGGTGAATATCAGCGAGATGGTCATGGATGGTAGAGACCAAGGGATGGCACAAAAAACACTGGTAAATAGCCAGAAGGCCACTCATTGAGTCCATACATAACAAAACGCGGTTGTGTTGGGACTGTTTAATAAAGGTAAGGGCCTGGGAAATTGCCATCAATTCCACAGAAAAAACCCCACATGTAGGTGGCGCCAGATGATTTTCTGTGCCAACAGAAGACGTGAAGGCATACCCCAGATGATCAGCCATCAGTGTAAAAAACAACAGCATCCCGAAACTCCCATAAAAGTCGGCGGAAAAACTAACGGAACACCATCGGGAGGGATGGAATCTTTCGGATCTCGGTGGAGATCCATCTGAATTTGAGGCCGAGGAACTAACCAAGGGGAGGGGGGAGGAGAGGAAGACAGGACAAAGAAGGAAGCTGAAAATCACGACAAAGAGACAAGGCAGAGCCCAACCGGTAAACCTGCCCGAGGGCAGGAATCAGGTGGGTGACGTCCATGGTCTTGGAACAGGATAGAATAGGAAGGATGAGTGGGAGAGGAACGGACAGTGAGTTCATAAGATACCAGAAGCTGGGACCGCTGAACAGAAAGAGGGTAGATCCCAGCTTCAACCAGGAGACTATCAACAGGGGTAGTAGGGAAGGCACCAGTGGCCAAACAGATACCACGATGGTGGACTGGATCCAGTATGTGCAGCGCGGAAGGAGCAGCCGAACCATAAACTTGACAACCATAGTCCAAGCAAGACAGAACTAGAGCACGATAAAGACGGAGAAGGACGGAGCGGTCTGCACCCCAAGAGGAGTGGGCAAGGAAGCAAAGGACATTGAGTTTACAGAAACATCCTATCTTCAGAAGTCTGATATGGGGCAGCCAAGTGAGCTGCTTGTCGAAAAGAAGACTCGGGAAATGAAACTGTGGGACCACAGGCAATCGCTGTGCGTCAAGATAGAGCTCTGGATCAGGGCGGATCGTAGTACGGTGACAGAAGTGGACCACCCGCAATTTTAAAGGAGAGAATTGAAACCCGTGTGAGAGGGTCCATGCAGAGGCACGCCGTATAGAACAATGGAGCTGCCACTCTGCAGAGGCCTTCGAAGAGGAACTAACCCAAGTGCAGAAATCATCCACATACAGAGCAGGGGTCACCAAAAGACCGATGGAGGCCACAACTCCATCTATAGCAATGAGGAAAAGAATGCCCGTCTCCTGGGTCCATGGAGAACTAAAAACAGTTCCAACCCGAACCCTGAATGACTGATGGAACAGGAACTGGCGGATAAAAATCGGGAGTGAGCCCCGAAGACCCCACTGATGAAGGTGAAGGGTAAGTAAAATGTGATGGCGCCAGGCCGTGTTATAGGCCTTGCGTAGGTCAGAAATATTGCAACCAAATGGCGCCGCTCGGAAAAAGCCTGCCGAACTGCAGATTCCAAGCGAAATAAATGATCGATTGGAGACCGCCCCTCTCGGAAGCCACACTAGTAAGGGGACAATAGATCCTGAGATTTGAGGACCCAATTGAGCCGACGGGCTAGCATCCGTTCAAGTAACTTACAAACAACATTGGGCAAACTAATTGTCTGGTGGCTATCAACAAATAGGGGGTTCTTACCAGGCTTAAGGACAGGAACCACGATGCTATCCCTCGACTGAGAAGGGAAGTCACCCTGGACCCAGATACGGTTAAAAACCCATAGAAGATGTTGCCGTTGTGGAGTGCTGAGATGTTGAAGCAGTTGGTTATGAATGGAGTCTGGGCCAGGGGCCGTATCATAAGAAGAAGGAATTGGGGAAAGAAATTCTGATTCAGTAAAATGTTCGTTGGAAGATTCTGACTGACAAGCGGTAAAACATAAGGTGGAAGCTTTGGTCCGCATTTTCCGGTAAAGGAAAGCAGCCGGATAGGAGGCTGATGGTGATGCCATTGCAAAATGGGTCGCAAGATGTTCCACGAGAATCAACGGGTCCATACAAAGGCCATCTGGGAGGTGAAGGCCTGGGAGGGTGGACTGCCGATAGCAAACTTGGAGAAAGTGAAGTGTAGCCCATACCCGTGACAGAGACAGTAGAACCGAGGGAAGAAACAAATCGTTCCCAACATATCCGCTTGCTCTGTTTGATTAAATAACGGGCCCTAGTGCAAAGGCACTTAAAGGTAATAAGGCTGGCAACGGATGGGTGTTGCGAAGCTCGACGGCGACCATGGATGGTGATGGCAATGGCAATGGGTGTACACCACAGGACATTCTGGCCACAAAATGGTCCAGATGAGCGCAGTACAGCAAGGCTAGCAGCACGAACAATCGCTTCAGACACGTCAAGTAGGACGTCATTAATACAACCCAACAAAGAGGGAGAAAACACGACCTGCGCAGTGTATAGAGGCCAAATGGCGAGTTGGAAAGACCAACGAGGTAACCTGTCCATCGGGGAGCAGGAAGGGAGAGAGATGGAGGGGGGAGAGAGAGAGAGAGAATCAACGGTAAATGGTCACTATCACAAAGGTCATCGTGTGGCGACCAGTGTAATGAAGGGAGGAGGGAGGGAGGGAGAAGAAAGAGAAAGATCAATAGCAGAAAAGGCACCATGACCGCCACTGAAATGAGTAGGGGAGCCATCATTAAGAAGGAACAAGTCACGGTCTGTAATAAACCGATCTAAGAGAAGACCTCGTCTAGATGGAAATGCACTGTCCCACAAGGGATGATGAGCATGAGGAGGAGGAAATTGCTGAAGAAGGGCAGTTAAGGCAGCAGGTGTAAGAGTCCTGTCAGGAGGGAGAAAGATTGCAAACTGTGAGATCAGAGTCCAGGTGGACCCTAACAGCAACCGCTTCCAATGTAGCCCTGGAAAGAAGGAAGGCTGCAATAGCTAGGGGCCCCGTGCTCGCCACGCACGTATCCACTAAAGAGTTGTGGACCCCCTGGGGGGGAGCTGAGATGGACTGATGAGATCAAAGAGGATGTGTGTAAGATGGGATTAGCTAAGGAAGACTACAGGGATCAAGGAAGATGGAGGAGGATGATTCGTCAGGCCAAAAACTGACTATGGTTTGTGCGGCCAACCTAGTACGTAGGGAATAATAATTTATTCTTTAACTGAGCTTATGTTATATAATATTACAGTCAGTAATTTGTGTGGGCAGGGATACGAAATATCACTTCCATGTCTCAAGTGTCACTTTCTATCCATCCCCACTCACAATTCCCAGGATGAAATATCATTAGGAAGGTCACCAATCAACTTGGAAATAACAAAAACTTGATTCAACACTAATATTACTGTTTTTTTATTATTTTTACTTGCACTTTCTTCCCAGCTCCACTCATTGGGGTACTAGGGCTGTCTTAACTCTCTCACCCTCCCATGTGATCCATGTGTTTCTAGATTTTGTTGGCTTTTTCCCCTCTTATTCTCACACTATTTGTTTTCTTAAACTGCCCCCCCCCCCCCCCCCCCCAACATCTCTAGAAGTGCTAGTGGTGTCTTACACTAAGAATATATTTTTTAGGTGCTAAGTCAGATGAACTAAGTTATTTCAATAATCCTCCAGGTGTTCCAGAATTGTGCTTACATGTTACCACTTTCCCAACCCCAACATCACAAATAGGTATGCTAGCAGTGTCTTAACCCTTTTGTGTTTTGGTAAATATAATAAACCAAGCAAGGTGGTGAAGTGGTTGGCACACTGGACTCTCATCCATGGGGACAACAGCTCAAACCTGCATCTGGTCATCCTGATTAGGTTTTCCGTGATTTCCCTAAACCGCTTCAGGAAAATGAAGGGACCAACACAGTAACTCCACCCCTTCACTACTGATTTTTCCTTGCTACAGAGCTTGTAGTTTCTTAGCACAGGTGACTCACAAGGAACCCCTCGAGTGTGAAGTCTCAAAAGGTGAATGATATTAACAGAATTCGATGCCCCGCATATTGTCTACTATGCTACCACAATAATGGTAATGACACTAACTCACAACAGCGTTACAGTGCTGGCAGTATTGATAAAAAGCAGCACAGTGACAATGACGAACAAAGCAAGCATTGCATTATATCAACAACAATAAATACTGACAAACGGGGTGATTTCTGATGGTTTTGTCGTTATTTTGATTGTATCTTTCGTGTATATTATTAGATTAAACCTACCCCCATGAACCATGGACCTTGCCGTTGGTGGGGAGGCTTGCATGCCTCAGCGATACAGATGGCCGTACTGTAGCTGCAACCACAATGGAGGGGTATCTGTTGAGGGGCCAGACAAACATGTGGTTCCTGAAGAGGGGCAGCAAGCTTTTCAGTAGTTGCAAGGGCAACAGTCTGGATAATTGACTGATCAGTCCTTTTAACACTAACCAAAACGGCTTTGCTGTGCTGGTACTTCGAACGACTGAAAGCAAGGGGAAACTACAGCCGTAATTTTTCCCGGGGGCTTGCAGCTTTACTGTATGGTTAAATGAAAATGGCGTCCTCTTGGGAAAAATATTCTGGAGGTAAAATAGTCCCCCATTCGGATCTCCGGGCAGGGACTACTCAAGAGGATGTCGTTATCAGGAGAAATAAAACTGGCGTTCTACGGATCGGAGCGTGGAATGTCAAATCCCTTAATCGGGCAGGTAGGTTAGAAAATTAAAAAAGGGAAATGGATAGGTTAAAGTTAGATATAGTGGGAATTAGTGAAGTCCGGTGGCAGGAGGAACAAGACTTTTGGTCAGGTGAATACAGGGTTATAAACACAAAATCAAATAGGGGTAATGCAGGAGTAGGTTTAATTATGAATGAAAAAATAGGAGTGCGGGTAAGCTACTACAAACAGCATAGTGAACGCATTATTGTGACCAAGATAGACATGAAGCCCATGCCTACTATGGCAGTTCAAGTTTATATGCCAACTAGCTCTGCAGATGATGATGAAATTGATTAAATGTATGATGAAATAAAAGAAATTATTCAGGTAGTGAAGGGAGATGAAAATTTAGTAGTCATGGGTGACGAATTCGAGAGTAGGAAAAGAGAGAGAAGGAAACATTGTGGGTGAATATGGATTGGGGGAGAGAAATGAAAGAGGAAGCAGTCTGGTAGAATTTTGCACAGAGCATAACTTAATCATAGATAACACTTGGTTCAAGAATCATGAAAGAGAGTTGTATACATGGAAGAATCCTTGAGATACTAGAAGGTATCAGATAGATTATATAATGGTAAGACGGAGATTTAGGAACCAGGTTTTAAATTGTAAGACATTTCCAGGGGCAGATGTGGACTCTGACCACAATCTATTGGTTATGACCTGTAGATTAAAACTGAAGAAACTGCAAAAAGGTGAGAATTTAAGGAGATGGGACCTGGATAAACTGACTAAACCAGAGGTTGTACAGAGTTTCAGGGAGAGCATAAGGGAACAATTGTCAGGAATGGGGGAAATAAATACAGTAGAAGAAGAATGGGCAGCTCTGAGGGATGAAGTAAGGAAGGCGGCAGAGGATCAAGTAGGTAAAAAGACAAGGGCTAGTAGAAATCCTTGGGTAACAGAAGAAATATTGAATTTAATTGATGAAAGGAGAAAATATAAAAACACAGTAAATGAAGCAGGCAAAAAGGAATACAAACGTCTCAAAAATGAGATCGAGAGGAAGTGCAAAATGGCTAAGCAGGGATGGCTAGAGGACAAATGTAAGGATGTAGAGGCCTACAGGAAAATTAAAGAGACCTATGGAGAAATACCTACTCTGAATTTTTCTTTTGTTTCCTTTACTGCTTGCTCAATATACAGATTGAATAGCATCGGGGAGAGGCTACAACCCTGTCTCACTCCCTTCCCAACCAATGCTTCCCTGAAAGTATTTGTTTGGAGTGTAGCCATGTATGGAAGTGAAACATGGACGATAACTAGTTTGGACAAGAAGAGAATAGAAGCTTTCGAAATGTGGTGCTACAGAAGAATACTGAAGATTAGATGGGTAGATCACGTAACTAATGAGGAGGTATTGAATAGGATTGGGGAGAAGAGAAGTTTGTGGCACAACTTGACTAGAAGAAGGGATCGGTTGGTAGGACATGTTTTGAGGCATCAAGGGATCACACATTTAGCATTGGAGGGCAGCGTGGAGGGTAAAAATCGTAGAGGGAGACCGAGAGATGAGCACACTAAGCAGATTCAGAAGGATGTAGGTTGCAGTAGGTACTGGGAGATGAAGCAGCTTGCACAGGATAGAGTAGCATGGAGAGCTGCATCAAACCAGTCTCAGGACTGAAGACAACAACAACAACATGGAGAAAAGAGAACCACTTGTGTGAATATCAAGAGCTCAGATGGAAACCCAGTTATAAACAAAGAAGGGAAAGCAGAAAGGTGGAAGGAGTATATAGAGGGTCTATACAGGGGCAATGTTCTTGAGGACAATATTATGGAAATGTAAGAGGATGTAGATGAAGATGAAATGGGAGATACGATACCGCATGAAGAGTTTGACAGAGCACTGAAAGACCTGAGTCGAAACAAGGCCCCCGGAGTAGACAACATTCCATTGGAACTATTGACAACCTTGGGAGAGCCAGTCCTGACAAAACTCTACCATCTGGTGAGCAAGATGTATGAGACAGGCGAAATACCCTCAGACTTCAAGAAGAATATAATAATTCCAATCCCAAAGAATGCAGGAGTTGACAGATGTGTAAATTACTGAACAATCAGTTTAATAAGCCACAGCTGCAAAATACTAACACAAATTCTTTACAGGCGAATGGAAAAACTAGTAGAGCCGACCTAGGGGAAGAAGATCAGTTTGGATTCCATAGAAATATTGGTACACGTGAAGCAATACTGACCTTACGACTTATCTTAAAAGCTAGATTAAGGAAAGGCAAACCTACATTTCTAGCATTTGTAGACTTAGAGAAAGCTTTTGACAATGTTGACTGGAATACTCTCTTTCAAATTCTGAAGGTGGCAGGGGTAAAATACAGGGAGTGAAAGGCTATTTACAATTTGTACAGGAACCAGATGGCAGTTACAAGAGTCGAGGGGCATGAAAGGGAAGCATTGGTTGGGAAGGGAGTGAGACAGGGTTGTAGCCTCTCCCCGATGCTATTCAATCTGTATATTGAGCAAGCAGTAAAGGAAACAAAAGAAAAATTCAGAGTAGGTATTAAATTCCATGGAGAAGAAATAAAAATGTTGAGGTTCACCGATGACATTGTAATTCTGTCAGAGGTGGTGGTGGTTACTGTTTAACGTCCCGTCGACAGCGAGGTCATTAGAGACAGAGCGCAAGCTCGGGTAAGGGAAGGATGTGAAAGGAAATCGGCCGTGCCCTATCAAAGGAACCATCGCGGCATTTGCCTGAAACGATTTAGGGAAATCACGGAAAACCTAAATCAGTATGGCTGGAGACGGAATTGAACCGTCGTCCTCCCGAATGCGAGTCCAGTGTGCTAACCACTGCGCCACCTCGCTCGGTAATTCTGTCAGAGTGAGCAAAGGACTTGGAAGAGCAATTGAATGGAATGGACAGTGTCTTGGAAGGAGGATATAAGATGAACATCAACGAAAGCAAAACGAGGATAATGGAATGTAGTCAAATTAAGTCGGGTGATGCTGAGGGAATTATATTAGGAAATGAAAGTAGTAAAGGAGTTTTGCTAGCTGGGGAGCAAAATAACTGATGATCGAAGTAGAGAGGATATAAAATGTAGACTGGCAATGACAATGAAAGCGTTTCTGAAGAAGAGAAATTTGTTAACATCGAGTATAGATTTCAGTGTCAGGAAGTCGTTTCTGAAAGTATTTGTATGGAGTGTAGCCATCTATGGAAGTGAAACATGGATGATAAATAGTTTAGACAAGAAGAGAAAAGAAGCTTTCGAAATGTGGTGCTACAAAAGAATGCTGAAGATTAGATGGGTAGATCACATAACTAATGAGGAGGTATTGAATAGAATTGGGGAGAAGAGGAGTTTGTGGCACAACTTGACCAGAAGAAGGGATCGATTGGTAGCACATGTTCTGAGGCATCAAGGGATCACCAATTTAGTATTGGAGGGCAGTGTGGAGGGTAAAAATCATAGAGGGAGACCAAGAGATGAATACATAAGCAGATTCAGAAGGATGTAGGTTGCAGTAAGTACTGGGAGATGAAGAAGCTTGCACAGGATAGAGTAGCATGGAGAGCTGCACCAAACCAGTCTCAGGACTGAAGACAACAAGAACAATTAGATTAAATTGATTGTTATAGAAGTGGTAGAGTATATGTGCAACGAATAACATATCTCAGAACTAGAAAGTGTATGTGTAGGTATATTTATATGAGGCAGTTAAATTAAGTGTCCAAAGTCACCCCATGGATTAGGGTGATTTCAAACACATGTGTTTTTTATATCTCTGTCCGAAGTTACAACATATAGAGAGCAAATTCGGACAGTTACTGCCTTTTTTTTTTCAAATTATACATGCTTTTTATTTGGTTTTGGTGACATTTTATGGGAGCCCTTTGTTACGAATAAGTGATATGGAATGATATAATGAATTTTATATATTACAGATAAGTTTTTATTTTGCAAAAATATAAATGAACAGTCTCTTTGTTCACTTCTGCATGAGCTCATTTAATATTTTCGCTTAAGCGGATGGAAAGATCTTCTGACTGTCGTTTGAGGAATAAATACACCCATTCTTCTCTTGGCAAGATATTACGAAATTTCTTCACTTTTTGGCTAGATTTATCAAGGTAGCCTTTAACTAAATATCTGATATCCAATTTAATGAAGGGAAACCCCCCAATGTGCAGCCCTCAAGATACCCTGCTTCAACATTTCTTCTTATTCTTCTTCTTCTTCTTATTCTTCTTCTTCTTCATTTAGCACTGGCTGTCCTCCCATTTTTTTCGGATGTGCTTCCTGCACTTCATTTTGTAGGGTTGATTTAGGTATACCATACAAATCACATGCTTTTCTGTACAATAATTTACCACTCTGAATATCACGAACAGCTTTATCTAAAAGTTCCAGGTCATAATTACACCATGCTTTAGCACCTCTCCTGCTCTTATATGTTCTTGGCATTGTCCGAAATCACCCCACACAGTACACAGTTTTACAAAAATCTTCGTTGTTTTATAACCTTGCACGAGAAACTCGACAAACTTGTACAGAAATTGTCTCAATGCTGTTAGCTACTGAGCGCGTCAACTATTACGGTTACAATAACTTCCCGCTCGGTGCAACAATAGAAAGTTTCCAATTTTCAATAATGCATGGATTTTTAACACTGAGACTGTTCATCACTTATTCACCTAGGGAAACAATTGACGCTAGTAAAAGTTGTGGAAAGCAATAAATGCAATCCTGCACTTAAAATAACTGGCGCACTGATGTTAAAATAAGTAACACTTTGTTTCTATACAGTAGCAAAGAGCAAATAAGCCATACTGTCCAAATTCGCCCCAGTGTCCAAAATCACCCTGTTTGAGGGTTTGACAAGTCTTTAGAAAGTAACTCAAGAAATTTCATAGTGTGAGAAAGAAATGGCAGATCAAATATTACCGTTTCTGCAAAACGAGTTGGTGTAACATGTGGTGTTGTACACGTTCGACTGTGTGGACAATGTACACGAAGAGTACAATAATGATGATACATGTTTAACAAGTGAAAGACATTAAAAAAGGTGTCAAGCCATGCAGTTCATCATCCTTGTTGGACAGATAGCCACAAATCCCATCTCCAGTAAAACATCGTAAAGTACAACTTCGTTCAAGGAGTGGTACTAAACAGGCACCAACTTGGACTCTTAAGGTACGGAGCAACAAGAAGTTTTGGATAAAAATCGGGTGGGCACCGGAGACCCCACTCATACTATGTGGCAAGGATATGACGTCGCCAGGTCATGTCGTATGCTTTACGTAAGTCAAAAAAGATGGCAAGCGGGTGCTGCCATCTGGAAGAGGCTGTTTCAGTGGTAGAGCGACCCTGGCAGAAGTCACCCTAACATAGAGCCAGCAAGCCACTTGACTCCAGGACCCAACATATATACATTCCAGCAGCTTACAAAGAACGTTGGTGAGGCTGATGGGCCGATAGCTATCGACATCAAGCAGGTTTTTACTGGGTTTGAGCACCGGAATGATGGTGCTCTCCCACCATTGGGATGGAAAGACACCATCACACCAGAGCCAACTGAAGATGATGAGAAGATGTTTAATCATCTGGCTGTGGATGCAATCAGGCCCAGGAGCTGTGTTGGGGCAATATGCAAGGGCACTGAGGAGTTCCCATTCTGTAAACAGGCGTTAAAGGATTCACTGCAACATGAAGTGAATGAGAGGACGTTCCCTTCCAGCCGCCGTTTGAGTGTGCAAACGGTTAGGGGGTAATTCTCCGGTGCACAGGCTCCAGCAAAGTGCTCGGCAATTGCGTTTGTATCAGTACATAACTCACCATTTATGGTAACACAGGGATACCAGAACTGTTGTAGCGGCGGCCTAAGACGATGCCATATGAACAGGATGCAAGCGTTCAAATTTTCTCTTAGCCTCAATATACGTCAGCCGGTCCAGGGTCTTGTACTCCATGATTTTCCTTTGTTTCTGGAGAATCCTGCAGTCAGGCAAGCAAGGTGAATGCTCTCCGCAGTTGACACAGATGGAGGCAGGGCACAGGGAGTATTGGGATGTGATGGGCATCCGCAATCTTGGCATGTGACGCTGGAAGTACAGTGGAGCGACATATGGCCGAACTTCCAGCACTTGAAGCACCGCATCAGGGGAGGGATATAGGGCTTTACATCACACCGGTAGACCATCACCTTGACCTTGTCGGGCAATGTATCACTTTCAATGGCCAAGATGAAGGCACCGATGGCAACCTGATTATCCTTCGGACCCCTTTGGACACGCTGGTTGAAATGCACACCTCACCACTCTAAATTACGTGCAGCTCATTGTCGGACTGCAAAAGAAGGTCTCTGTGAAATATGATACCCCAGACCATATTTAACCTCTTACGGGGTGTGACGGTTACAGAAACATCTCCCACCTTGTCAAAAGCAAGTAACTCCCGTGACTGGGCAGAGGATGCTGTTTTGATATAGACTGATCCAGATATCATTTGGATACGCCCTCCAACTCCCGAAACTTGTCCTCTAAATGCTCAACGAAAAACTGAGGTTTCATCATCATGAAAGATTCCCCATCAGCTCTCGAACATACAAGGTACTGGGGCGAATAAGATCCGCTGCCATCCTTAGCCTGGCGTTCCTCCCATCATGTGGCCAGGGAGGGGAATGATTTGGGGTCATACTTCTGAGTGTTGAATTGAGCTCATGATCGCTTAGAGACTGCTGGTGTTTCACTACCAGCAAGAGATGATGGACTACGCTTTATCATGTGTCATCCACCCTGATGCCACACTCTCCGACCAGAGACCCTTCCCACAGGTGCCACCCAGCCACAGCAAAGGCCACCTGGCAGGATGGCCATTGCCAGGAGTCCCGATGCCCCAGGGGGATGGGAATCTACACGATGGCATACATGGGGAGTTCACGGCACAAGCATCAGCAGAGCGATCCCTGTGTGATCAGAGGGCTACAACCAACAGGGTACATGGCAGCCCCACCACAACGGACTGGCTACTGAGCTGGATATCGAGTGCAAAGAAATCCATGGTCATCATCGACGCAGAAATCGACACTGCATGTTGCATGGTGGAAAACGCACCCACGAATGTGTCCTCACCCAAGAAATGGAGACGGCAATGTGACAATGAGAAAGTGGGCTATGGATCTCAATGCACGCTGGACATGATGCACCTTGTAAAGCACCCTTTCCCAATTGGCTCGCTCTTCGAGAAAATTTTGAAGAATGGAGGTAAAACTCTACAGGGGACCATCACGTAAAGGCCGAAACTTGTTAAACTCCTTTTAGAGGCCTAGTACGACAGGCACGAATACTTCAGGCCTTTTCTAACCCCGGACCAGCATGGGGAACTAAGTGTGGGTGATGATACAGCTGGTGACTAGGAAGGAGGTTGTTGATCTGGAATCCATCAGGCATTTGGTAAGGTAGTGTTCAATGGTGGTGAAGCCATGGGCATTAGGCATGTGGGATGTTAATGTAAAGGGAGGTAGCATCATTAGTGACAAGCAGGACACTATGTGGTAAAGGAACAGGAACTGTGGAGAGTTGGTGGAGGAAATGCTTAGTATCTTTTATATTGGAGGTAAGTTGCATGTAACAGGCTGAAGGTATTGGTCTACAAGAACAGAGATTCTCTCAATGGATGTACAGTAACCAGCCAAAATAGGGCATACAGAATGGTTGTGTTTATGGACTTTAGGAAGCATGTAGAGTGTAGGAACATGGGGAGCTTAGTGGTGAGGAGAGGGGTGGGCTCTGGGGAAAGGTTCTGGGTTGGATCTAAGGGTTTGAGGAGAAACTGGAGATCCTGCTGGATTTCTGGAATGGGGTCACTGGCAGGGTTTGTAGGCAGATGAATCTGACAGCTGGTCAGCGTCCTTCTGGCAAGTAGTCCTTGCAATTCAAAACAACAGTGGTGAAGTCTTTGTCAGCAGGTAGGATTATAAGGTTAAGATCAGTTTTTAGATGGTGGTTTGCGGTTCTTTCTGTGGGTGTAGTAAAGTCAGTTTGCATGTTGAGGGATTTGGGGAATGATGGTGAGGCATGGTCTGAGGTTAAGAAATTCTGGAAAGTTGACGGGGGGTGTCTGGGGGCAGTGGAGGTGGATCACAGTTGGATGGAGGAGTGAACAGAGTCAGGCAGGATTCAACATTGGTCTCCGAGTCTCATATTGTTTTGTTTTGTTTTTAAAGTGCAAATACAACTGGAGTCATATGTGCCCAAATCTAAACTATACAATACGAAGACAGAGTGGAGTTAAAAAACAACTATACGTCAACCCCAACTGACATAAGAGAAAACAGCTAAAAACATGGGCGTGGAGAAAGGGCTAAAAAAGACACCATACAGAAATGGAGGTCCAAAATTAAAAGGCCTTCACCATACTGCTTTGACAGATAAAAAGTAAAATGCGGCCAACAGCCCATGTGTCATTTGCTAAAATGGCCGATAACTCAGACAGCAAACCCAAGCAGGAATGTAAACAGTTAAAAAATAGGCATTTCGTCAGGAAGTGGCGTACAGTTAAAACTTGGGCAACTTGGGTGCATGTGCACAAAGTGGCTGGGGAGCACCACTTATCAAATGACAAGGGCTAAAAAGGCAGTGCCCAGAGGACTGAGAGGATGTCGTCCAAGCCACTGGGAGAGGCTTAATAATCTGCAACTTATTCCCATTGAGAGAGGACAAATGGCAATGCCAAAGTGACACCACCGCCTGACAGATGGTGACAGAGGGATCACTGGAGGGAACATAGGAACTAGTGGGCTGAGGTACGAGAACTGCTGCCTTGGCAGCAGAATCAGCAGCCTTGTTTCCTAGCAGACCGACATGACCAGGAATCCACATAAACGTCACAGTGGCTCCACCAAGAATGAACAAGTGACAGTTTTCATGGGCCCATTGCACTAAGGGATGGGCAGTGTACAGCACACATAAACCCTGAAGGGCACTGAGAAAGTCTAAGCAGAGGACACAATTGAAAAGTCTGTGTCAGCGGATGTACTCCATGGTCTGATACAGGGCAAAGAACTCGACTGTAAATACTGAGCTGTGTGCCAGAAGCTGACATCAAAAGACTTGGGGACACCCGACACCACAGTCAGTCCGAGAGCCATCAGTGTACACAAAGGAACTATCATGAAATTCCATGCGAAGGTCATGAAGCTGAAGGCCATAGAGCGAGGCTGGAGTAGTGTCCTTAGGAAGCGAATGAAGGCCAAGGTCAACATGGGCCACTTCATGAAGCCAAGGTGGTGCAGGGTTCCCACCCATAAGCAAAGTTGCAGGTAGTGTGAAGTTAAGCTGCCAGAGCAAGTGCAGAAAGCGGACTTCAGGAGGTAACAGAGAAGGAGGACGCACCCTATACTGGCAATCAAAGGAATCATTGAAGAAGGAGACATAGGATGGGTGGCCATGCACGGCAGACAAATGGCACGCATACCTGCTGAGGAGAAAGTCACGGCAGCAGGAGGCAGTGGTAGTTCAGCAGCTTCAGCGTACAGCAGAACGGCACCCTCAAAATCCACACTGTGCAATGGTTAGTAAATTGCAAGACTCAAGTCACCATACCAGCAAGGCATAAATCATGCATTTCATCACCTTGCAAACACAGTTGGTGAGAGAGATGGGACGTTAGTTGGAAGGAAAGTTTTTGTCCTTACTAGGCTTAGGTATGGGTATGATGGTGGCTCCACACCAACATCCAGGAAATGTGCCCTCTGCCCAGATGCAGGTGTACGTATTAAGCAGAAAGTGCTTGCCCACAAGAGAAAAGTGCTGCAACATCTGAATGTGGACAGTGTCTGGCCCTAGGGCAGACTACGGGGATGAACTGAGAGCATGATCTAACTTCCTCATAGTAAAAGCAGCATTGTAGCACTCACGATTCTGAGAAGAGAAGGGTATCGCCCAAGCCGCCTCCGCTCGTTTCCGATGGAGGAAGGTAGGGTGGTAGTGGAAGAGCTCGACAGCAACATTGATGACTTTGTCTGCCACTGTCAAGCCGAAAATTGGCGAGTGGATCTTGGTTCCAGAGAGCCGTCGGAGGTTGGTCCACATGACAGAGGAAGGGGTGGAACTGTTAAAAGAACTAGTGAATGAAATCCAGCTAGCTGTTTTACTATCCCAAAGATGGCGACGACACTTTGCACATCTGTTTATAACGAATGCAGTTTGCCATCGTAGGATAATGGTTAAAAATGTGGAGAGCACGTTTCTGCACACGACTGTGTCGCGACATGCCTCTGTCCACGAAGGGAACGGGACACGGCGTGGTAAAGAGGAAGTGTGAGGAATGGAATGTTCTGCAGCAGTAAGGATGTTTGTGAGATATTCCACCTGGTCATCACAAATGGAGAAATCTTTTTCTTTGAAGGTCGCCAGAGAGGGGTAAAGCTGCCAGTAAGCCTTAGTAAGCTGCCATTTGTGTGGACACCCAGGTGGGGTAGGAGTCAGGAAACGGATAGCACATGGGAAATGGTCACTCAAGTAGGTGTCAGGAAGAAGAGACGACTTAAGGACAATGGGCAAGCTGGGCAGTGCAGAAGGATAGGTCCAAATGGGAACAGGTGTGCAAGGAGTCTGAAGGAATGTGGATGCTCCGGTGTTAACGCAGAAGGGGTTGAGTTGATTAAGCTCAGCAAAGAGGACACCTCTCTGACAGGTTCTGGGGGAACCGCAAAGGGGATGATGTGCGCTAGTCATCGAGTAACAGAAATGAGGAGGTTGCTGCCCAATAAGCTGAAGGAAGTCTGCCCTGGTGACATCAGAGCAGTCATGAGGACACAATTTCATTTCCTGAAGGCAGAGCACAAAGGGACACCGTGATGCTAAAAGCAGCTGTAAATACTCTTTGTGGGACCAAAGGCCACAAACATTCCTTTGGAGGAAATTCATGATGAGGAAGAAATGAAGAGGTGTCATCTCAACAGCTGCCGAGTGACAGGCTGCGAAGACACACTGCTGCAGGACACTGAAGCAGGAGGATCCTGTTCCATGAGGTCCACAGAAGCATCGCCTTGCTTGCGCTGTTTGTCTGTGGAGTCCAATGCAGAAAAACAGTCGATGGTGCACACCAGCGATACGGAAGCTGCCCTGGTTAAGCTGTCATGTGGTGACACCATCAAAGAGGATGTTCGAATCAGTGAAAGAGAAGACCGTTTGCCTTTGGTGGACTTCTTGGAGCCTTTGCAGTTAGCACAGGAAGACTAGGGTGTTGTTTGGCTGGAGGGATGGAGGAAGTCTTCATGGGAGTACGCCTTCTGTCGTTTCCAGCCTACCAATTGTATAGCTGGTGGCTTCACCGATTGAGGCAAGAGTTTGATGGCTTGTTGCACAGCTGGATGGGGGTGATTGCGATGCTACCTTGACACTGGGCAATTTCACAACCACAGAGCTGAATTTGAGGTTGCAAGTCTGCGTGGCCATGTCCTTCGTGGAGCGAGGGGTGGTGAGAACAGAACTACTGGTGCCAGACGGGAGAACGCAGGGATTGCGGCTAGCCAATAACTTACGAGCAACTGGGTAAGGCACTTTTTCCTTTACCCAGATTCCTGGACAACCCACTCATCAAGATACATGGGGCAATCCCAAGAGACAGCAGCATGGCCACCATTGCAGTTGATAGAGCGGAGAGAAGGAGGTGGACTATCGCCCTCAAGCGCATCCCTACCAAAGGTTACACATCTGGCTGCATGTTGACAAGATGTTCGAATGTGGTTGAAATGATGACACTGGTAGCAGCGCTTCAGGTTCAGTCAGACTATGATAATTTCATAGCCTGCTTTGATCCTGGATAGAAGCACCACCATCAAAGGTGAGAAAAAGAGTGCAGGTGGGCACTAAGGAGGAATCTACCTCTTTCATCACCCAGTGGACAGCAATAACACCCTGATCAGAGAGGTAAGACTGGATTTCGGCCTCAGTCAGACCATCAAGCAGCATAGTGTAAATAACACCACAGAAAGAATTCAGAGTTCTATGGGCCTGACACGAATAGGATAGCCATGGAGAAACGAGGTGGAAAGCACTTTTTGTGCTTGAGAATCAAAAGTAGTCTCCAAAAGCAAAGTGCCATTCTGTAAACAAGAGCAGGATTTCCCAGGGCCAGCAATGGCATCAAAACCTTTCTGAATAATAAATGGATTTACCACTGGGACTGACTGTCTTCAGTGTGCAAAACCACGAGGAACCGTGGTGCATCTGGAAGGGTCTTTGAATCATTAGCTCTATTCCATTTACATTTTGTAGATGTTTATTGTAAAGATGACTGGCCCATTGGGAGAAAATCCCCATGATTGCCAACATCTCTGATGGCACACTCCTTCCAACTGGGTCAATCACCCCTCCCTGGGCCTGGCCTGTACCACGAGGTATGTACAAACCCTACCTGTCAACCCAGGGATGGGAATTATGCCTGATCCTGTCGCCCATTACATGTAAGATGGTCAGGGAATTGGTGAATGGCAACTGCTTGAGAAACAAGGAGTTGGCTCCGTTCGATGTGCATAGGGGGAATCCCTGCTTGTGTGAGGAGACTATAAAATTATTAACAGGACTAGTGTGAAAGGCACCAATAGCCAGACTCACCCCTGATGATAGACTGGGTCAAGGAGTTTCAAAGTGGAAGGAGCTGCTGAGTCATAAATCTGACCACCATAATCAAGTCTGGACAAAACCAGAGCATGGTAAAGATGGAGAAAAGTCTAACGATCTGCACCCCAAGATGTGTGGGCCAGAAGGCGGAAAGCATTAAGCTACTGCATGCATGCAGTCTTTAGCTGACAAATGTGGGGTAGCCATGCCAGCTTGTTACCAAAAATAAGGCCCAAGAAATAGGACTGTGTTACAGCAACAAGGAGCTGGTTGCCCAAATAAAGCTCTGGATCAGGGAATACTGTGGGTCGACGACAAAAATGCATAAATTGCATTTTGGAGGAGGAAAACTAAGCCATGGGCTGTGGCCCATGTAGAGGCCGGTCGGATGGCGCCAAGGAGTGGGAGCTGCTTCACTCAGCACCCCTCAGATTCAGGAGAATGGTATCCCACAGGGGTCTGTGCTTAGTGTCACACTCTTAATCATTGTCGTAAATGGGCTTGTGACCTCTGGTTACCCCAGCGTTGTATGTTGACAGTTTTTGCATCTGGTGCAGCTCCCACTCAATGGAGCCAGAGAAGATGCCATGAGCAGTACTGAAGTGGGTATGGGAACCATAGTTGAGGATATACAAATCAAAGTCCGTGATAAGTTAGTCAATTAGGATACCCCAAGCCGTTGATGTAACATTCCCCCACAGTGGATGGTGGGCACTGAAATCTCCAAGGAGGAGAAACTGGGGGCAGGAGTTGATGAAGTAAGGTAGATAGTGCAACATAAGCAAGTGGCCTACCTGGAGGGAGGTACACATTGCAAATGGTGATTGTCGGAGTCATTTGCACTCTAACCGCTATCACTTCCAAGGTGGTACAGAGGGGAATTCAGTCACTAAGGAAATCAGAGTGAACCAAAGTGCAGATCCACCAGATGCTATCCCAGGACCAGCACGGTTCCGACAGAACGCCCGATAACAGAAATGCGTTTCTTGGAGAACAAGAACAAGACAGAAAGCAGAATAAGAGGAGACAAGAACATTTCATTTCTGGTAGATGACAATAGCAGCTGTTGCAGTTCCATTGGATGATCATGTGGCGTGAGTTCAAGGTAGGCATGAAGGAGCCAAGGAAGTGGTCAGGTCACTTGGTCAGTAGTTGGCACCAACAAGGATGGGGTGGCATCCATAAATAAGATGTCAGGCTCAGGTTCTGAGAGGGGAGGTTGCATCTCTGGGGCACAGGAGACGCCTTTGCTTGGGATTTATATTTCTTCTTCTTCTTCTCCTCCTCCTCCTCCTCCTGAGGTGGAGGAGGATAGGACACGGGGAGTACAGGCATCTGCAAGTTTGGGAACCAAAAGAGAGCGGAGGACCTTGGGACCCACAGATGGTGCACCTCATGGCCAAGTGGTGGTAACAGTCTTCTGGCCTGAGAGACACCAGGGAGAGGGTTCCTGGGAGGGAGCTCAATCAGCAACAGATGCCAGAGAAGGGGGGCACGTCTTCGACTGAGGTGGGGAGGGGCTCTCTGACTGGAGGTCGTGGGAACAGCAGGGGAGGTGGAGGGGAGAGTGGGGGTGGGACTGAGGTAAGGACGAGGGGGGGGGGGGATGAAGAGGAGGAAAGGAAGTAACAGAGGCAAAAGTTGAAGACAGCAACACCAGATGGAGTCTCTCATACTTTTGGTGAGCCTCAGTATAAGACAGGTGATCCAGGGACATATTCTTGTGTCTTCTTTTCTCTCTTGTAATCCAGGCAATCCGGTGAGTGAGGGAGTGGCAGTCAGCACAATTAACACACACACACACACACACACACACACACACACACACACACACACACACACACACACACACACAGCAGAACACAAGGGGTTCCCACATGGACGTCGTGGCAACAGTCACCACACAAAGGGTCCGCCGTACAGTGGGAAGACATATGCCCAAAATGCAAGCACCAAAAGCACTGCAAAGGTGAAGAGATGTACGGCTTCACGTCACATCAGTAGCACATAACCTTGACCAACTCTGGGAGGGTATTCCCCCCGAAAGCCAGGATCAAGGCGCCGGTATTGGTGTGGTTGTCTTTGTGACCGTTCTGCACATGTTGAACAAAATGAACACCACACCGCACCAGATTCATCTACATTGATACTCTGCAAATCACATTTAAGTGCCTGGCATAGGGTTCATCGAACCACCTTCACAATTCTCTATTATTCCAATCTCTTATAGCGCACGGAAAGAACGAACGCCTATATCTTTCCGTACGAGCTCCAATTTCCCTTATTTTATTGTGGTGATCGTTCCACCCTATGTAGGTTGGTGCCAACAAAATATTTTCACATTCGGAGGAGAAAGTTGGTGATTGGAATTTCGTAAGAAGATTCTGTCGCAACAAAAAATGACTTGCTTTTAATGATTTCCAGCCCAAATCCCATATCATTTCTGTGACACTCGCTCCCGTATTTCACAATAATACAAAACGTGCTGTCTTTCTTCGAACTTTTTCAGTGTACTCTGTCAGTACTACCTGGTAAGGATCCCAAACTGCACAGCAGTATTCTGAAAGAGGACGGACAAGCGTACTGTAGGCAGTCTCCTTAGTTGGTCTGTTACATTTTCTAAGTATCCTGCCAATAAAACACAGCCTTTGGTTAGCCTTCCCCACAACATTTTCTGTGTTCTTTCCGGTTTAAGTTGTTTGTAACTGTAATACCTAGGTATTTAGTTGAATTTACCGCATTTAGATTAGACTGATTTATCATGTAACCAAAGTTTAACGAGTTCCTTTTAGCACTCATGTGGATGACCTCACACTTTTCGTTATTTAGGGTCAACTGCCACTTTTAGCACCATTCTGATATTTTTTATAAATCTGTTTTGCAGTTTGTTTTGATCTTCTGATGACTTTATTAGTCGATAAACGACAGCATCATCTGCAAACAACTGAAGACGGCTGCTCAGATTATCTCCCAAATCGTTTGTATAGATAAGGAACAGCAAAGGGCCTGTAACACTACCTTGGGGTTCCTCACCAGTTTGGAGGGTGAGGTCCCTATGAAAAATGACTCCTTGGACCATATTTAGAGACTGGTGAGGAGTGATAGACACTGGGACGTTGCCAAGACAATCACAGGCATGAAGAGCTGCAGATTTGGTGGCAAAAGAAGCTTTGATCAACAAGGAGACTGACCACATCTTTCTTACCAACTCTACTTCACCAAACTTATCCTAGATATTTTCCACGAAAAACAATTGCTTTGTGGTGGTGAATGTGTCCTCATCTGTCTTAGTACAGACGAGGTAATAGGGAAAAGATTTCATCCTGAGACAGCAAGCCTGGCCCTACTCCCATAGAGCAGCCAGGGAAGGGAAGGCTGCCGAGTTATACGAAAGAGCATTTAAGGATCCTTCACCACTCAAAGGGATGGCTGGGTGAGAACAGCCAGACGTTTGCAGCTTGATACACTTCATGCGCCAAGCACCCACCCTGATATCACCCACTCTGACCAGGGGCTCTCCCCATGGGCGCCACCCAGCCACAGCAAGGGCCATCTGGCACGGCGACCTTTGCCAGGAGTTCTGATGCTCCAATAAGATAAGCAACCACTCCTTGGCTTACTGGGGGGGAGGGGGGGGGGGGAGACAGCTCATATGGCTCACACTAAAAACAGGAAATTTTCAAGTGGGGGTCAAAACTCAAGTGGGTACCGAAACACGAAAGAGTAAAGAACTGGCAAAAGGAACAAAATTGCAACCAATACAGGAAACCAGGGGAATAGCCAGGTCGACATAAAGCAGAACACCGAGAGAGGGGAAGGAGGTGGCAATGGGGAAGTTTTGGGGATAGGGAGGGAGGGGGCAGGAAGAAGGAAAGCAGCTAGGGAATGAAGAATGAGCTGCAATAGCTCAGGGCCCCGTGTGGACCACGCACGAACTCACAAAAGAACCAGTGAGTCCCTTGGGGGTGAGGAAGAGTGTAATATTCACATGGAGCTCTGCGGAATGACTTTCTTTTGGACCCATAGGGAGCTAAGTGATGCACCAAATCTAGCCCAGAACAATCAGTGGGATAAAAACCAATGGGCAATAACCAATAGGGAGCTTTGAAAGACCTGAATCATGGAGGCTAAGTAAAATTTGAATGCACCAAGAGGTGTAGGTTGCCTTTTGTAGTTTGAAATGATTGTAACAAGTTGCTGAATTCAGAAAATGTCTTTCAGATTATTTTTCCAATGTAACCAAATTGTAATTGAGGATCATCCCTCCCAGCAATTGCACTGGTGAGGAGAGAAATTCAATAACCCAGCACAATCACCAGGCTACCATCCTTAAAGGCAGTTTGCGGAGCAGGTTGGTAAGGCAGTTTGGTAAATAGCTGTTGATGAACATGGGGTTTCTGCCTGTGTTAAGAACTGGATGATAACACTATCTCTCCACTGTGAAGGGGAAGCACCTTTGAGTCAAACACAGTTTAAGATCTTCAGGAGGAGTCTGAATAATAGTCAGATGTTGGCTCATCAGATCATGAATCGAAACAAGTCCTGGGGCCGTTATCGTGTGATGAGACAAGAGCCTGAAACAGTTCGCAAGCACTGAAACACAGTGTATGGTGGTGGTAAATGTTAGGGAATTGTCTTCTGCTTGTCATCTGTGCATTTGAAAGATAACTGGGTATGAAGACGATGCCAACACTGACACAAGAGGGTCACAAGGCATTCAGCAAGAACTGCCTCTTCCAAACAAATACTGTCACACAGGAGGGATGGAGAGTTATACATTCCGAAGGAGAGGACAGCACTCCCAACATTTGTTCTTACTCCATTTACTTAGAGTGCTATAGAATAAAGCTGCTTAAAAGAGAGGAGAGAGACAATGCAGGGTCCCTGATGATTCCAAATAGCTCTTGCAATGGCTTTCATCCACTATGGCACCAGTCAGCACCAGAAGCGATTTTTCTAAAACAGAAATAACAGTTCCAGCAGCATGAAATATCATGTTGAGAACACCTTCCATAATCTCAATGCAATCTGACAGATGGGCTGAAGGTAACAGCAGAGTTATACAGCTGCTAGCTGGTTCTTCCAAGAGCCTGAGACCCACAGTTCATGGCTCCTTCAGCCACTGGCTGGCGTCGGGTCTCTGATACACTGATTTATGGATAGAGGGTTCTTGAGAAGGAGCCCTGTGACAGGTAGATGCAAGAGGAAGATGCTGCTTCACTGGCCAGGTGTGGAGAGTAGTTCCTAAAGATGATGAGACAACCACGAGAGGTGGACCTACAACCCCCACATGCAAGTTTATTAGTGCAGCTACCGGATGTCAACATCAAGGGAGTAAACACACCAGGTACTGCTGATGATCTGGTTAATGTAATGCCAAAAGGGTGATATCACAGACTGGATAAAAGGATCATATTTTTTCCCATATTCAAAATATTAGAGATGGTCTGCAACCTTCATTTCCTGAATTTGCATTCCTCAATTAGGTCTGCACACATCAGGGATTGGCGGGGGTGGTTGTAACTGACACACACAGGTGGTAGCACTCAGGGTGTATTTTTGTGAAGCAACTGGTCATAGTCTCCACAAATTGGGCCTATGTACTCCGGGGGACATGTGTCTGAAGTGGTAGCACTTAAAGCAGGGCATAGGAGTGGGAAATAAAGTTTCACATTGCAGTTGGAAAACATGATTGTGCCACTCTCAGGAAGTGAATACCCCTCAAAAGTGTGGATTAATGTACTATTGTCTACCATGTCTGGCAGGCCTTGATTTACACGACGTATGAAGTGCATCCCTGGTCTCTCAAATTGTTCATATAGTTCTTTGTCCATCTGCAGTATTAGGTCACAGTGAAAAATTAAGCTTTGTACCAATACTGAGATTCTTATGGGGTATGGTGATAACAGGTACATCACCAAGATGTTTAAACAAGAGTAACACCCATGATTTGGTCAGATTTGCCACCTTAAGATGGAACCACTTATTAATTTGCAAAAGGGACAAAGGTTCGCCAAATATATTTTCAATATTCTCCATAAAGAACAATGGTTTAGTAGAGTGAAAGGACCTTCCACCTGTTCATGTGCAAACCGGGAACTGAGGGGAATAACTGTCTACAAGCCACTAGGTTTTGTTTTCCACCCATGGTGTAGCCAAGGAAGGAAAGATCCTAGAGACGTAATGATTGGCACTGAATTGTGATCTGTCTGAAGAGACTGCTGAGGCCTTGCAGCCACTGGCTGATACCTGGTCGTTTCATGAGGGCAAATGTCTGTCATGATGTTGCTCACCCCGAACAAGATCTCTCTCCCTCCATAGGTGCTATGCAAAGACGATCTGGCATGATGGCCAGTGTCCAGAATCCGAGTGCCACCAAACAAGCACCTATTCCTCAGGATGCGTGGGGAAGTGAGAGCTTGGGCATCAACTGTGCAATCCCTGTGTCACCATGGGCTACCCGCACTGAATGAGTGCCTGATGGGTCTCCTACATCAACTGGCCACCATGCTGACAATTAGGTGATCTGCTTGCAAGGCCTGCAAAAAATTTTGAATAGACAAATCACGGAAGCATTAAAACTGTCACTAGTGAGTTGCCCATTACATAGTGATGCTAAGAACAAGTTAAGAGTTATAGCATATGGCATCCCTTACCACTAGTAATCATCACACTTTATGTACGGTCTGCATACATAATACACATCAAAGTACACCAAAATTTCCCGAACACAAATGACTGAAAACAAGTTCTACACAACCTGCATACCCGCAAACACATAAGGGTTTAGATTCAACAGACGCAGGGTATGAACTGACAACCTTTAGGAAACAAAACAAAAAAAAAAAAAAAAACAAACAAAAAAAACAAAAAAAACTGGAAGTAAACAAAACAATAATCATAATAAAGGCAGTCTCTTCAAAATTACACCTCTGTCAATTACCAATCTGTTGCTGGGTAGCATTCAACACTGTTGCTCCACCCAATGCACTCAAACATTCTTGTATCCTCATTGGCGTGTCATCAACGAAACAGTCAAGACACTGCTGTTCAAGCCTATCCCACACCTTGATGAATACCAGTGCAGGAGGAGAGATTCGACGACTATGTCCTGCAAGTTTCAACTTGTCTAAAGAATGTTCAATTGGGTCAATGTCAGAAAATGCTGAAGGAAACTCCATGCAGTTTATTTCTGCCTCCTGGAGGAAAGTGTTCACAACATGGGAATGATTAATGTCCTGAAAGATAACCCATCACCAATATATTGACTGCAGGGCTGGGCAACAGGTTACAAGATCCTGTCTAGATACTCCCCAGACTAGCAGTTAGTGCCATCCCACATCTGTAGATAATACAGATCCAAAACATACCTCATCTTCCTGCTGAACTGATGGGACTGCATACTGGAGATGTAAATTGGTACTAGGAGTCAACTGGAAGTTGTGATTGCAGCTTTGAGCTGCAACATAATTGTGTTGCATTTGTGTGATGACATGTTAGCACAGCATATTTGAATTGGGTTGTGTTTGTAGATGGTACACTGTAGTATTTAATTGTGCTCTCTTGTGTTGGGTGTTTATGTTTTGAAGCTGTCTGTTAGGTACGTTAGTAAGTCATTTAAGACTGTGAGTTACATGTGTCAGGTTGTTATTGGAAGTGTTTGTGCCAGTTTGCTAGTAAATTACTTTGGTTTTGCATAGTGTGGCTGATGGATTTGTTGTTGTTGTTGTTGGGATGTTTAAGGGGGACTAAACAGCTAAGGTCATCAGTCCCCCATTCCAAAAAACCGGCGAAGGAAAATTTACGGAACAGGTAAAACCCCAAGGGGGGAGGAGACGCCCCTCCCCCCAGTCACTGAAAGAACACCAATGTGGCAGTGAACACTAGAGACAAGAAGAGTACAGACGAACACTGGACAGAAAGAAACGGAAGAAAATAAGAGGGTCGGAGTCTGGTTGACTGACCATGGGTACAAAAATTGGGAAAGAGTCAACCATCCGAATACACACATTAAAATCTGCAACCAATGAGACACTCGAGGACAAGATACACAGAAAGGGAAAGGGACAGGTCCCCCCTAAATGGAACCATAAAAAGGACTACCACGGATAAAATTTAAAACGTTGTCAGCCATGGAGGCATCGTCGCATAAAACCAAAGGCAACGTGCCCGGGAGATTAAAAGTCTGCCGGAGGGTGCGCAGGCGGGGACACTCCAACAAAATATGGGCGACCGTCAACCGGGACCCACAATGACGCAGGGGGGGATCCTCCTGACGCAAAAGATGTCCGTGCGTCAGGTAGGTATGGCCGATGCGGAGCCGACACAGGATGACAGAGTCCCTGCGAGAAGCCCGCAGGGAGGACTGCCACACATCGGTCGTCTCCTTGACAGCCCGCAGTTTATTCGGAGAAGTCAGGCTACGCCACTCGTCACGCCACATCTGAAGCACCTTACGGCGCAACGCCAGCTGCAAATCACGAGCCGGGAGGCCGATCGCCAAAGTGGGGGCGTCGACCGCCCCTTTGGCCGGCCTGTCGACACGTTCATTCCCCGGGATGCCAACGTGACCTGGCGTCCATACAAAGACCACCGAACGACCAGAGCGGGTAATGGCAAAAACAGACTCCTGAATAAAGGATACCAGAGGAGAAGAGGTATAGCAGCGGTCGATAGCCTGGAGACTGCTCAGAGAGTCACTGCAGATGACGATGGACGTACCTGAGCAGGAACGCATATGCTCAAGAGCGCGCAATATGGCCACCAGCTCTGCAGTAAAAATACTGCAGCCAGCCGGCAAGGAGCGCTGTTCAACATGGGCAGCGTGAGCAAAAGCGTAGGCAGGACGACCATCCACCAGGGAACCATCAGTGTAGACAGGCTCACAGCCTGAAAATGAGGCGACGAGCGCAAGAAAACGGTGACGGAGGGCCACATGCAGAACCGAGTCCTTGGGTTCCCGTGCCAAGTCCAGGCGGACGGACGGACGGGTCATACACCAGGGAGGCGTGGGTGCACAGGCCCGGAAGGGCGGCAGAAGAGGGAACGACCCCAGTTCCGACAGCAGGGACTGGACGCGGACAGCAATGGAAAGCCCAGACCTAGGTCGCCGGTCGGGCAGAGGGAGGACCCTGGCAGGGAAAAGCAGGCGATGATTGGGATGGCCCGGTGAGCAATGCACGTGGATAGCATAGTCGGCGAGTAGTCGGTGGCGGCGAATCCGCAGCGGGGGAACCCCGGCCTCCACCAGCAGACTATCCACAGGGCTCGTACGGAAAGCACCAGTTGCAAGCCGAACCCCACAGTGGTGTATGGGGTCCAACAACGTCAACACTGAGGGCGATGCAGACCCATAGGCCAGGCTCCCATAATCAAGCCTGGACTGCACAAGGGCTCTGTACAATCGCAACAGCGTGCTGCGATCTGCACCCCAAGACGCATGGCTCAGGCAGCGGAGGGCGTTGAGGTGCTGCCAGCACTTTTGCTTCAGCTGAGTAATATGAGGAACCCATGTGAGCCGGGCATCAAAGACGAGTCCTAAGAAGCGGCTAGTGTCCACCACTTCAAGTAGGTGACCGTCGAGGTAAAGTTCCGGATGAGGGTGGACCGTCCGACGCCTGCAGAAGTGCATAACTCGAGTCTTGGCCGCAGAGAATTGAAATCCATGAGTCAGAGCCCATGATGCCGCCTTGCGAACGGCTGCTTGCAGCCTGCGTTCGGCGACTCCCGTAGTCGTTGAGCTAAATGAGATGCAGAAGTCGTCGGCATACAAAGAAGGAGACACCGACGAGCCCACAGCTGCAGCCAGACCATTAATGGCCACTAGAAATAAGGAAACGCTCAACACCGAGCC
This sequence comes from Schistocerca gregaria, assembly GCF_023897955.1. Classification (NCBI taxonomy): domain Eukaryota; kingdom Metazoa; phylum Arthropoda; class Insecta; order Orthoptera; family Acrididae; genus Schistocerca; species Schistocerca gregaria. The sequence goes on from NC_064920.1 coordinate 655,659,800, forward strand.
CTGCGGGACCCCATTTTCCTGTATATAAGATGAACTAGAGGCGGCACCGACTTGCACCCGGAAAGAGCGGCGCAATAAAAAGTTTTGAAGAAAAGCTGGAAGCTGACCACGAAGACCCCACTCGCGCAACGTAGCAAGGATGTGATGCCTCCATGTTGTGTCATATGCCTTCCGCAGATCAAAAAATACAGCAACGAGATGCTGACGGCGGGAAAAGGCCGTACAGGTAGCAGATTCCAGCCGCACCAAATTGTCCGCAGCAGACCGGCCCTGACGGAAGCCACCCTGGGATGGAGCGAGGAGACCGCGCGACTCAAGGACCCAACACAAACGCCGCCCCACCATACGTTCGAGCAATTTGCACAAAACGTTGGTTAGTGTAATGGGACAATAGCCGTCCACCGCCAGAGGGTCCGCACCGGGCTTCAAGATGGGAACGATAACACCCTCTCGCCATTGCGACGGGAACACACCCTCGCTCCAAATGCGGTTAAAGATGGTGAGGATGTGTCTCTGGCAGTCCCTGGAGAGATGCTTCAGCATCTGCGCGTGGATGCAGTCCGGTCCTGGCGCTGTATCAGGGCAATTGGCGAGGGCAGCGAGGAATTCCCTCTCGCTGAAAGGAGCATTGTATGTTTCAGAACGACGTGTGTGGAACGATAACGGCGTCCGCTCGGCGCGCTCCTTTAGAGAGCGAAAGGCAGGAGGGTAAGTTGCAGTCGCAGAGCTCGTAGCAAAGTGCGTGGCAAGGTGGTCAGCAATGGTGGCAGCGTCCGTGCAGACAGGGCCGTCCAGGGAGATTCCAGGGACACCCATAGGGGCCTGGTATCCATAAATCCGCCGGATGCGGGACCACACGAGCGACGGGGAGACACGGGAGCCCAAGGATGAAATGTACCTCTCCCAGCATTCCTGCTTACGCCGTGCAATAAGACGACGGGCCAAGGCACGGAGCTTCTTAAAGGCGATGAGGGTCTCCAGAGACGGGTGCCGCTTATGACGCTGGAGAGCCCGCCTACGGTCGCGAATAGCCTCAGCAATCTCTGGCGACCACCAGGGGACAGACTTCCTCCGAGGGAGTCCAGAAGAGCGAGGGATGGCAGTCTCGGCCGCAGAAATAATTGACGAGGTCAAGACACGGACTGCCTCATCAATGTCACCCTGTGGGAGAGAAGCAATGGTGGCAGCGGAAGTAAAAGCCGGCCAGTCAGCCCTGTTGAGAGCCCAGCGGGGCAGACGCCCAGAAGAATGACACTGGGGCAGTGACAAATAGATGGGAAAATGGTCACTACCACACAGATCAGGATGCACTCTCCAGTGAAGGGATGGGACAAGTCCGGGGCTGCAAAGAGAGAGATCGATGGCCGAGAACGAGCCATGGGCCACACTGAAATGCGTGGGAGCACCGGTGTTCAAGAGGCTAAGGTCGAGCTGAGCCAACACATGCTCCACAGCGCGACCGCGGTCATCGGAGACAGTCCCACCCCATAGAGGGTTGTGGGCATTGAAATCGCCCAGAAGCAGCAATGGCGGCGGGAGTTGAGCCAGCAGCACAGCCAAGACATGTCGGGGGAGTTGCCCATACGGAGGAACGTAAACAGAGCAAACAGTAATAGCCGGCGAGAGCTCAATCCTGACAGCGACTGCCTCTAAAGGCGTCAGAAGGGGTACTGGTGAGCTACAGACAGAGTGGTGAACAAAGAGGCAAACTCCACCTGAAGCTCGTTGACAGTCAGCGCGGTTCTTATAGTATCCCCGATAACCGCGAAGGGCAGGGGTCCGCATTGCTGGAAACCAAGTTTCCTGAAGAGCAATGCACAGAACAGGGGAAACACTCAGAAGCATCCGGAGCTCAGGCAGGTGGCGGAAATAACCGCCGCAATTCCACTGGAGAATGGAAGCAGGAAGGGACTGGGAGGGCGTGAAGGCGACTAAGAGGCAGACGGCGCCGCAGAGTCAACGGCCGCCACTGAGCGAGAGTCAGCTGTGTCCATAGGAGAGGTCCCCGAGGGTTCCGTGAGGGCGAGATCCGCGGCAGAGGCGAGGATCTCCACCGCATCCCCAGAGCCAGAGCTATTGACAGCAGGCGGTACTGAAACTGCCGGAGCGTCCTTCTTCTTGGACACGTTCCGGTCCTTCTTCTCGCGTCTGTGCTTTGGCTTAGAGGGCTGGGAGAGTTTCTCTGAAGGAGCGTCGGAGGCTGACGACGACGCAGAAGCCCTACGACCAGCAGGTGGATGAACCTTCAGCCACTGGCTGACATCCGGCGGGGTAGGAGAAGAAACGGAAGAAGGGAGGGCCCCGAGGGACCCCTTCCGCGAGAGAGGAGCCGGCAGAGACGACGCCGGCGGAGACGACGCCGGCAGAGAAGGGGGAGGGGGAGGGATCGAGCCCCCTGGTTTTGGAGCAGATGTCACTCCTGAAGCATGTGCGGGGGGAGTGACAGAAGGGGGTTTGCCCCCAACTGCTAAGGGGGCAACAGAGGAAGGCTTGCCCCCAGACACGAGGGAGGCAGACAGAGATGGACGGCCCCGAGGGCCAACTGAAGGCGGCACAGAGGAGGCGACAACTGCCGCCTGCGAGGGCGACGATAACGTAGCTGCAGCATAAGAAGTTTGAAGAGGGACAGGATGCAACCTTTCAAATTTCAGTTTTGCCTCGCGATAAGTAAGCCGGTCCAGGATCTTAAATTCCATAATCTTTCGCTCCTTATGAAGAACAGGGCAGTCCGGCGAGCATGGAGAGTGGTGTTCCCCACAGTTGACACAGACAGGCGGAGGCGCACATGGAGAATCGGGATGAGAGGGGCGTCCGCAATCTCGACATGTGGCGCTGGATGGGCAACGGGAGGACATATGCCCAAACTTCCAGCACTGGAAGCACCGCATCGGGGGAGGGACGTATGGCTTGACGTCACAACGGTAAACCATTACCTTGACCTTCTCAGGCAATACAGCACCCTCGAAGGCCAAGATAAAGGCACCGGTGGCCACCCTGTTGGTCTTGGGTCCTCTGTGCACACGACGGACAAAATGCACACCACGTCGTTCCAAGTCAGCTCTCAGCTCGTCATCGGACTGTAACAAGAGGTCGCGATGGTAAATAATCCCCTGGACCATATTTAAGCTACTGTGGGGAGTGACGGTAACAGGGACGTCTCCCAGCTTATCACACAAGAGCAACGCCCGTGACTGGGCTGGGGAGGACGTCTTGAGGAGGATGGACCCATTCCTCATTTTAGACAAACCCGCCACTTCCCCAAACTTATCCTCCAGGTGTTCCACAAAAAACATAGGCTTTGTCGAAAGAAAGGAGTCACCATCAGTCCTGCTGCAGACAAGGTATTGTGGTACATAAGGCTCCTGCTTGGCACTAGATCTGCGTCCCTCCCATGGCGCAGCCAACGAGGGGAACGACTGAGGATCATATTGTGCAGCATCGAATTCAATTTTGCCTCGCTTAGAGACGCTGGTGGCAGTGCGACCACCAGCTTGGTGAGATTTATTGCGCTTCATTGCGCCACATCCGCCCAGATGCCACCTACTCCGAACGAGGGCTCTCCCCAAGGGCGCCACCCAGCCAAAGCAACGGGTACCTGGCCGATATCCCATTGCCCAGAGTCCCCGTGCCCCAGACAAGATGGGCACATACTCCTTGGCATGCATGGGGAGGAAACAGCTCTGGCATCTGTAGTGCGATCCCTGCGTGGTCAGGGGGCTACCACCAAGAGGGTACATGACGACCCCACCACAACGGACTGGCTACCGTGCTGGATTTTAGGTGTTGAAAGGGTCCACAGTTGCCGTGGGCGCTAAGAAGGGGATTGCGCACAAGACGAGGAGGCAACCCAGAAGACATGGGGTGTAAATCCCTCCACACGACAATGGATAGAATGCAAGATGGAGGTGCACGATGGACCAATAGAAAAACACCACGTAAGGCGTCCTTCCCCAAATGGCACGCACTAACAACGGAAATTTTGAAAATGGCAGGTCAAACCCAAGTGGGGACCATCACATAAGGCCGAAACTTTGAAGACTCCTTTTAGTCGCCTCTTACGACAGGCAGGAATACCGCGGGCCTATTCGTACCCCCGAACCCGCAGGGGGGGATGGATTTGTGTTTGTTTTTGGAATTATTAGTGCTGTGTGTTTCTTATGGTGATAGATGTAATACTATTTTCTTTTTTTAAAAGTCATAGATGTGATACAGAAATTTATGGTATGTCACTGCTTGTTACAATGGGTGAAGATATCTTGTCTACAACCAAGTTCCTAAGGTTACTTGGACCGATTGTGGATGGTTTTGTTTAGTTACTCAGGTGTGCAGTTATCTATAATGAAGTACAATCTGGGAGAAGCTGCATAAACATTCAATAAGATCTTTATGAGATTTAAACGTGATGCAGGGATTGGAATATGGAAATGAAGTCCCATGCTTCTTGACAGAGCGTAGAGGAACGATGCGGGAACTTGCTCTAAATGTTCAGAAATGTAAAATTTTGCATTTTCTGGAATTAGCCAAATCATACAAATACCTGGGCATTACATTTTGTAAGGATATGAAATAAGATCAGTCGTGGGTAAAGCAGGTGGCAGATTTCAGGTTACTGGTAGAATACTGAGGAAGTACAATCAGTCTGCAAAAGAAATTGCTTACAAATCACTCATGCAATCGATTCTAGAATATTGCACAAGTGTGTGGGACCCATACCAGATTGTAATAACAGGGGATATTGAACATATTTAGAGAAGGGTAGTATGAATGGTCAGAAGTTTGTTTATTCTGTGGGAGGGTGTAATGGAGATACTGAAGGAACTGAACTGAAAGGCTCCTGAAGATAGACATAAGCTATCCCGAGAAATTCTATCAAAGTTTCAAGAACTGGCTTTTAGATTACTCTTGGAATATAGAACCACCCACTACATATTGCTCACATAGGGATAATGACGGCACTGTTAGAATACTTACTGCACAAGCAGAGGGATTCAAACAATCATTTTCTCACACTCGATATGTGAATGGAACACGAAAAAATTCTAATAACTGGTACAAAAGGATGCACCCTCTGCCGCACACTTCACAATGGCTTGTAGAGTATAGGTGTGTGTGTGTGTGTAATCTATTATTTCCATTTGGACATTTTGTGATTGTGATGAATGTTGAGAATTTTGTGCACTTGATTTTGGATTAATATTTGTTTTGGAATGGTATCCTTATTCTTATTGTCACATACTTGGGCTGTCCAACCTAAAACCCCTCACTTTCCATGATTGTTCCAATACTTTTATAATAAATATTACACATGACATCTATGTTTGGGATTGTAATGAGTGCTGTCACGGCCACCATACTGTATATGATTGAAATGGAAGCATCTGCAATCACAATAACGTCACGGGTCAATGCAGATGTGTGGAATCAAAACTTGCGATTTGCCAGTACCAGTATGTGTCCACATTCTTCTACATCTATCAAAGACATAAGTCCCACACTAGTTGGTGCACAGAACTCAATGCCATTGATACCAGTTCCACTCGATGAGCCCTTTTGTTCACCATATTTGCAAACCACAGGGCTCAAAATAGCCATCCCAGATGCCATGAAAAAGGTAACAAGCAGTTCTGTTGTATTCTTCTCAGGGCACCTATGAGCCATAATCTAGGTACGGGTCCATCAGCTGATGAAATGTTCACTGCAAAGTAGACCTTCAATATTCTGTGCCTCATGATAGAGGTATAGAATTTGGTGGGCAACTTTCAAATACAAAGTGAGGATAATGTACACGCCATCTAAGTAGTTGCACTGTCCCATTCACAACTGGAGAGACATCATGCTCTACTGAGATGTACTACAAATACAGGTTTACTTTTACCTCTGTCACACATGTGGTTGCACACAGTACTTTCCTGTGGTCAAAAGAGTAGGCCTCACCACAGGGAAGATTTCTGATAGAAATTAAACTATGGAAGTCATGAAGATGGTGCAAAACTTTTCGTTAGAAGTTACATATTACAACCCCCCACCCTTTGCAATTTTCAATATGGTATGGACATAAACATTACGCTTTGCTACCTGTCCATTTGTTACCACAATCTGTATCTGGTTTTCACATTCATTGGCTTCGCCAACTCTCAACCAAATTGTCTGCTTTCAGCCTAACATATCCCCTTGGGCTGTGCTATGGATCAGTCCATCACCACACACAAGATTTCATGGGAGCATCCAGTACCACAATTTAAGCAAGTTCTGAACATTTTATCATCATTCGTAATTTACATTGTGATTTTATTTAATTACAAAGGAAATAGAGTTAATTGCAGAGCAAATGGCAACGAAAGAATACACACAAAATCAGAAATAGCAGGATCAGTCATAAAGCAGCATGCCACCGTAATGACTTGCTTTCAATATGAAATGAATATCGCCACTGACAAACAAACTTTGAGCTATGCTGCAGATCAGTCTGATAAATAGATTGGGGGAGCTCGGGCAGCACTATCACACTCATTGCATTCTGTGACTGGATGCCAACAATAGGTTTCAATATTGTCACAGTTCGATTCTCAATCCAGACAATATCATATACTTATGTTAACTCTTTTCCCATTTATCGGCAACAAACACATCCAGGCAGCAAAATCTTAATGGCACCCCAAGGTATTGACATAATACGAGAGGAGTAACACACATGCTCCTGTTCTGTCACAGGATATGCAAGACATCATCAGGTATGAGTTCCACACATTACATGGCAGTCTCTCTCAGAAATTTTCTTGTTCAACCTCATACATTTCATGTTCATCTCCCATACATGCCATTAAGTGCCCAGATAACCCATCATGAATGTCAAATGGCAATAGTTTATTTCTGGCACTTAAGATTCTGTTTGTTACACAAAACAAGTTGTTTTCACTCGAAAAGATAAACTTCAAATGTACAATATGAACGTCATAACAGGTTTCCCTACCAAACTTTTATGAGCATGTGTTTTAACAAGCTGCATTATCAGCATCTTGTACGGATACTTTTCTAATTAAGAAACCAGTCTCATTTAGCCAAGGCATGAAAGTAATGCGCCTTAGCCACCAACATTTACTAAAGTAACAATACATACAAACCTGCAGTGAATCTAATTCATCCTGAAGAACAGTGACCCTCTTCGTTAGCTGCTGGTTGCGAAAAGTTAAACTGTCCATTTCTTGGTCAACTTTACGGAGACTCTGTTCCTTTTCCTTTATAATATCGCGCAGTTCCGCATTTCGTGTCTGTTCTTCCAAAACTGCTTTCTTCAGAACGGCAGCTTGTGCACGAAGCTAGTAAAAAGAACCACCCATTTATTAAGTGTCCGATGCCCACTAAAATTACTAACTGTACGCAAGTAACTTCTAACTTCAGTACAGTTTACACACCTTAGAATATTCAGCAGCCACTTTGGTATATTTAGTCTGCAAATCTCCTGCTACACCTTCCATTGTTTACAAAAGTGTACAGAACACTGTCATATGAAAATACAATATCAAACTCAAGTAGCGGGCTCCTGGGGTTAGTTTCAACTGTCATACGCTCTACGTAAAGTGCCTTATTGTATAAATGCACCATCCGTTAAGTCAAACGTTATATTTATATAACAAGAAAGTTATACTAGTTTCGCTCTAACTTTCATTTCACTCATGACGCGAACAATTACCTACTAAATTAACTTAAACCTCTATCGCTTACATGCCGACACCTCCCCCTGTCTGTGATTAATTGCATCTTTGACAATTGCGACTGAAGGACAGTGTACCATACTGTTTTCCAAACAAAATAATTGACAAATCAGCGCATAATGTGAGTACTGTCCGAAGACTTCAAAAAGTTCACACTGGCATTTGTATTACGAAATTACCCGACAGTGAGCTACTGCCCGCGCACTGTGCATCGTAAAAGCTTTATATCTCGGACTGAGAGTTGCTGGGAATTGATTATTGGTGCTGTAGTGAAGACTGTTATTGTTTTTGTCTTCCGGTCATTACAAAGTGTGCACATTTGTATTTACACCAATTAAACGTCTATTATCGTGTAGCTAATTTGATTTCCAGATTATTTCAAGGTGAGATGTGATAACGTAATACGACAAACGTGACTTATCTGGAAAGGACCATTTTAACGAAAAATCATGCCCAGTGTTTGGAAGAAAGAGCAGAACTCGCCCGTCTACAACAAGGGTAGCAGAAGTGATCCACAAAACCACCGAACAATATCTTGTTCTTCGCTCAAACGTAATGAACGGAATGGCCTCTTCCATACCAGACACGCTGGATTCCGTAAACATCAGTCATGTGAAAATCAACTAGCGCTTTTTGCACATAACATCTCGAAACATAAGGATTTAGGCAATAAGGTAGATGGGATATTTCTTGACTTCCGAGAAGCATTTGGATCATTACCACAACTACACTTATTATCCAGACAACTATCGTATGGTGTATCAAGTGAAATTTGAGGCTGGATGGAGGATTTCTTGGGAGAGAGGGCGCAACAAGTTATCTTGGTTGGTCTCTTTATCCTATTAATGTGAGACTACTCCATGACTCACATCCACATAGGGAAAGATGACCAATTGTAATCTTAGATTCCACACTATAATGAAAGTGCTAGAAATATGTAGATAACTTAGTTGCATCGGAGTAGGACGCTGTCTGGTATACTTTGGTGTATATGTCCAACAATTAACTATGAAAGGATGTACTTCATTCAGTCTACATTCGCAGTCTAGTGTATGGTACTCGCAAAGCAGTAGAGGGGTGATTTAGCGATGATATAGAAATTGAGAAGCATGCTGCTGTGTCATAAGGTTGATCTTGAAATTACAGAGAAATTGGGGATGTGCAAGTGTTTCAGTGATCTCCAACATATAACCAATACAACTATTGCTACTACGGACTGCATTGTGGTTTAAGTGTGCCGTGCTTATTGCTTCTCAAAACATCGCATTGGACTCTGCCTTGCAGTGGTATTTCTTGTCGTCTTTATCCTACGATGTGGTAGGCTCTTTCTCCTCCTCCTTCCAAATGTAGCAGAGAGAATCAATTGAGGAATTATATAATGCTTTAAAAACCCAGCAGCATCGCTGCTGATGCTGCTTACAGTGCCGGCCGCACACGCGACCCTTAGCGGCGCGTCTCAATCAAGTTGCATTCCTAGGAATATTTTATAATGTACAAATATATTTTTATCTTTAACGTGAGCACTGTTGCTCTAAACCATTTCATAACTATTTACTCTCTGTATTGTAATTTTTTTTTACTTCTGATGAAGGCTGCCTTAGAGCAGTTGAAACCTAGGTAAAGTTGGAAATTTTTACCTGTGCAACCGAAGAGCTGTATTTTCAAGTAATATTATAAATTTCGTCTATGGTTGCTGCATTATCGGCCATGTTCAAAATTGTAATATTAGTATTGACAACTATTCTAAAAGAAAATATACTTTCCCATCATATTGATTTCCTATGTTTTTGGTAGTTATGATTCGACTTGTAAATAAGAATATGCCTGTTTCATTCTAGAACATATAAGTTCGAGTTTGACAGCTCTCTGGTAGCTGGTTATGTTACTGTCAGTAAGTAGCAGCTATCCATTCCCAACACATTTTTTGTGGTAATTTTCAAGCATGGTGTCTCAACCTATACTTCTTTGCCTTCAGACGCACTGGACAAGTGTGCACAGCCAGGAGGGCGAATATGCATCTAGATTGTCCAATTTCCATGCAGAATGTGTGTGTGAGTTATCAGTTATTTTCAGCTGAGGTGAATGTCGACTCCCTGTCATTTGGGCTAAAGTACAAAAGTGCTTCCTGCATTTTCCATGCCTCCTGTCATTTTAACTCGAGTCATGCAGGCTGTGGCTGCAGTACAATCACAACAGCACAATGGCATTAGGATTCGGAACCTGTATACTCCATTCCGTATTACGTTATAGAACAGGTGTTATGAACGTGTTTTCTCACCAAATGGAGTTGTCATCCGTGCATGTTGGCGAGATTTCAGGGCGAGTTGGCTTTTAGTGTGGGTACTGCAGGCAAGTTGGTGGCGAAATTCTCGACTAGTCTGGTGATCACGAACACTGTGGCCAAAGAATAGGGACTTCTTCTTGAGAAGGTATTTGTTTAAATAAAGACGCAAGTGTTCCTAGAATACAGCATTCAGTTTGGACTTTAAGTTAGAGGGACAAGTCAGGGGTTTGGCATAGGGGGCCTTTCCCTCCCCCAATGTTTGTTTAAATAAAGACGCAAATGGAGAGATTCAAACTTAGAGATAGGAGAAGCAATGAACATACACCTCTGAGTGAATAGAACCTTGGGGAAAGATGACACGTAAGAAAACAGAAAGGCAAGAACCTGCACAAACATCCTTTGTCTCTAATGTCATAGAGCCAGTGCCAGTCTTGCAGAACTCGGATTCTGATGACATGGAACACTTACTGTCAGTATCGAAGTGTTGTGTCTTCCCTGCTATAAATACTGAAAGTGAAACTCATAATACAATGAATTGTGAAATAACCATGTATACTGGTTAACTGATAATAAAAGAGCATTTAAGTAACTCAAAATAAGTTAGTATTTGTGAAATTACTACAGTTACAGTCCACATTGTTACATTTCGGAATCTCAGAACAGAAAGATAGACACTAACAGTCAGGCTTTTCCTAGCCACTCTCTAAAGAATTAGAAAGTTGTGACTGCTTTTATTACAGAGATAACGCAAATATAAACATAGGCTATTTACACAATTTTTTGCACATGTCTGTTAGAAAAAGATATCATAATGCCCCATGGATGACTACAGTACGAATCACAGCTTTGGTGTGAGAAGTGATTCATCCTTTCCAAATCGGGAAGAAAAGTTAATGTCTTTTTCCTTGTTCAATAAAAAGAGAGTTTCACTAAGCGAATTTTTTTCGATCATTGTGTAGTCCTTGGCACGAATTCGCCTTTTACAAGTATTACATGACATATAAATGACACGAAATTCTGGAAGTGATCGTCGATTGCAAACAATTCTCAGCTGCGCATGCGATGCAAAGTGGACTGTGAGTCCATTGGAGTAGTTACATCATACGCAGATTGTGATGTGAGAAGCCAGTTGTTGCGTTAGACATGTTTGTGTGACGTCAGCAGGCAGCATCAGGCTGGTTGATTTGGTCATGTGGGAACATTCGCAATGTACAAACACTGTGTTGTCTACCTGGTTCTCACCCCAGTGTCTGCTCATACACATGTAGCAGTTCCAAGGCTCTGTGATCCGAGGAAGGTTTGGTCACTTGTTTAAGTCTTTTAAAGGGAAGCACTTCTAGGTGCATGGAGAATTAAAATACATACACAATAAATTAACATTTTAGATTCATTTCTCTACAATAGGTTACAACATAAGGTTATAATATACAATTATTCGTCTTTTTGTCGTATTCTGTCAACGGGAAGGACATGGACATTGTTCATAGCATATAAACCACATGAGTTTATGCAAATTCAGACAAAACTGAAAATTCAGTCTCAGTTTGCTTTACACACTTCTTATCTACAAAGGTTAAAAGTTGTTGAGTTAACAAGAATATTACATGTTCATAAGGTTTGTTTTCATGTAAGGATCTTAAAGTGTATATTTAAATGATCAATAATGTGCACTGCATAGACGTCTGGTGACAAATACATTTTGCTGCTGGCATGCAGTCTCTTAGTTCAGACATGCCTGTCGGATGCATCACACTGTGTTTACATGATGTGGAGTGTTCTCTGCAAGGATTGGTGTTCGAGATGCATTTTGAGTTCCTATGCATTAGGAATCCAATGACATCCTTACTTCCTCTTGAAGGGAGCGGTTTCATTTCGTTCCTGAGGTAAGTGTACATTTTATATGTGGTAGGAATGTCGTTTACTGGTCCTTATATTCATTTAACGCCCCTGCAGCGATCAGGTTTAGACATGATACACTTATTCTTTGTTCCAACACATTACTGGTCACTGTTTATCACAGTCCCATCACTAGATTATTTTTCACTGTAAAAAAAACTCAAAGTACATCCATATATAATCTGTTACCTACTGTAGGCTTTTACAATTACAGACATTCTGTCCAACCCATTTTACCTGCTAATATAATTCTGATAACCAGTCACATGTTTCGTGGTGTGGGTTCCTGTAATCATGACCTAGTTCATGAACCACAGGCAACATATGAGTGGCCAAGTAAGTGGTCCCGACAGTCAGGATACCAGTTACTTTAGAATAAGGCTGGGCATCTCGGACATATTCTGAGTCGTGGTCACCTTTGTGCTCATACGGCAAAGACTATCAAATCCACCGGTTAGTCCCTCAAGTCAATGGGACTCAGGGCAAGTAAGGCTAGCAACCTGCTTCCCCGATACTTTAATTATGATGATGGCTACCATCAGAGCAAAATGCCTTGAACCTTTGGAGGTGACAGAGTCCCACCTCTAACTGACAAACCAAGGACTCCTAAGATACGACTTGGCAAACAAATGATAATGAGATGGGGAGCTATTAATATCAGTGGAGGCTACCCTGGGAAGAAGGTAGAGCTGGAAGAGGCTGCAAGTAAGATGGGGCTGGACGTTTTAGCTGTTATTGACATTCGGGTAAGTGGTGAGAAAGAAGAGGAAGTGGGAGAATACAAGGTCTACCTGTCAGGAGTCAAAGCAGGAATAGCACAATGGGGTGTAGGGCTTTACATCAGGGAAGAAATGGAACCCGGCGTAGTTGCAGTAAGGTATGTAAACGAACGACTGATGTGGATAGATTTGACAGTGTCTAACAAGAAAATTAGGATTGTGTCAGTATATTCGCATTGTGAAGGGACAGATCAAGATAAGATGGATAGTTTTTATGACGCACTCAGTGACATAGTTGTTAGAGTAAAGGACAAGGACAGTGTTCTGCTCATGGGTGATTTTAATGCCAGGATTGGAAATCGAACGGAAGGGTGTGAAAAGGTTATGGGTAAATTTGGAGAGGATATGGAGGCCAACAGGAACGGGAAACAACTCTTGGATATCTGTGCTACGTAGTATGGGCTTAGTAATCACAAACTCCAGTTATAAACATAAGAATATTCACTGGTATACTTGGGAATGCAGGGGAACCAGATCTGCCATTGACTGTATAATAACAGATCAGGAATTCAGGAAGGCTGTGAGGGACACATGTGTATTCAGGGGATTCTTTGATGACACTGATCATTATTTAATCTGCAGTGAAATTGAGATTGTGAGGCCGAAAGTGCAAGAAGTCAGGTCCATATGTAGGAGGATAAGAGTGGAGAAACTTCTGGATAAGGAAATCAGGCACAAGTACACAACAGCGATCTCAGAAAGGTACCAGTTAGTTGAATGTAGTCAATTACAGTCACTGGAAAAGGAATGGACAAGGTACAGGGACACAGTACTAGAAGTGGCTAAAGATTGTCTTGGAACAGTCGTTTGTAAAAGTAGGATGAAGCAAACAGCTTGGTGGAATGATACAGTCAAGGCAGCCTGTAAAAGGAAAAATAAGGCATATCAAAAATGGCTACATACTAGAACCCAGGTAGACAGAGAAGGTTATGTTGAAGAAAGAGACAAAGCCAAACAGCATCCAAGAAGAAATCTTGGGAAGACTGGAAACAGGTTGGAGACTATGAGTCAAGCTGCTGGAAAACCATTCTGGAGTGTCATTAGCAGTCTTCGAAAGGGAGGTAAGAAGGAAATGACAAGTATTTTGGACAGGTCAGGAAAACTGCTGGTGAATCCAGTTGATGTCTTGGGCAGATGGAGGGAATATTTTGAAAAGTTGCGCAATTTAGGTGAAAATACGATCAGCTATGTTTCAGATTTCGAGGTAGAATGGGATAGGAATGATGATGGAAATAGGATCACATTTGAGGAAGTGGAGAAAATGGTCAATAGATTGCAGTGCAATAAAGCAGCTGGGGTGGATGAAATTAAGTCGGAACTCATCAAATACAGTGGAACGCCAGGTCTTAAATGGCTACACAGGATAATTGAAATGGCCTGGGAGTCGGGACAGGTTCCATCAGACTGGACAAAAGCAGTAATCACACCAATCTTTAAACATGGAAACAGAAAAGATTGTAACAACTACAGAGGTATCTCTTTAATCAGCGTTGTGGGTAAAATCTTCTCAGGTATTGTTGAAAGGAAAGTGCGAGTATTAGTTGAGGACAAATTGGATGAAAATCAGTGTGGATTTAGGCCTCTTAGAGGTTGTCAGGACCAGATCCTTAGCTTACGGCAAATAATGGAGAAGTGTTACGAGTGGAACAGGGAACTGTATCTATGCTTTATAGATCTAGAAAAGGCATATGACCGGGTTCCTAGGAGGAAGTTATTGTCTGTTCTACGAGATTATGGAATAGGAGGCAAAGTTTTGCAAGCAATTAAAGGTCTTTACATGGATAGTCAGGCAGCAGTTAGAGTTGACAGTACATTGAGTTCAGGTTCAGAGTAGTTTCAGGGGCAAGACAAGGCTGTAACCTGTCTCCACTGTTGTTCATATTATTTATGGATCATATGTTGAAAACAATAGACTGGCTGGGTGAGATCAAGATATGTGAACACAAAATAAGCAGTCTTGCATATGCGGATGACTTAGTTGTGATGGCAGATTCGATTGAAAGTTTGCAAAGTAATATTTCAGAGCTAGATCAGAAATGTAAGGACTATGGTATGAAGATTAACATCTCCAAAACGAAAGTAATGTCAGTGGGAAAGAAATATAAACGGATTGAGTGCCAAATAGGAGGAACAAAGTTAGAGCAGATGGACAGTTTCAAGTACTTAGGATGCATATTCCCACAGGATGGCAACATAGTGAAAGAACTGGAAGCGAGGTGTAGCAAAGCTAATGCAGTGAGCGCTCAGCTACGATCTACTCTCTTCTGCAAGAAGGAAGTCACTACCAAGACTAAGTTATCTGTGCATTGTTCAATCTTTCGACCAACTTTGTTGTATGGAAGCGAAAGCTGGGTGAATTCAGGTTACCTTATCGACAAGGTTGAGATTATGGATATGAAAGTAGCTAGGATGATTACAGGTACTAGTAGATGGGAACAATGGCAGGAGGGTGTCCACAATGAGGAAATCAAAGAAAAACTGGGAATGAACTCTATAGATGTAGCAGTCAGGGTGAACAGGCTTAGATGGTGGGGTCATGTTACACGCATGGGAGAAGCAAAGTTACCCAAGAGACTCATGGTTTCAGCAGTAGAGGGTAGGAGGAGTCGGGGCAGAACAAGGAGAAGGTACCTGGATTCAGTTACGAATGATTTTGAAGTAATAGGTTTAACATCAGAAGAGGCACCAATGTTAGCACTGAATAGGGGATCATGGAGGAAATTTATAAGGGGGCTATGCTCCAGACTGAACGCTGAAAGGCATAATCAGTCTTAAATGATGATGATGATGATGATGATGATGAGTCACATGTTTTTACGAAGTTCTCCTAAAATATTTTTAGTTTTTTTTAAACATGCTTTAGAATCTGGGTTTAGCATTCACATGTCTTGAAATTAGTAGTTCAGATAGTTACACATACACAATAGACAGGTTGGAGTGAAGTCATTAAAAACACCACTACCTAAAATACAAGAGTACATAAAGCAAAGTACCTAAAGTTTAAAATGGTTCAATTACAGAATGAACAAGTGTTCATTAAAAATGGCAGAGGAAAAGAACTGTAATTACAAGTTTCTTATCAGCAGTACACTAGCGTACATGTTCTTAGCTGAGTTTTGTGTAAGTGTCCTACTGATTTTTACTTTGTGTATCGTACAGTACTTCAGGTACATGCATGTGATTGTGCTACTTTTAGTTGATGTATGACACGCAATGCGACATATCTGTATAAATACTTCCATTTCTTGGAAGGACATCATTCTCTGGTATCTTACTATTTGCCCTGCTTTTTAACAGTTCATCACAATCCTTTACCTTCTTCAAAGTACGTTCATGGAATTAAAAGGCGATAAGCATATGAAGCACTCAGCAATGTGTAAGTCTGTGATACACCTTCACACACAGAGAAAATAGCCTTATACTAATAAAAGTGAAAAAACTTGACCTTGCAACAAATTATTGTCCACTTGCTGTTTTTTTTTAATTTGAACTATGAAGATTTCTGATGAGTTGTGAATAAAACATAATTCCCTACTTCATAATTTTGTGTGTTTCTTGTCAAACTGCAATTTTATAAGATGTGCCTGACAAGTGAATGTGATTAACACAATTCTTACCTTTTCTTTGTATTCTTCTTGTCCCAGAAATTTTGGAAGAGGGTCTACCCACTCATTGTTTTCCCTGAGATTCAAAATCAGGTCTGCAGGAGTGTATTGTGTGTCATAAAAAGGACGATGGGTTAATACCTGCTCAAAAAATGAAGATATTACATCTAGCATGTGTGTTTGTTATAGGTAAAAGTGCATATGAAGCCTTTCAGTTCATAAGACACAGATTTGCAGGTATTTGGTTGTGGGTTAAAACATGATATTAAATCACTTGTGTACCATTATCTTGCAGAAATTGTGTCCATATGCTGCCAGTGTCTGCGAGCAGTGACTTGGGTTTTTCTACTGGTGGAATATAACAACATGACATTCTTTTGATTATTAGTGCAGCTCTAGCACACTTTGCAGCACATAGCTTTACAGAATTTGAAGAAATGCCGTAATACAGGAATAACGTAGTTCATACCTCCACAGATGGTCAAATATTGACCAACAATATCAACAGCTTTATTTCAATATTTTACTAGGCAAACCAGATGCAATTTAGTCTTACTAGTTTTGTTGATGGAGTCTGCTTTCTGACAGATGTCACAATTGCTTAGTAATCGATATATTTTTCGTTGCATATTGGAAAATTAGCAAAATAGATTAAGTTTCCTTCCACACTTTGAGGAACCGTAACATCCCCACACCTGATGGGTATACCAAATAAGTGTATCTACACTTTCAAATGGAATGCATACACGTGAAGCGTCTGTATTAGAATGTTTTCTACATAACAAAATGTCACTGTGTAATGTGTAATATTCTTTCAAACTGTCTGTTTTAACTCTGTTCTCATCTTATGCCGATGCAAATCTACTTCCTGTAGTTCTTTCATGTTTCTGCTCATTTCAATATAATATTGTCTGTGATGTTTATCTTTCATGAGTAACATGCAAACGTCTGTTACTTGTCCTAGGATGTCTGCATTTTTGGTTAGACCTATTGGCAGTCTATATATTGTCTCATTTACAGTGTTTTGTTTTCCTGTTGTATGAATTACTTCAAATTAATATTCTTATAAATCAGATGCCAAACACATCAACTGTAATCGACATGAAAAAATTCCAAGTTTAATGGTCAATACATACCTCTATGTTTTTTTTTCCATACATGTAGTAATTGGGGGTTTTGAATGTCGACACAAATGCTATTGTGCTATGAAATGTTATCAACATACATCATTGTACCTTCTAACAGTCATGGGCTTAGTACTGTGTCTAAAGCAGTGATGAACATTCCACACCTAATATTAAGTCCGAAAGATAGCATGCAGAACTGATCATTTCCACTTTCTAGAATCTGGTGTTTAGCCAGCCAATATGAACTTTTTAAATCAAAACTTGTAAGGTATTTGACCCTACGGAATTTTTATAACCACTCATCACCGTTCTCAGGTCATGTGCTTTCAGGTAAAATTATTTCATTTATGGCTCGTGTATCTAACACAAGACGAATATTTCCATTGGGCTTGGTTACCGTTAATACTGGATTACAGTATGGTGATATATATGGTTTAACTATCTTCCATTCTAGCATTCGCTTGACCTCATCTCTCACAGTTGCTAGCTTTGACCAGGAGGTCATATACTCATATGTGTTGTGTCAAAATACATCATGGGAGAAAAATTCAGTATGGTAAGCATAGATTTTAATAACAACTGGTTTTCGTTTCAATAGCTATAAATAGTGTAGTAGTACATCATATAACTTACCTTGTTTTTCCTTAATAATGAGTGTCGATTCAATCACTCTATCGATTGAAAAGGTTATTTAAAACAAGATATTTCATCTTTTACTATAATGTGTATAACATTATGTATGTCATCATTGCCTAAGAATTGTGTAAGATAGCTTGGGCAGTATTTGCCATGTCTAGAATTACTTCAATCTTGAAGTCGCTGGGCGTCAAGAAACATTTCCTGGAGGAAAAATCAATTATTGCGCCTTACTCACTCTGAAAATCTACGCCTTTCAGGCAATCAGTAACTAAATGACCAGATATAAGGAACATGCTTTCTATCGCTCCATTATCCAGCAAAATTGTCACAAAAATCTGCAGCTTAATCTCATGTGACTTAATGTTAACTGCAGTATTTGCAGTTCTGGACAGGGAAATATGGAACAGGACCTAGTTCCCTCATCATTTTACACAAATTGCATCTATAACAACTGCGGTTAGTACTCTACTCACTATAGCTTTTGTTGTGGCCTGTATCACTTCATTGTTTGCGCCACAAGATTTCGTATTTCCTTCTGTTAACTCATCTTGAAGATTCGTGTTTTCATGTTGTACCTTAGCTCTGCAGTAGTCAGGAGCACACTGACCAGTCCACATAGACGAATTTGTTTCTTTCCTTATAATCTCGTTGGAGTTAGGCGTCACATGGCCTGTGTACCTTCCTACAATCAGCAGTACTGCATTACTCCTTTGTTTCGTTTGGTTGGAGCATGGGTGGTGGAATGGTCAACAACTGGTGACTTACAAAGTCCTTTGCGGTGTTGGCTTTAGGGGTAATAGTAAAAGCTAAGGCACTATAGGCATTCTCTCTTATTTCGGTGTTACTTTCTATTAGTTACATTATTCTGTTAGATTTATGTTAGTTATTTACTTTATTTATATTTTTTTTTATTTTGCGGAATGAATGCCTATGAAAGAGAGTCTGAAAAAATTAGAAAGTTGCTTGCTGAGGACTTGACACAGAGTGATCATGTGTCTGATGTAGAAGACGATATTGACAATATCACACACGGTTTGGCGCATGTTGGAAAAAATCACATAACGAAATGGAATAAAATGGAATAAACATGTACTTACAAAAAATATTATAATGAGTTCCGAAACTATAATAACACCTCTTCCTGGTCTAAAGCCTACTGTAAAACATCTGAAAACTTCAACTGAACTTTGGAAGTACTTTTTTCTGACTGTGTTATCAACACAACTGTAGAAAACATGAAACTACTTATTGAGATCCAGAGAAGTAAATTATCCATAGACAGGGACTACAACTCCACGACTGGAAGCGAAAGTCAAGCTTCAATAGGTTTATTGTATGTAGCAGGAATGATAAAGGCTACGCATCTAAATACAGCTCGTCTATGGAAGAGTGATGGCGCAGAAGTAGTAATATTCAGGCTCACCATGTCACTGTCTAGATTCCACTCCCTTCTCGGGTATCTGTTGTTGGACAACAAGTAAACAAGAGAGGACCGACTGAAATATGACAAGTTAACTCCAAAAGAAAAATTTTTGACGTATTTGTCTGGAATTGCAAAACACCACATACTCCTTTTGAATACCTCACAGTCGATGATAAGGCACTGGAAGGCAGTTGTTGGTTTATATATCATACAGGTACCCAGTAATCTGAACAAATACAGAATAAAAATATTTGTGATGCTGTAATGTACATTACTATGGCTATGGAAGTGATGTTGAAACACAACCAGAGGGGCCATATAGTGTAAGTAGTACTACAGCTGCTGTAGTTCAGAGGCCATGTATCTCTATCAAAGGAACTAGCAGGATAACTGGTTTAGCAGCCTTCAGTTTGTGGAAACACTGTAAAACGATTTTGGGCAAATTTTATTATTAATCATACAAAAAGAAAAACGAATTCCCATCTCAGCTCACGAACCCAAGTTAGTATTCAAATGTTTTCCTTCAGAAAATCTTGTACTCTTATATCATACATTCGTAACAAAAAAAAAAATGTTGTATCTACATTCAGTCTCCACTGTGATGATAATGTTCATGAAAAGATAGGCAAAACAGAAGTGATAGTTATGTACAACAAGATGAAAGGTGGTGCAGACATGTGTGACAATTTGTGTACTGTCTACAACTACACATACGTCACTGGTTTATGGTCATATTTTATACCATATTAATGTTGGAAGTATCAGTCCTTTAGTGATTCATGCTCCTAACAACCCAGAAAGCTGCACTCAATAAAGAGGTTTTCTGTGCCTGTTGCATCACAATATTGTTTCAGCACGTCTGTGGGTCTGAGCTGCCATGACTAAATAGTCTTAAATTCCGTCAAGAATTTGTGAAATTTTCCAGATTGAACCGAAGTGAAGGCTCACTGAACATTGTAACAAACATGGTGGACATTGTGCATACTGCAACAGCTCTAACAGGAGAAAGAACGAACCTCCCAGGTACAGCTGTTACAAATATAATAAATATCTATGTTCAGAACAAGTATATGTTATTTGTTCTAATTTTAAAAATGGAAGACTGTGACTGAATTATATAAACTGAAGAGCTGTAGGAACCAATGTGTGCATTCGATTCACAATATTATTATGCATCTTTTTCGTATCCACAAATAAGTATTTTAACATATTCAGAAACTTACAATTTCAATGGAACTGGACAGAATTCATAGCTTTATAAAATGTATGAGGATTGAATGAAAAGTAATGCCTCCACCTTCGTTAATTGGATTTGGATGGGAATACTTTAATAAATCAAACGCAGAAATAATCCTTAGAATGTGATCTTTATTTACCAACATTCACTTTCCACATAATCACCAGACGATTGGATACATTTCTGCTAACCACGAACAGATTTTCTGAAGTCATCACAGAAGAAGTCGACACTGTTTCTGCAAACACAGTCTCACAGTTCTCTCAATGTCTGCTCCATCAGAAGCATAATGATGTCCCCTCAGATCGTCTTTCATTATCAGGAACAGATGGAAGTCAGATGGTGCTAAATCTGGACTGTATGGAGGATTCAGTACGGTGGTGAGATTCAGTCTCTTAAGTTCTCCTGTGGTGGCACGTGAAATGTGTGCTTTGGCATTGTCATGCTGCAGGAAAGCATTTCCCTTTTCCTTTTAGACCCCTGTTAGCCATAGTTTCGCAGCGTTGTGATGTAATGCTCTGAATTTACTGTTGTTTCACTATCAAGGAAATCAACATGGATAACATCATCTGCGTCCCAGAACACCGTGGCCATGATTTTTTCCACTCTGGACTCCATCTTGAATTTCTTTTTCTGGGGCGAGTCTTTGTGTCGATATTCTATAGACTGACGTTTCATCTCCGGGTCATAACGGTGTACCCACGTTTCGTCTCCAGTGACACTTATTGCATAATTTTTTAACATTTTTATGCAGCGACCGCAACTGATATTGTTTATATAAAAATATACACCCTACAGTTGCAGGTTAACTTTATCGTTTACCTAGGTTTCAACATTAGTAATAACGTCTTCTTCAGAACCTGCAACAAGTGAATATTATAATGCGCTAGTAAATTATATTAGATATGGTCATCCTACAGGATGCAATGTGTGGTACTTAAATAAAATATTATTTAAATGTTTGCCTAAAACAGGCCATGTCCTAAGTCAACATCATAAAACTTGATGCATAACCATAAGGTTTTGTCACTTCCACGAAACCAGCTGTAGAAAATTCACTTTAAGCCCTTTTTATGGGCCTCGTCATGTGACTAGAGACTGCGGACCGTGAGGGCTTCGCGGTCTGCCTCACAGAGGGTGGCTTGCATGAGCGAGACGTATAGAATCAGACTCTTATTACGCACGCGTCAGATAACCTTTTTGCTATGAATTAATTTTATATTTCACTATTGTAATTTAATTACAGTATCCAGTATGACTACGTTTTACATTCTACTACAGAGCTTACTAAACTGACCAACAAATCTCGTGTAAACATCTTTACATGACATAGAGCTACTACATCATGAAGTTAAGGGATATAGACTCCACACACTTGAGGAACTACAAATTTATGCACACGTAATTACAGATAGAGGCAGTTTACTGAACCATCAACTGTATCTAAAAATTAGGGCATACATCGAAGTCTTCCGGCCTGTACTAGGTTTACAATAATTTATAATGCATGTGACCTCACAGTTTCTGTAATAATAGAGCCTTTCCTACAGATGTTCATACAAGATTTGTTGGTCCGTTTAGTAAGCTCTGTAGTAGAATGTAAAACGTACTCATGCTGGATACTGTAATTAAAATACAATGGTAAAATTTATAATTAATTCATAGCAAAAAGGTTATCTGACGCGTGCGTTATAAGAGTCTGATTCTATACGTCTCGCTCATGCAAGCCACCCTCTGTGGGGAGACCGCGAAACCCTCATGGTCCGCAGTCTCTAGCCACATGACGAGGCCCATACAACGGGCTTAAAGTGAAAATTTCTTCAGCTGGTTTCATAGAAGTGACAAAACCTTATGGTTATGCATCAAGTTTTATGAAGATGACTTAGGACATGGCTTGTTTCAGGCAAACATTTAAATAATATTTTATGTAAGTACTACACGTTGCATCCTGTAGGATGACCATATCTAATATAATTTAGTAGCGCATTATAATATTAACTTGTTGCAGGTTCTGAAGAAGACGTTATTACTAATGTTGAAACCTAGGTAAACGATAAAGTTAACCTGCAACTGTAGGCTGTATATTTTTATATACACTTATTGTACTATGAAGGAAATGTGCTCTGATGTAATTAAAGTCAAAACCGTAATATTGCTGACTGGTACTCACTAGATCAAGCAGCAAAGCGCAATAATGTATTTTCTCTTACTTTGAATGCCCTCATTCTGGTTCCAGATTATTACTGGTTTTTCTTCATATTTTCGTTTCATTTCATCTTTATGTGGGTCTAGTTGTATAAAGTTTAGGTTTTCGTTTATGTTACGTTCAAGCAGTAGTACTTTGAGCAATTGCACAACCACGAAAAAGACAAACCACTCGTCCAATGAAAACAATGAAAATTACATACAGTATGTTTTACTTAATAATTATCCAGTCATGGTATCCAATGTGCATTGGCTTCCACCTTCCCCAGCTCAACTATTTTTAAAATGTTGTTAACAGAATAAAGATTGTTATGGTAGATTGGTGTTGGGAGCAGAACAACAGAGGATTTGGACCGACTGAATTTTAGGATGTGGAATATGTATATCACCATTTGGTAGTCACTCTGTGTAGAACGATTGATCGGTAAAAACTTGGACTACTTTTCTGAATGGTTCTGTACATACGAGTACAGTACGTGCACATGGACTTTGCATATTAGTAATGAAATCATGTCAATGGCAGATAGGTACCACCTCAAAGTGTTGTATCTTCTCTGCTAGAAATATTGAAAAATAAAACTCATAATACAATGAGATTAGAAAGGACCTCAAACAAGAAAGCATGAGAGAATTAATTGAATGAAAGAGATTAAGATGGTATGGGCATGTTAAGAGGATGCATGGGCAGAGACTCCCCAAATTTATGGAAGAACTAAAGATGGATGGGAAAAGACCTAGAGGGCGACCAAGAACACGGTGGAAAATGGGAGTGAGAATATATGTTGAAAGGAGAGGTGTGACCTGGCAGCAAGTGAAGGAAGAAAAGTGGTGGGAGGTCCGAGCCAAATGGAGAGGACTCGTCAGCACACCTGACCCGGCAGTAGCTGGAGTGGGATTCGGATATAGATAGAATACAATGAACTGCGAAATAAACATGTGCGCTGGTTAACTGATAATAAAACAGCATTTAAGTAACTCAAAATAAGTTAATATCATATGAAATTACAACAGATACAACGCACAATACATACATTTCGGAAATTGAAAAGAAATACAAGTGTGAACAGCCAGGACTGTATTAGCCAATCTAAAAAAAACTTGAAGGCTCTGCCTTCTTTTATTACACAGATATTGCAAGTATGAAAATCGACCTTTTGCTCGAAATTTTTACAGAAATATTTTACACAAAATATAGCTTTTTAGAGAGGGATATTACAAGATATCCCACCTCTCTTGTGGATGAACACTCAATGGAAAAATTGCCCTGGTCCTCATGGCACATTTGAAATTTTCCACAGAAACATAGCACAATAATTATATTAAGACTAAGAAGACAGAAATGCTGAAAATCAACTACTATACAATAAGTGAGCGTAGTGAAAATAGATAAACTCTCGATCTTAACAGACACCCATATAATCAAAACCTTTTTTGAGAAACCTTGACAGGACGTGATGGGATATGGTATGACAATCTATTGGCAGCCTGTATGAATAACGCCATTTGAAATGCATTGTCGAATGTTTCGACATGAGGTGATGTGCTAGATTATCTACATCTACATACATACTCTGCAACCGAAGACGCAGTGCATGACGTGGGGTATGCTGTTCCACTGATCAGTGTGAATGGGCTTTTAAAGGCTAAAGACTAATTCACGCTGGCCATTGTGTCATGTTACATCACATCAGGGTGTAGTCACACTGTCCATCGCCTCACAGCTTTCCAATTTGCTTCACCCAGTATCCAATGGTGAAAGTGAGGTTATGAGTACGGCTCGCTTTTTAATGACAAGTCTTTTTTCTTAACTTTAGGGTGAGGTTTACATCAATTTATGCACAATTACAGGTATTTTAGTGGAGAAACCCTATTTTTATTGTGCATGTAAAGTCATATTTACACCTTTTTTTAGTAATAGGCCAACTTTTGGCCAACTTTTGTCATAATAGGTCTTTTTCGGCCAACTTTTTGCAAAAATTCATATATTTATCGCATTTTTAAGGACAAAAGAATAAAAACCTGATCATGTTGTTCAAATAACAATATTTCATGTGATATTGTCATAAATAAACACAGTAATTACTACAAAGCTTTATTTATTAGCACTGTAGGTGACAAGCAGCATAATACTCTAGCTGTTTCGCTGATCTGTGACATTAACAGGGTCGACAAACACTCTCCAAGCCAATAAAGGCAGCTTCCGATATAATAAGCATCAGACATGCTGCCACACATGGATTCAAACTAAGTATTGTTCAACATGCCGAAACTAAATATCTTCAACGCAATGAAACTGCGAAGCATTGTTTGTGATTTGGGAGAGAAGTACTAGGGCGTTATATATTATTTTGGAAACTACCGCTAAACGCTGCAGCTGTGTGAAGAGAAGTGCTGAAAATGACAGCAAATTATCACTGTTATTGCAATAGGCAGGGCGTTCTTCAACTGTGCTATCATTCTTCAAGGACTTGTTTCGGGTGACGGTGACTTTCAACATCCTATTGGACCTGAAAAGTCCATGCCCCAGACAGTCTTTCGAAAAGTGCCCAACACATCTAGTTCCACGTGAATCTACATTGAGAAATAACTGTTTATCCATATGTTATGAGGTAGTGCTCAACAAAATATGAATCAGAGTTGCTGAACAATATGTCCAGGAGTCCATAGTTGCCATGGGCGTTTTGTGGCAGTTGCTGTTGTTGGTGTTCTAGAACCTGACAAGTCCAGAGAAATATTGACCATAGCTTGTGAAGCTCTTGAGAGAGTAAACAACTCGATAGCTGCTGTTTTATTTGGCAGCTCTGTGAAGCCCCTGTCTCTGGATGGTGTGAACAGTGACAATGTTTTGCTACTACTAACAGATGACACTTCATGCATGGCAAAAACAGCCAAGTGGCGTCAGATTCTTAACCCAGAGTGGTGTATATCACTTGACTTGCAGATACATTACGTAAGGTTGCAGAAGAGGTGCGATCAAATTACTCTCATGTTGGTAAGTTAATTTCCTAAGGCAAGACAAGTCATGAAAACCTCTACTGCGGGTGCTGAAATTCAAGGAACAAGCATCTCCATTGCCACTCTCCTCTCAGTCAGTTCTAACACGATAGGTTTCTTGGCTTATTGCTGCTTAGTATTACTGCACCAACTACCCAAAATAAACAAACTCTTCTGTGAGTTTGATAACAATGAATTAACTGTTAACAGAACTGTGGAAGAGGTCTTTACTGATACCATGTCTAGAAACTTTGCAAATGTCAACACCAACTTTTCAGTGGAATCAAGAGCTACTACATCACTGGCAACTGCTGTTACCGAGATGGGTCGAGTTAGTGGTTATGTGTCATGTGTTCCTGGAATCCTGCAAATTCTACATATTCTACAATTAGTGACAGCCTTTCTGGCAATGTCAGAACATTCCAAGACAATGAATCAAGTCTGGTCTAAAGTGACCTTATCGCCTTCATATCGGCTCCCATGACGTCCTGTGATGTGTAGAGAAGTTCTTCCAGGTAAAAAAACTGCCCTCAGTGGCCACTATACACCTTTGAAAATGGAAAACTTGAAAATGAAGCTTGTGATCCAGTGCATTTCTGTCGAAACTGAAAATTGATAGGCCAATCAAACTCTTTTGGAAAACGTTAAGGAAGTCATGTGTAGTAGTAAAAATGGGGTTTTATTGTTTGAATAAGTGTTATTGTTTTCACTGTACTTTGTATTTTTTTCAAACACGTGAAAACATTGGAAAAATAAGTAATTAACTCACAGTTTGTTGAAAAGTGAAATTTGTATTACATCATAAATCGAAAAGTCACCAGGAATTTTTGTAAATGAACGTATATAATGTTATTCTTCATATTCTGAAGTCATATATATTGAGTTTCAGATCCTAAATGAAAGCATATTTTGCTTTTTTTTAGGTCATTAAAATCACTGGCCCCTTGATGGATTACAATCCATGATGCAAAAAGTCAGACAACAGTAAGAGAATTGAGGAACCAAAGATAATAAAGCATATTAGTAATGTATTAATGCCCGAAGCAAATTTCATAACATATGTTCTTGATCAGTTTTGTGTGATAGAGTGCTGAGAGGAGCACATTTTAAAACTATGACTTTTTTGCTAGCAGAGATGTAGAGACACAAAAAATTCAAACAATATTTATATGGGAATAAATAAAGCCTCTTTACCTTACCCATTATGAAGAGCGTCTTCCAGAACTAATAATGTCATAAACAACTGTATTTTACTCGTTCATTAGAGCTGAGTTTTACCCATAAAATTTTATACAACGAAAATTTCTTCGTCAACTAGCCTCTTATTTAGAGGATGTCCGAAAAAATACACTGACAAACTTTAGGGACAGTTTTGTAATACAGAAATAAATGAGAAAGTCTAGTAAAATTGGGCTGCAAAAGGCACACCCTAGGACGTATGAGCACTTGCAAGGGCTTTGGTCTCCATATTTTTGGACAAGGAAGTTTTGACCTAAACAAGAAAAGCAGTCTGGTAGACACTAGGTGTAAAATGCATAAATTAAGAGATGTTGGCACTTCTTCACCTTCACTAGTGTGAAACACGTCTCTTCAAGGTAGGCGTTTTACAGCCCTCACTTACCAGCCTTTTTCTTAGTGTGGTCTATATTATCTCCTCCCTAAATAAGAAAAGCAAAGAGCTTGCAGTAGAAGAAATATGTTCCATAGTATCAAAGTGCTTTAGAGCGCTTGTTTACTAGATTTTTTTCCCTTGATTTGGTGCAAGAAACCTGTCCCTAAAATTTGTTACTTGGTTTTGGAACTCCCTCTATATACAGTACGAATTCAGCTCTGTTGTGCTAATGTAAAATCTAAGCAAATTTTCTTTTTCCTTTATCAGACTTCGCTTGTGGAAGAACACTGAATGGGAAAGTTTCCAAGTTGTCATGGAACATTTGTAATTTGCCACAAAAACAATACGCAACAATAAAAGTAACGATTTAGAAGATAGAGAAGCACAAAATCCACTACTACAAATTAAGTGTTTAAGTGAGCGCCGCAAAAATATGTTATCATCCTATGTCAGCGGACGGAGACACAGTCAAGGGAAACCTTGACGTAACATACGGTGACGTGACTATCCGTCCGTGAGCTGGCTGAATGCCGCCATTTGAAACACATTACAAAATATTTTGATATGTGATGATGGGAAGACCACCGTGAAATGATCTTTAAAGACCTACACCAGTTAACACTGGCAATCACGTCACGTCGAATCAGTCTTCTTAGCCGAGTAGCGAACGGTGAAAGTGAGGTTATGAGTTATCATCCGTGGCACAGGTACAGTTAAGGAGCGGAGCAACTAAAGGCCAGTTCACACTGGCCATCATGTCACTTCACATCATGTCCTGTCAACACATGCTACTATGCATTTCGAATGGCAGCATTAACACCGGACGTCACAACACGTCACGTCCGGTCATAGCAACATCAACGTTCCTTGGGAAGAAAATTATGATGGCCGCCTCATCGTCTGTTCTCATTTCTTCCCTATTCACAGCCATACTCTCATCGTTGGCTCATCTTCGCACCTCACTTCGTTGTGGTTTTCGTGGATGATATGATTTTTCTTTCAAAGTGTTTGCTGTATGTTATTTTTGTTATTTGTTACAAATTGTTTTATTTTCTTTCTTTTGTGAGAAATTGTATTTTTGTAATGAATGATGAAAGATTAATTGGAGCTGTGAGGCAGTAGTCTGAAATGTACGGCATGAGTGTACTAAATTACTTGCCCTCAATTGCATTTAAAAAGTGTTTTTAATACAAAGTGGTCTTGTATTTATTATTTTACAAAGGAATGAATCTCAATATGGCTGCAACTTGAAGTGAAAAAAGTAGTAAATAGCTCTCTGGATTTTCTGTGAAATAGTATTACAACCATCAGTGATCAATATTTATGTGATTTTACTAGCTACCCCAAGTACAAATAAGGCACTTGAACTATTGAAAGCCATATACGAGATGAAAATAAAACTTATAAATCTTGAATGGAAAGATCTTGATGGAGATATGACAATTGTACAAAAATTTGCACCGATTTGACAACTAAACTTAAGAAAATCAGTTTTTCACACAGTCTGATATTTATAAAAAGCATATACCGTTCCTCGTCTAGAATGAGTGAAATTCTCCTTCTGTACTACCTAACGACTTTTTTCGGACATTCTTTCCTTGCGTTTTCTCGCACTTAAGTCTTCTTTCTCTAATATACGAGCTATCCCTGGAAGCTTCAAACCATTTGAGTCCTTTATGTGTCAGTTTCGTACAAATATAGATTCCACAATTCACATATATAAGCTGCTGTGTTATTTAAGTGGACTTTGTATGTAAAAACCGTTGAGAATCATCTTGTGAAGACCGCAACAACAGCGGAAAAACAGTTGTGTACAGGTATGCAAGCTGAGATCACTTGAGTCGAATTGACTTGACGTGGTGTGATATGCGGACAGTGTAAATGAACCCAGACATGAAGGTGCTCTGAACTGGCAGTGCCATGATGGCCAGTGTGAGTTGGCCTTAACAACAATAAAATTTATTAGTGACCAAAACAAACTTCATAACATATATTCATGATCAAGTATGTATGGTAAAGTGCTGAGAAGCGAAACAACGTTCCAAAAACCGACATTTATTTGCTACCGAAAAAATAAACACATCATACAATATTTAGAAGGGAATAAATAGACCCTGTTTACTTCACCCATTATTTGTTTTACATAATTGATAACGCCATCTGCAACTCTGTTTTGCCCTTCATTAGAGTGACTTTTTCACTGTCAGTGTTATAATAATGAAAATTGCTTCATCAACTTACATTGTTATTAGTGTAGAGTGTGGGAGTCATTGTAGAACCTAGACAGTTTTTCGTTTTCCGATATCTGTCCTCGCTTGTGGAAGAACACCCAATGAAAATATAATCAACTCGTCTAGTAATATTTACAGTTTGTCGCAAAAACAAAGCACAATACTAAAATAAACACTAAGAAGGCAAAAATCCACAAAATCAACGAATCCAAAAAAAGTGACTGTGCCGAAAGTAAGTTCACTTCTGTTGTTAACAGTTGTAACTCTGGCAGAAGCCTTGATTAATGAAGTATAAATATACTGAGCTGCAGATCCTGATACCAACA
Source organism: Schistocerca gregaria (assembly GCF_023897955.1). Lineage (NCBI taxonomy): Eukaryota > Metazoa > Arthropoda > Insecta > Orthoptera > Acrididae > Schistocerca > Schistocerca gregaria. Next base: position 655,689,870 of record NC_064920.1, read on the forward strand.
CAATGATGGAGTTAGGTAAAAAAACATGTTCAATACATCTATTTACCAGTGTTTATACAGACACGAATTTCTTACATGGGCATTGCCACACCGCTGCCCTTATGTGCAAGTTAGCATATCCACTCACTGAAGCTGGAAAGGCAACATAGGCGACTGGCAAGATTGTGCCAAGTGAAATTATTTCTATCGGAGTTGCGCGTCTTTTAGCCAGTTTACTTAAGAAAACGTATCGGAGAAAAACAGACCAACAAACATTGTTAACTGAAATGGGCATGTCAGAGGGACTGTCTGGGGACATCCAATATTTCAATGAGAGAGCTGGCAGTTGAGGATGACTTTACATTCGAAAATTATTTTTGAATGGGTCAAAACAATTCTGAAATATTGTTGAGCTAAAGTTCTGGCTGTATACTAATTTTAATAGATGTGTGCTAGATGCTGTGCAGCTTGCAGCAGTTTAAAAATCAAAACATTACAAAACATTATATCTTTTCACTGGAGACACCGAATAAACGCTTTGCATTCCAAAGAACATTATTTCTAAATTTTTATGTGGAATACTGAAACCTATCTACAATAAACTGAATGTACATAGGAAAGTAAAGTGTTTTTCTCAACTATATTCTTTTGTTTTTACTTTTGGTTAGTCAAGATTGATAGGTTACAGGTGCTGTACATGTAACACTACTTAAACTTGCAAGTGAACTTAGTACTACTTTACAGAAAAGTCATTACTCAATGACAGAGCCAATATGAACACTGTTGTATTTTCATAGGATTTTAATAAAGGACAAATGTAGATATTTACCGTCACTGAGTAAAGCAACAAACTGTTATCTTTACACTGTAAAAAAAATCTTTACAGAACTGACTATACTGAAGTATAGTACTATGAACCTCAGGTACTTCACGTTCTCAGTCACAATATGTTTAAGCCTGACTCACTGTCGTCAACACTGGCGCCAACAGTGTTGGTCCAATGTGTGTATTGATGAAATACCAATGGAACCAACATTAGTCCCAGTATTAGAATAGCTCTGTTCCTTGTGAATATTTGGAATAAACATGAAAGGCTGTTGGGATCTATATCGATACAATCGCACAAACATTGGAGCCAGTGTTGTTTGTTTTGGTTGTTGTTTGGAAACCTGTGTTTGTTGCTGATACATCCAGGTTGGATATCTGAAGACATGGTGTCTCAATAACAGTGAAATAACATGCAAATTCTTGAGTTGGCGCTTTACCAGCAGGAAATAGATTTGTGGGATCAAGAACATTCCCAGGATTTTGTCAAAGGGGGAGACGGGTTTGTTAAAGAAGAGTGCATGTTTTTATTCATTCTGAAAACTAATTTATTTTTCTTTTAATTTTAGGTACATAATGCGCTTTTAGGTGATCTTCATGTTAATATCACGAGGGGTATCCACAAAGTACATTACGTTTTGGAACTAAAAATAAATAAAGTATTGGAATTTTTTTAATTATATATAGATGAAAGCCACACTTAAATACTACTTTTCTACATAGTTGTCATTTAAATTAAGGCACTTATAGTAGCGATGGACGAGTTTGGAAATTCCTTCGTTGTAAAATTCAGCCTCCTGCGCCTTCGACCACGTGGTTACCTCTTTTGGGACAGAAAACGTGTGATTTTTGTGGATTTCCTGGAAAGAGGCACTACAATAAACTCTCAAAGTAGAAAAAAGGGGAACTTCTGCAGTTTCATTGAGTCATAACATTAGCACAAGAGATTTAACTAAGTTTATAAAGTACTTTCATGTATAACAGTATAACTATCCATCACACAGTAAGTAAAAGGATCAGGTATTCCTTGTTTCACCAGTAGGGGATCTTTCTAGATTTTCGAATAAAGTATGTGAAAAAATATGCAACTGTTTCCGTTCATAAACTTCAAGCATATCAAAAGGCCAGCTACTACAGACGTACTACTTTTTTTCTCCAAGAAACACATAAATATTATGCCTAGAAAAGGTAGCAGAGCCGACAGATCACTGGTGCCCCATACCTGGAATGTAAGTTCAAAGTTGTGTATAATGAAATTTTTGATTTTATAAAGTTGTTAAGTGAAGGACGCCACAGTCCAAGCAGGGATGTAATACAAAAGCAATTGTGAAATGCAGTCTGCTTCGTGAAATAGTTGGTCTTTTCAGTGTCTCCAACTGGGACAATACAGACATACTGAGACTGATATGACTAACAATCCTGAGAGGTGTTACTGGCTAGCTTGCTGTTCTATTTGTGTCTTAGAATTTTTAATTCATTACAGTAGCAAGGGGTTCCTACACTAAGTACCTTTTCTGAATTACTGAACAATGTGTATACAATTTTGCAGTTATTGGGCGAAAATAAACGTTGTTTCTACCATTTTATTATTAATAATTGTATTGAGCATGTATACGAAGAATAAGATGCCAACATTCATAAAATCTACTATAATCTTTTTTATAATCCAGGGGTAGAAATTTACCTATGGCGAATATCCCAACTGGAGGCCGTTGTTTTTGTATCTCAACCTATATGTTTATGAAGCAGCAACTACTTCATATATAATTTCGGCTTGTGCAATCATCTATAGCAGCCATATATAATCTGGGAGGAGAGGGGAACTAACTGGAAGTGTGGCACCTTCACTGTGTTCTTCCTACTTTTCTACAATCATCTATTCTTATAACTGCCACTTTTGTTTTCAGAATAAAAATACCCTGCAGATGGTGCTGCTTTAGGAGTAGCATGATGAGAACCATAGAAGTGAGGACGAATTGTATTGGTTTAAAAAAAGAGCATAATGTTCAAAATTAGGATCAGAAAATACAAATTAAACAAATGATTTCAGAATAAAAGTACATTATGCCATATGTATGTATGTGTTTAATTTAATTTCACTAATTACATCAGAGAACTGTAATAATTAACAAAACTGTCTCTTATCCCTCTTGTCCAGTGTCATACACATCGTCTTAACAATTGTGCTGGCTGTACCCTTGCCAATAGCAATGAAGTCTCCAATGGGCAGAAAAAAAACCACCAGAGGTAAAATATTTGAGAGTCCATAGTAGTTGTGTCATTGCTGGGAAAGAGTCATTTCTGAAAGAAAGAAAAAGAATGACATGTGACAATTTGACAAATCAAGAGAAATTTGAAAATTTGATAGATTTGCTGTTAGCTGAATGACAAGTACATATGTTCTTATGAACACAGACAACAATTACTTTGTGATGAATATGGACGAGGTTCTGTGGATTATACTAATAACTGAGAAGCACTGCAGCTGTATCTTATAGCTTTAGTTTTTCAAAATGGCTTTCCTATTAATTTTACTGTGTTAAACTGAGCTTGAGTAGGCACAAATAATTTATATGTTTAAGAGAATTATTCTATGTCATTCATAATACAATGGTTTAGGGGAATAATTCTGGTGTATAAGTCTTTCGTTCTGAAACATACAGTAAAATATGGAAAGTTATTGTCTCAATGGGAGATAAGAGTGGAAAACGTCTTCTGCTATAGATGTGGCTGAGTGAACATCGGACATAAGTATACTATCAAACTTTTCTTTACATTAAACGGTCATAATAAGCCATCAGTTTCAGAAAAATGATACTTCATAGAAGTGCAACCTAAGATATTTCTGTTTAAGTTACCTTCAGCTAGCTACAGTCTGAAATAGAGGGGACACTGCAAATAATTTTATATTCAAGGAAAGGTAAAAACCATAACATTCCAGGCACTCCTTCCACGTGCTACAACTATGTACATTTATTAAGTTGTTCCTGTTCTGCTCCTATAACATACATATATAGGTATTATTTTATGATAAATATGGAGGGTTTTTCTGTGGATAATACTGATGACTGCAAAACACAACTACTATGTTCTGTAGCTGAGAAGACATCGCCGTTTTTTTAAATGCTAACTTTCCTAAAATCTTACTGTGTCAAACTTAGCTTGAATAAGCATAGATGGTTCACAGGCTTCTGTGAATAATTGTAGGTGTTATACAATGTTGTTGCTCTGAAGAATTAATCAGCCTCTAATCCCAACATTTTTCACTAAAAGGCGAAAGTTATTCTGACACTGCTCTGGTGTTTACAAAAGGATCATTCCTAATACAGTGGAACATTTTGTGATATTGAAGTAATGTGGCTGCATGAAACTGGAACACTACCATTTTTTTAAAAAAAATTTGCTATATGAAAAATCAATGTTTTCGTCTAAAACTGAAACAACTGTTTATACAGATAATACCCAAAACTAAGGAAGTCCTTTCCACTACTGCAGGAAGTGTAACACACGCTAGACAAATAAAACTATTTTGGTATGAGTCATGGTGTGACTGATTTACATAAATAACACGATGGAAACCTCGAAGTACTGAAATCACATGCCTATTATAACAAAGAAACAGTATTATTTTAGAAAGCAGAGAACTAGTCTCACCTGTCCGTAATATGCTCCAGTTTCTCGTGTAGAAGACTGAAAAGATAATGTGCAACTTCTTTTAACAAGCGAAATTATTAACTCGGAATCGGCGTCTTTTCACTGTTTTCTCCATCCTCATTCTCATGAACAGGTCAGACAAAAATCTCGTTACTGTTGTCTGCAACTGCATCTGTCACTATTCCTGCCATATTGAAAACTTATTCCCCGTTAAACTCGCTAATCGGCCAAAAATATCCCGCGTTTATTCTCTGGTTTGGTGTTATTCCGGGTTTGCACAACACGCGACTCGCGCTATTCCGGGAACAGAGCCTAACCGGCTGCTAACCGGAGATTGTACAGTCTGAACAGTTGTTTATGAGTGGAAACTGTTGCACATTTTTTCACATACTTTACTCAGAAACCCAGAAAGATCTCTTACCGCTCAAACAACAAATACCTGATCTGCCAACTAAGTTTACGATGGATCATTATATAGTACTGTTATTCATGCAAGTACCCTATAAACTGAGTTAAATGTATTACAGTATTGTTGTCATTGGATGAGAGAGCAGAATTTTTCATGTTTTCTGCTACACTCTTGAACTCGTCTACATTACCTACCAGCCGCAATACATCCTCAAACAAATTTATTTTGCGATCTGGAACACTTATTGCTCACATTAGAGACGCTATTTCTGCAGACGATTAAAGTGAATATAAAATGACGTATGCGAAAATACCCAGTATGCTCTTAAGTTGTTGCCTGCTTAACTGGACGGGAACGCAGTTCCGCGAATAACTAACTAGGGAATGAAATGGTGTCATTCAGCGCGTGCACCAGGTTTGCCCATACCGAGTCGAGCTCACGAAGCGAGCGGAGCTGTTCTTACTGGTTCCGCCCCCTTTGTTTTGTCTCTTCCGGTTGGTTGATTCACGGGATGAGACCAAACAGAGAGGTTATCGGCCCCATCGGATTAGGGAAGGATGAGGAAGGAAGCCGGCCATGCCCTTTCAAAGGAACTGTCCCGGAATTTTCCTGGAGCGATTTAGGTAAATCATGGAAAACCTAAATCAGGATGGCCGGACGCGGGTTTGAACCGTCGTCCTTCCTAATGCCGGTCCATTGTGATAACCACTGCGTCACCTCACTCGGTATCTCTTCTGGGAAATCCCGACTGCCACTTCTGCTGCTTACAGATCGTGTGCTTTGTCGCCGACCTCAGGTCGCAAGGCGTTCGACTACTTATCGCTCTTTACGAGCGCACAGGCGCGCAAAATTGTCTGTGTCGCGATACTGTTCACGTTGCTCATCGACGATATTTAGGCGGCGATTCTGGGCTAGCCAGACTCTGGTGATAGTTAAGGATTACGAGTGCCAGGGCCCCTTTCACGTGGGACCAGCCTGCGTACTCAGAGCCAAAGACTAGACAGTAGAGAACCTTTCCAACTCATAAGCACAGCTCCGACCCATCCCATTCCGCCGTGGATTCCGCGGGATTTCCGGCGCAAATTCTGATCCTACAAACCAGCCCATTCCCTTTCACCACAGTGCACGCACACATCAGTTAGACGCCACAATCACACACGGGAGAATGATGGGGAAAGCACGACCTGAAAGAAAAAGGAAGGCTTCCCAAGACGAGACTCAAGTCACTGGGGCCCTAACATTTCCGACGACTCTACTGCACCAATACGCAAAGTAGCAGAAGTCCCACTAAATTCTGATCGTGACGACGAAAACACCAGCACGCATCAGGACATCGACGTGGAAGACTTATCTGTTCCCAACATCCTGATGTCCAACAGGTATGAGGCACTACTCCAAGAAGCGATGGATGGGGCTCGTGCACCACAGCACAAACAAACACCACCCTAACCACACGCTCCTCCGATCGTAGTGTATAATACTAAAGTCTACATAAAGATCCTCCAAATAATTAGACCTCAGATTAAAGGAAATTTAAAAAAACAAAATCAGCGAAAAATAACATTACTTACTATGCTAGTGAACCAGATGACTTGAGAACCATGTGTAATCTACTCAAGGAGAAACAGATCCTACACTACACACATGAGCTCAATCCAAAAAAGTTACTAAAAATAGTTATGTACAGGCTACTTATCAACATGGAGCCGTAACTCATTCACGATTGCCTCACAGCACTGAATTTACCAGTGTCAAAAGTTGGCCAAATGTCTGAACGTGCCAGAGATGGCTCAGGCAGATGCCTCAAACCAGAATTTATGGTAGAAGTAGAAAACTCAGAAACAGGGAAGTTTATCTATGATTTGCACTCCCTACTCATGTAAAAGTTGCCTTGAAATTTTATAGAGCGTCGAAAGGTCCGTCCCAGTCCCACAACTGTCAGCAGTTTTATCATGACTCTAGATACTGTAACCTTCCGCCCTGCTGCGTCACGTGTGTCGCGGAATGTAAGAAACCGTCGAAAACCACACCACTGTAGGTATCCCAAGTATTTAGAAATCAGGAACAAATGGGATGCAAGACGAGCAAGCGGGTTAACCAGTACTCAACAGACACCAGAATCCGGATTGGACCCTTCACAGTTCTCTGGGCTACGAAACAGAACAAGACCAGTTCCAATTCACTCCCCTTCTATTACACAGAGGCAAGAACAATAACAAAAAGCACACCAACCAACGCCATCTCATCCACGGGACTAGGGGCGACATCGAAGCACTACAGCATCTAGTTTCACATATCAACATCCACAAAATCACCACACGAAGGCCAGTGGTAGAACTCCGACAGCCGCAAAAGTATTATCTGCCCCACTCCCCTAAGTCTATTTGATGGGTCAGATTAATCACGAAAGAGCGTTCACGATCACGATCTGGAACGCCGATGGCGTTCTACAACAACGTAACACACTGGAAGAATTTTTAGATGCCCATAGAGTCGACGTCACTCTAATCACAAGGACTAAACTCTCGTTGCACCAATACTCCAAAATTCATAATTATTTAACGTATAGAACTGATAGACCAGGCCGCCCTGGAGGAGGTGCAGCTATGCTAGTCAAAAACCATATAGGTCGCAGGGAAATCGCCACTCCTGCCCTGACAGGAGCAGAGGCCACAGCAACCGACCTACAAATTTTTGGTAAAACAGTGGCTTTAATAGCAACATATAAACCGCCTGCAGGACGATTGATACAAAGATCAGACATACAAACGTTAGTCAATCTGGGTCAAAACTTCATACTAGTTGGAGACTTAAATTTCAAGCAAGCCTCATGGCACTGCTTGGCCACGAACAGGAATGCCAAAATCCTGCTTGATTTCATGCAAATAGAAACCTAACAGTTGCAGCCCCAGAATCCCCCACACACTTCAACTGTAATTACCATTACAGCACCGAAAATTTTATACATTTTCCTCCTCAAAAACATCAGGTGAACCCACATTTAACAGCGATAAATGATCCTGATTCCGAACACAGCCCAGCAATCCTCACCCTGGGAGGAGACACCCACCACTACAATGCTTGACGGTCCATTAAAACGACACACAACAACTGGGAACGTTTCAACACTTTCGTAGAGAACTAAACCCCCGAAAATCCGCTGCTGAATTCCAAAGAAGACATTGACACAGCTATCTAAACGTTTACAGACACCTTCACTGAAGGTTGCAAGAAATCAACCACAACCATTACCTGACACAGCTAAATCAGCGCTCTCACAATCCCTTTAAGACCTCCTCGCCGATAAAGAATACTTCAGGTGACGTTGGCAGCAATATAGGGACCAAGCTGATCATCGGAGGACAGAACGGTTTGGCAGACACATCAGAAACCAACTGAGAGAATATCGAAACTAACGCTGGAGCGAAACCCTCTAAGACGCTGTAAGTAGGCTGTTTAGGTTTTTTATATTGGTAACGCCACGTAGCGCTCTGTATGAAAATCACTGGCTGTGCTGTGTCCAGTCAGTGGCTGGTTGGCATTGTTGTAATACTCGCCATTGTAGTGTTGGGCAGCTGGATGTTAACAACGCGTAGCGTTGAGCAGTTGGAGGTGAGCCGCCAGCAGTGGTGGACTTGGGGAGAGAGATGGCGGAGTTTTGAAATTTGTAAGACTGGATGTCATGAACTGCTATATATACACTCCTGGAAATTGAAATAAGAACACCGTGAATTCATTGTCCCAGGAAGGGGAAACTTTATTGACACATTCCTGGGGTCAGATACATCACATGATCACACTGACAGAACCACAGGCACATAGACACAGGCAACAGAGCATGCACAATGTCGGCACTAGTACAGTGTATATCCACCTTTCGCAGCAATGCAGGCTGCTATTCTCCCATGGAGACGATCGTAGAGATGCTGGATGTAGTCCTGTGGAACGGCTTGCCATGCCATTTCCACCTGGCGCCTCAGTTGGACCAGCGTTCGTGCTGGACGTGCAGACCGCGTGAGATGACGCTTCATCCAGTCCCAAACATGCTCAATGGGGGACAGATCTGGAGATCTTGCTGGCCAGGGTAGTTGACTTACACCTTCTAGAGCACGTTGGGTGGCACGGGATACTTGCGGACGTGCATTGTCCTGTTGGAACAGCAAGTTCCCTTGCCGGTCTAGGAATGGTAGAACGATGGGTTCGATGACGGTTTGGATGTACCGTGCACTATTCAGTGTCCCCTCGACGATCACCAGAGGTGTACGGCCAGTGTAGGAGATCGCTCCCCACACCATGATGCCGGGTGTCGGCCCTGTGTGCCTCGGTCGTATGCAGTCCTGATTGTGGCGCTCACCTGCACGGCGCCAAACTCGCATACGACCATCATTGGCACCAAGAAAGAAGCGACTCTCATCGCTGAAGACGACACGTCTCCATTCGTCTCTCCATTCACGCCTGTCGCGACACCACTAGAGGCGGGCTGCACGATGTTGGGGCGTGAGCGGAAGACGGCCTAACGGTGTGCAGGACCGTAGCCCAGCTTCATGGAGACGGTTGCGAATGGTCCTCGCCGATACCCCAGGAGCAACAGTGTCCCTAATTTGCTGGGAAGTGGCGGTGCGGTCCCCTACGTCACTGCGTAGGATCCTACGGTCTTGGCGTGCATCCGTGCGTCGCTGCGGTCCCGTCCCAGGTCGACGGGCACGTGCACCTTCCGCCGACCACTGGCGACAACATCGATGTACTGTGGAGACCTCACGCCCCACGTGTTGAGCAATTCGGCGGTACGTCCACCCGGCCTCCCACATGCCCACTATACGCCCTCGCTCAAAGTCCGTCAACTGCACATACAGTTCACGTCCACGCTGTCGCGGCATGCTACCAGTGTTAAAGACTGCGATGGAGCTCCGTATGCCATGGCAAAGTGACTGACACTGACGGCGGCGGTGCACAAATGCTGCGCAGCTAGCGCCATTCGACGGCCAACACCGCGGTTCCTGGTGTGTCCGCTGCGCAGTGCGTGTGATCATTGCTTGTACAGCCCTCTCGCATTGTCCAGAGCAAGTATGGTGGGTCTGACACACCGGTGTCAATGTGTTCTTTTTTCCATTTCCAGGAGTGTATTATGACTATTAAGGTAAATACATTGTTTGTTCTCTATCAAAATCTTTTATTTGCTAACTGTGCCTATCAGTAGTTAGTGCCTTCAGTAGTTTGAATCTTTTATTTAGTTGGCAGTAGTGGCGCTCGCTGTATTGCAGTAGTTCGAGTAACGAAGATTTTTGGTGAGGCAAGTGATTTGTGAAAGGTATAGGTTAATGTTAGTCAGGGCCATTCTTTTGTAGGGATTATTGAAAGTCAGATTCCGTTGCGCTAAAAATATTGTGTGTCCGTTTAAGTACAGTCTTGTATATTTTTTCCAAGGGGACGTTTCAACGCGAAGACAAACCCAGAAAAGTTCGGGCGAATTACTAAGGCCAGAAAGAGCCAGACGACCTCAGTAAACCCATTCCAGGGACCAAACTGGCTTGTGTACGACTCCCAGCTTAAAGCAGAGGTAATGACGGATACACTAGAACTCCAACTCACTACACCGACAATCCAGAAGCAGATGACTACAAGGAAATGGTGCTATGCTGTGTGACCTGAAGCCTACGCACTCCTGCAGCAACCCACTTTTCTCCAATCACCTCAGAGACTCTATATGCCTACCTAAGAGGCCTCCAAAATAAAAAAAACCTTGGGACTGGACAGAATCTCTGCACTCCAGCTGAAACACTTGCCTCCAAACTCAACAGATTTCCCCACAAAAATTTGTAATGAGTGCCTACGACATCTATACTTTCATAAACCATGGAAGGTGGCTAGAGTAATCACATTGCTTAAACCAGGAAAATATCAACTCTTCCAACAGACCTTCCCTTCCGATTTCCCTGCTCAGCGGTCTATGCAAAATTCTCGAATGAATAATTCTTTCCGACCTTAAGTAGTTCCTGTTCGCTGACAACATTATCATACCACAACAGTTTGGCTTCAGAGAGCAACACAGCACCGTCCAACAAACGATGGGGCTTGTCCAGTATAACTGTTCAGTTGGGCAGATAAAACACAATACAGGAGTTACCTTCTTAGATATACTCAAAGTATTTGATAAGGTTTGGCACATGGCCTTATCTACAAACTGCTTAACTATAACTGACCACTCCACATCATTAAAATCATTCAGTCCTTCCTATGTAACAGAGAATTCTTCGTTGCCATGTACAACAGCACCAGCCAACAAAGAGAAATTGTTGCAGGGATACCACAAGCCTTTGTCAAGGGACCCACAATTTACTCACTATATACAAACGACATTCCGCAACAAATGGGAGGACAACCCTCTTCACAGATGACACTGCTATCTTCAGGAGCAGCTCCAACCTTGGGTACATAGCAAAAAAACTTCAGGAGCATCTGGAAGCTATCAACCACTGGGCGCTGCTGTGGAAGATAATGATCGCCTCAGCAAAAACATAGACTATTATATTTATTTGTAAAACCATACCACTGAACGCTACACTCCTGCTAAATGACATCGTCATCCCATGGTAAACAGGCATCAGATTCTTAGGCATAATCCTATACAACAGACTGACATTCAGAAAACATGTGGAACACATATGCAACAAGGGACAAGGCCCTGTACATCTATTATACCCCCTCATCAAAGGCTATGGTTTATTAGTGAAAACCAAAATAATACTATTAAACATATTCATACTGCCAGTAACCACATATGGATCCGAAATCTGGACACAGAAAGCGGATACCCACATGAAGAAACTCCAGGCACTCCAGAACTGATGCATCAGAACGACAGCCAACGCACCCTGTTACCTTCCAAACACTCATGTATACCAACACTTTAACATCTGGAAAACCCCCGAAGTTATCCTGCAAATCTTAGACAACCAGGCATTACTTTCTACGAGTTCATCACAACCAAGAAACCAAACTCCAACACAAGGAAAGGGACTACTCTGTCGTGTGCCTTGGAAATATAGGGGTCAAGAATCCATCAGACAGCTCAATCAGTGCTCAGTTAACCTATGGTTAGCCTATTCCTCAGTTAGCTATCCCTGGATTGAACCCGAAATTATACAATTGGCCCATAGTGTAGAGATCTAACAAGAGTTAAATACGATGAAGATGAAACCCAAATGGTGGATCGGAAAATAGATTTTGCACAGGGATGAATCAGGGGAAAGAAACGCATTTATAAAAGAAATAACACTCATAGACGAAAATTCTGTCTGCAGTGCCAAACTAACCAACACCTGACATGTAAATAACATCTGCAGACTCGCCACTCTTCCAAGATTTTAGAATTTCATTGTGGTGATTGATATAGACATGTCGAATATCTAATTTTAGTTTAACAGCTGCCACGCCATACTCTGGAGCTGTTTCCTGCAATTAATCTACAGTTTATACAATGCTTGGTCTCACAAATTACGAAATATTTATTCCTTTTTTGGATATGTCATTGGTTTGCTTGCACACACAGACACATACATACAGACACAAGACGTAGGTAGTTGTTCTCGTAGTTCTAGAAGCTGCGAAAGTGTACCTGCCGACCATTGTTTTCACTTTTTCAGAAAGAAAATGAAAAACACATGAAAATTGAATGGAGTACAGCAGCAATTACTGCACAATAACTTCGATAGAAATATCGACGCCGAGGAGCAGTGGTGGCAGGAAAGCGGCATAACGAAGTGCACTGAGCTGAACTTTTTGTGGCGTGACAAAATTTCCGTCTCTTAAGCTGCGCCACCACAATCTGTGGCTTAACACACGCAACTGCTGTATGCCGCTAGCTGTAGCGACACTTAAGTTGCGTGTGAAACCTGGTTTGTGTAATTCTACTGTGTGTCCATGAGTATCTTTGATTAGCAGTGGTATCTTTACTATTTACTAAATGGACTTTGATTTGACACTTGCCAGCGTATACAGTGCCCACGTTATTTACGTGTGTTGAAGTTTATGCAGTTTTAATTTTTGGTGGCACGGAAACATATTCAGCCCAATGGCAAATGATGTTACGAATAATCTCAACAACTTGAATTTGGAGAAATGTGACAGTGCCGGTAAAGAAGATGACGAAGATATTGTGAATCCTTGGAACGTAGTTAGCAAATCGGAAACTGGCGTCGATTATGACAAACTAATTAGTAAGTTGATATTACTGAGAATTAATTTAGCTATGTGTTCTGTGATCTCGTAAGAGCGGTTGTTTTCATGTTAGCTGTAGTTTTTCATATGACTGAAGTTTTAAGAAAGATGTTTTTGCTTTGAAGGAAGATTTGGAAGTTCAAAAATAGATGATGAACTTATAGCACGCTTCGAAAAGATTACCGGCAGACCAGCGCATCATTTTTTACGGCGAGGAATCTTTTTCTCACACCGTGACATGCATCAATTACTCAATCTCTATGAGGCTGGTAAGCCGTTTTATTTGTACACCGGCAGGGGTCCATCCTCCAAGGCAATGCATCTAGGTCACCTAGTACCGTTCATCTTCACCAAGTAAGAGAACAATACTTATCATATACAAACAGCCTCAGCTGGAGCATGCAACTCCAACATCCCTTGATGCCCTGTGTCCTAGTCTCCACTACCTGCAATAACATCACGCTTTTAAACTTAAGTAGTTTGGTAAAATTTTAAGCAGAGCATTGAGTTCAATATTCGCGCATGGTGCCATTACTTATGGATGATTGCAGTTTTAAGTTTGTCTACTTTCATCGTAAATTGCATTCCACTAATAAAGTGAACTTTAAGGAAAATGGTGTTACATTAGTGTATACAGATTGGAAACTGTTGTCAGGTGTTGAATGAAATGAGAACGCCTTTCGTTGCAGCAGACGATGTATAAAAATTTTAAATTTTGTAATGTCCTCATGAGTGCTTAGTGTAATGGATGTGCATTCTCACATCATCTTTAATAATGCTTATTCAATTTAGGTGGCTGCAAGATGTCTTTAATGTGCCACTTGTCATTCAACTGACTGATGATGAAAAATTCTTGTGGAAGGACTTGAAATTGGAAGAAGCAATAAGTTTGGCCTTTGAAAATGCTAAGGATATAATTGCATGTGGATTTGATGAAAAGAACACATTCATATTTTCTGACTTGACTTTTGTTGGGTGAGTAAAACTTGTAAATTAATACAGTTAGCTTTGAACATTATTTTTTAGTGAGTTAACCTTATTTTGCTTCTTGTTCCTCGTTACAATGTATCCATGCGTTAGAGAGGAAGCTTGTGAATTACTGCTATGTCCCCCCTCCCTTTTGAATCCTAATTGGTATTGACATTTTATTGCAGACAGTGCCCAGAGTTCTACCAGAATGTTGTTCGTATTGAGAAATCTGTAACGTTCAATCAGGTGAAGGGCATTTTTGGTTTTGGGGACAGTGATGTTATCGGCAAAATAAGTTTTCCGGCTTTTCAAGCTGCTCCAGCATTTTCAACATCTTTCCCATTTATATTTGGGAAATCTAAGCTACCATGTCTCATACCCTGTGCAATAGATCAGGTATGTTCCACAAGTAAGGTATCATCAGTCAGACACAATGCTAATTTTACATATCGCTGTTGAAGAAATGATACTATGTGCCTGATATGTCCAGTTTTCCGGATTGTAGTTTGGTATACTTGACTAACACCTGTTGCTGCACAAGAACACAGATTTTAATTATTATTATTTTTTTTTTTTTACAATAGAAAGACTGTCACAAGTCAAACAAGGTCAAACTGTTGGTAGATGGTAGTGTTGTCTGTTGGAAGTTTGCATAGCCAGAAAAATGTAGCTAAATGCAGTATGATGATCAGTCAACAACAATTAGTACAGTGCTGGCAGCTGTCAGTCACCTGCAAAAAGATCTCTTCACTTTCATAAGCTACTTTCAAATGAGCTAAGGTTATTTCTCTGTAAAAAGAATCATCTTGTGAGGCAGTGTTGATTTCCATCAACTGAAGCCTTGATGCAAGAACTGATTTCCATTGTGGAATGATACATAACAAGCAGTAGCACTTTGCTGTGGCTGCATACTCTTTTGCATTTACGGGGCAAGGCAATAGACTTACATGGTATTGTTTCTTCAATAATGATATGCTGATGTTAAATAAAATCAAAATTTACAGTTATATTCATTATTAATAACTCTTCATTTTAATCTGTGTAATAATTTTGACCTTTTGTAACGGAGATTTTGTATTTCAACTTCATTGAATGATGTGAGACGACAAAATTAGATAACAGCATCCAATATTGTGCCCAGTCGTGTTCATGAGGTACATACATGGGCAGTGAATAGTCTCTGCACTAACACTGCAACATTAAGATGTTCCGGCATACGTCAAGATCAGCTGATGAATGTGTCTGTAGAGTTCCTTCATTCCTAGTAGATCCTACATGAGTTTCTGGAGCTTTTGTTAGCAGTTCTGTACTAAGAAACATGGTTATGATATCTGAGATGGAAACAAAAGAAGTACAAATTACGTAACGGAACTGATAATGATGTACAAGGTGTATGAGAAAAGTAATGAGACTGACAACGCGGCAAGCAATCTGGCAAAGCTGTTTCCTACATGCGTAGACCGATGTGTTCATCCCTTCCAGATACTCAATCCAAGTTTCAGCCCCGTACAGCCATCACGCAGTTTTTGAGAGCACCATGCCATCAGTGAAGTTGTGTTTTTGTCATGTGTTACGAAAATGGAGTAGCAGAATTTAGAGCAACCTTATGCAATCAAGTTTTGTGTTTACCTAGGGGAATCACTGAGTGTGACACTTTGAAAGTTGGAAGAGGCCCATGGGGAACATTTTTTTGTGAAGATCACAAGTTTTTGATGGCACAAATAATTTTTTAAGGCCAAGAGCATGTTGAATATGAGCTTCAAAAACCGACAAAAATGTCGAATGTGTGATGCTCTTGTGAGAGCAGACTCTGTTTCACCAGGACAAACTCTCAACCAAGTGTTTTACAAAGATGTATCTGAAAGACTCAGGAAAAGGGTGAATTGAGTGAGACTGGACATAATAGGCAAGTAGATGTGGCAGCATGCAATTCCCCACGTCACATGGCCACTTCCATTAGGGATTTTTTTTTGTCTGCAGCTCATAGTGTAGTGGCTAGCATTGCTACCTCTGGAGCATGGGGTCCCAGATTCAATTCCTGGCCGGGTTGAGAATTTTCTCTGCCAGGGGACTGGGTGTTTGTGTTGTCCTCATCATTTCCTTCTCCTCCTCATTATTATCATCATCATTTGTGACAATTGCTAGATTGGATTGATTTAAACATTGGACACTGTAAAAATTGGAACTTTTTACGGGTGCTATGACCACGCAGTTGAGCATCCCACGAACCAATCATCATCAGGTATCTTTGACCTCAAAAGTCATTTCTGTTGTTCCACAGCCCTCCTTTCCGTTTGATCTGAGACCTTGTGACCTTTTCCTTTTCCTGAAATTGAAAAATGTGTTAAAATGATACCACTTCGGGACTCTGTAGAACATTCAAAAGAATGTGACCAACATGTTATGGGCAGTGCCTGTTGAAGCCTTTTAGCGCCATTACCATGACTGGGAATGACGACTCCGGCAGTATACAGCTGCCGGGGAGAATTAATTTGAAGGGCAAAATATTGTTGTTCAAAAAAATGGAAACTTTTATACACAAAAAAATCAGGCTTACTACTTTTCTCACACACATTTTATTCAGAAAAAATACAACCCAGGAGCTGTAGTAGGACATATGGCAATCTATGAACTTGGTGTTTGATGATTTTTGGTATTGTTAGAGAAGGTCATAGGGAAGTATCCAACAGATTATAACTTCATAACTGGAAGTGTATAAGAACAGCTAATATTTTGTTTTGACATTCTTTCCACCCTTAGAAAATTATGCATTAATTCACTTAATAATAGTTGCAAATGAAGAATTAAATTTCAGCCCACTTTTCTCCAGTGAAATTTTTTAGTCCTAAATGATTTTTTTGCTAAATGGAAAAACCAAAATATTTCTGGAGATTATCAGCACTGTAATTCACATCATTGTCAAAAGAATTGGTCATAGTGAAATTGTTTGTCATACATTCATTTTAGAGAAACCACACTTGCTCACCTACCAGGTGCTTCCTGTGCATACCCCACCCTTCATATAGGAAGTGCTCACCAATACCACATATTCATTTTGGCACTATCTAGGTATTACCAGGTGCACTACATGGACTCAATGCTGTGTTCAGGTGGACAAATTTATCTATCTTTGGAAATTAGAACTACTGTGCCCTTCCACAGCTATATTTTAGAATACTGGATAAAGATTGCAGTAATTTATTAAACTGAAAATTTATAAATGTTTGTATGAAAACTCTGTGACTCGTGACATGTTCTCCATTTCTCATAAAAACCAAATATATATAGGTAATAAAAAAGTTGTTGTTTTAAAAATTGAAATGCTTGGATGAATATCTTGTACATGCCAAACTCAAGTGGTAATTGAATTTTCTGAGATTCAAACTAAAAAAGTTGGTGGTTTTCTTCCCTGTGCCATAGAGGCTAAAAAGTGATCGCTTGTCTTTACCTTGCAAGCCCGTGATATGTGAAATCATTCTCAGAGACATTTTTGAGGGAAAGATGATATACATAAATATGGGTCTCATCATATCAGCCTGTGAAAATTTCAGTGTACTTGGCCTTGATGTTAATCAGCATGGATTTAGCATGGACTGGTCAATGAACACTTAGATCAAGTTGATACATCTTGAATCCTTGGTTTGAGTTACTTTCAGAGAAAACACGTATCTGTTTTTTTAAATTCGAATTTTAAAAATAGTTGTACTCTTTCTTGTTGAAGTGCCATATTGTGGAGTATATGTTTGTGTTCCATGTGCTTTTCATCAAGGAAGGTGGATGGCAGAACTGTTAGCTGAAAATGTTTGTTCCACAATGAAGTTGAATTATGACTACAGGAAGAGAATACAATTTGTTATACTTACATTTTCCTTACCATTATGTATGAAAATATGACGTTGTGTCTGTTCTGAAGCCAAAGCACTGTATTTGTTTTTCAGAAATGTTTCAGAACTTTATATTAGTTTGTCAGCTGAAGCGTCTTCCTTGTGACAGTACAAAAATTGACACTAATGTGGGTAGAGTACTTACCCGCACAAGCAAAGGTCCCAAGATTGAGTCTCAGTCTGACACACAGTTTTAATCTACCAGGAAGTTTCAAATCAAGCAGTGGGGTTCTAAAACTCTAGGAATTTTTTAAAAAAATTAAGAAAATACCTTGTCTTTACAGTGCATCAAAACAATGAACACCTAAGCAGATTCATCTTTTTACTGTCTAAAGAAATGTATATAATATATATAATCTACACTGACGGAAAAAATTGCGACTTCAAAAAAGTAATTAATGTTGAGGAATGTAATTTTGGGAATACATTTGTCTGTGTAACATATTGAAGTCATTAACAGTGCAAGATCACTGGTTAGTTTAAGCGTGATATAATCCATTGTAAATCTGAACTGCTGGTACATGAATAAACTGGTGTAACCACCAGAATGTTGAACACAAGCATGCAAATATGCATGCATTGTGTCATGCAGGTGCTGGATGTCAGTTTGTGGAAAGGAGTTCTGTGCCTTTTTCACATGATCTGTCAATAAAGGGATGGTTAATGCTGATGGTGGATGACATTGGAGTTGTTATCCGATGACATCCAATATGTGCTCGGTTGGAGACAGATCTCGTGATCGAGCAGGCCAAGACAACAGATCAACACACTGTACAGCATGTTAGACTACAGCAGCGGTATGTGGGTGAGCACACCCACTGGAGTAATGCTGTTCATGAATGGCAGCACAATAGGTAGAATCAACAGACTGACACACAGATTTGCATTCAGGCTGCATGGGATCAACAAGAGAGTGCCCCTGCTGGCATACAAATTGTACCTGACACCATAACTCCAGGTGTTGGTCTAGTGTGCCTAAAATGCAGACAGTTCGGTTGCAGGCCCTCAACTGCCCTCCTCCTAACCAACACACCACCATCACTGGCAGCGAGGCAGAACCAGCTTTATCATAAAACCCTGTCCTCCAGTGAGCTCTCACTTGACATCACTGAAGTCACAAATTTCAGTGAGTTGGGTTCATTGGAATGCTCTTTGTTTATGTTGCATGCCTCAGTGGTGTTGCGATTTTTTTCTGTCACTTCAATTGTTAAATAAGATATGTAATTATAAAAAGACCATGAATTTCTGTTTGTGGGTGCTGAATGATGCATGAAAAGAATCAAAGTTGAGATTCTGAGAATGGATTGAAACTGAGGAACAGAGGGTAAACAAAATTTGTGAAGAAAGCAACTAGCTAGTACTGAACGAGAAGTGATGGAATGGGACTGACAAAAGTGAATAGTGAAAGTTCGCCTTTTACTAGTCATTCCTAATTCCTTTTCTGTTCATTTAGATCCATTCCTTCAAGAGCGAACAACCTCCACAATTGTGCAGTTTCTGTACACTGAAGCAGTGTTCAAACATTGCATAGTCTGTGCTGTGTGAGACTTTGTTTCCTGTGGTTTTCTGTAATGAGTTAAGGTAATGTTGGGATGTGCTTTGACAAATACCAGTTTTGATTTTCATCCCCATCCTTTCTATGTCAGGATTTGTGCTATGTCTGCGACAACCACTACACTTTTCATTCATGGCTACAGCATAACTGTTAATTGTCATTTAGAATCTCTCACAGGAAGTCTCTCGAAAGAAAAATCAAAACATATATGTAAAATAATAGATATAACACAGTGGATAATATCTGACAGTAATGAACATAGTAAAACCAACATTTTATTGGCAGTCACTTACAGTGTTGGTTTACACAATTCTTCCTGGCCTAATACACTTCTTTCAGGAGGCCTACTTTTTTCTGAGGCTACTTCTGAAATCAATGAAGGTTTTTTGAATGTCTTGTGACTCCAAGGAAGTGCGTGTTTTTGTCAGCAAAACAGTTCATAACAAAAGATGTTGATGTTAGTACTTCAGATTTTAGATCACATCAGGAAACACTTGCACCAGGGCTGCAAAAGACAGATCGCCAATTTACATCTCAACTTACCCTCGAGATCTCAAAATTTGTCAGGAAAGAATGCTAAAATTTATCTGGAAATCGGGGAAATATCAGGGAATTTCACTTGGAGAAACTTGTGGCAACTCTGTTAAAAATGTAGGTTGGAAAATTCCAATACCATAATGTGTGGGCAATTAACTGTATAAAAATCACTAAATATGTGTTATTAAAGTTGTGTGTAATCACATTGAAATTGGAAGTGACATTTACAAATCTGCATTTCAGTGATACAAATTGAAATGATTACAGGATCCATACTTCCGAATGACTCGTGATGTTGCTCCTCGACTGGGATATAACAAACCTGCTCTTTTGCACTCAGTATTCTTTCCAGCTTTGCAAGGTGCTCAGACAAAAATGTCTGCAAGTGATAGTAATACATCAATTTTCCTCACAGACACCCCAAAAATGATCAAGAATAAGGTGAGTTCTGCATTATGTTCTTTGCCAATGGCAAAATTATTGCATAAAATTAAAATGCATGTTAGGCTTTCCTGATTGATTGTGATTTAACTGATGGGAGATTAATAACTAAAATTTGTTTGTACTTTGCTATTATGTTACATAAAAACTAAATCTTTTTGAATTTGCTACTATTATGAATTAAATTTAAACAGAGGACTCGAGTAATAGAAAAATGTCATGTTCATTAGGACATGGCTCCAGATAGAAAACACTGGAACAGTATTCTCACACTCATGAAATTAAGACTGATCTTGCCCTTGGAAGGCCATGTGAATATTTTTAACTGTTGTGACATCCATCATAGATTCAACTTGATGAAAAACTCCACAGTTAAGTACCATCAAAGTGTATTTTTAAAGGCAACCATTCCTTCCACACCTCACATTTTATTTGTATCATATTGTGAGCTATGATCTACTTGTACTTATTCACCTTCATCCCAGAACATATCTGGTCTAGGTGCATTTGGGACAATGTAAAAGTGTTTGTCTACCATGATAAGTTCTGGTGTTTTTAATCAATCCTTTACTTACCTCTGATGAGTGTGATGAGGAACTGTATGCCACCCAGTGGTGATTCCTCATTAACCTTCTGTAACTTTCTGCAATGTATTGTCAGACCCACAATATACAGTATTTCATTTCATTGCGTACTAATGAAAGTGATGATGCCATTGGGAGGGACCTGCACTAAGCAGAACTAAACCACAATTTGAGTCAATCAAATCAGTTCTTAACCATCAGACTGGTTCTTAACCATGGATGTATTCATTCTTCACTCATTGCCACAGTTTCTGAATATTTCCTCGTAATTTACTTAAAGCAACAAAAAATTTGCTGTCTATTTCTTCTCTCTCATCCTACATTTGATATTGAAGTTGCTGAAGCAGACATCACATTTGTGCTATGAAATTTGTATGTTCTCTATCCCCAAGTAGCTGTCCAGGTCCTGTACACTGCAGACCAGCAACTCCAGAGTATGAAGACTCTCTCCTCCAGAAACAAAGGCAGAAGAAGGGGTTTTATTGCACTGGTCTCTAAGGAACGTTGCAGCGTCATAGACATGATCTGACAAAAGATGCAGTTAAGGGTGGTTTTATGAACTAGTTGGTGGGGTAGTGATGGAGGACAAGCTATACATGGTGAAACACACCATTTGATCATGGCATAACTCGTATCACCCATTCTTATGAGGAGTTCTTACTGTTTTCAAGGTTGTTGCCTCATCCACACATGCAGCTAACAAATAGATCTTAAGAGGAAAATTGTAACTTTATTTTTGTCATATCTGTTCTGTTTAGCAGTGGTTGTTTGTCGTGGTGTAAATGATACAAGTATTGCACATAGATATGTCTAAAAAGAACTGAACAAATTATTTGTAACTTTTCTTATTTACACTATTCAGAAATATTACTTTTGTTATGGATATGGCAGTCCATATGTAATAGACATAAAATTCATTTTGTTTCTAAGGTGAACAAACATGCCTTTTCTGGAGGTCAGGCCACTGTTGAAGAACATCGTGAGAAAGGCGGAAACTGCGACATAGATATATCTTACCAGTATTTACGTTTCTTCCTTGATGATGATGAAAAATTAAAAAAAATAAGAGAGGTGAGTATCACTATTCTAGGGATGGAAGTGAAACATTTAAGCAATTAATAAAAAGTTGTTTACAGGAACAATATTATGAAGCCAGTATTAAGTAAGAGATAACTAAACAAAAGAAACTAGAATCTCACCATACTCATATCTGAGTTATGAATTAAGATTGATAGTTGCTTGTCCAACTGTCATTGCCAGCGTTGGAGATCTACATATTCCGCAAACCACCAATGGTGTATTGTGGAACATACTTTGTACTACTACTACTACTACTATTACTACTTCTACTACTACTACTACTACTACTACTACAACTACACATTCCCTTTGCTGTTCCACTTATAAACAGAATGAGGGAACAACAACCAACTCGTGTTTTTACCAGGAAGGAATGATAGAGGAGAGAGAGAGAAGATCCAGATGTGACTCTACTCGAATTTGGTGGACCCCATGTACTGGAAAAGATTTCAGATACTGTGTTCAACAAATAGTCACATGTGCTTGGATGTGTGTGTGTGCACTGCAGTCTGTGGGATGTCTGACCAGAGTTCTGTTCTGATCACAAGAGGGTGGTATAGTGCTAAGTCACAGGATTTGTTTTTGGGAGAACAGTGGTTAAAATCTCTACATTTGTGAGGGTTTTCTCTGATTTCTCTAAATCAATTGCGGCAAATACTGGCATTGTTCCTATGAAAAGAACCTGATTGATTTTCTTCACAAAATGGGCTTTCACTCTGTTTCTAATGACCTCCTCATAGATTGTGTATTAGAACCTAATCCTTCTCTCCTTTGCATAGAGAACTAAAGAATATTATGCATTTGTATGTGCAGTGTACTACAGAGAAGTGAAGCTGGTGTTTGGAGGGGCAAATACACTAAAGTGCACATCATTTATGACGGCGGCTGAGTTTAGGTTCGTTCTGCGCATCTGACATCACAAAACACAGTCAGCCAATGAACAGAGAATGTCGTTGCCAGAGCTCGACTGCATTGCAGAGCACGGACGAGTGTCTTCAGTTTTAGGAACGTTTAGTCATAAATTAAGTAATTGAACAAAAGCAATGTCTTGATAGCAGACTCTTTTATAGAAAGTTTGGAAAAAGCATTCTTTATACAAGTTGCTTCATACTCTATTACTTAATTAAACCAAACAAGCAATAAGCCTCCTAATTCAGGCGATAGCAAGGAAAGGTGTTTGTATCATTCTCACTAACCACTTTTTCCGCAGTAAAGAGCAGCGGTAATTGTTTATTTCCTGTTGTACTTTGACGAAACGTGAATAATTAATAGTCATACCAACAGTATTTATTGGTATTTTGTGTGATATATTAAAGTCCTGCGGGAGATACATTGAATGATGAGCTCCCTTAGCGTAATGGCTTAAAGTGTATGGCTGCTAAGCAAAAGGTTCTGAGTTCAAATCTTGTTTGGTGCTTAAAATTTTCTTTATTTAAAAACAATATCGAAGTGTCTTAATTCGTGAATTTTATTCGTTTGAATGTAATTTTTTGAAATTTCTAGTGGCAACTAAAATCGACCATATGGGAAGTATACGCTATGGACTTTAATCTCTGCAAACTCTTCAAAATTTCGTGCAATGTTTTACTGCATCTATTTTTTTCTTATAATTCTGCACAGTAACTGCGTTGAATGTTCAAACAAAATTAAGTTATTTATGGGGGGACGGTATCAGTCAAGAAGATGTGTAAAAATCAAATTTTTGGGCCAAATAGTTTTTGTGAAATCAAATGATAAAGTGTGTCAAAGCAGTTGAAACACCATGTGTCTGCACAGGCGAGCAATGCAATGATGACAAAATCGCGCACATTGCAGAATGCGGGGAGCACGTCTCTGCAGCAGCGAAAGGGTTAATGCGGCCATGGTGGCTGTACTTCATAAACTGCACGCTCCCCCCTAAATGTGAGTTTGCGAACTATACTATGGCACTGCTTCTCTTGGCGCATACAACTGGCAACGCAGCAATCTCCCGCGTCTGTGCGGGCATGTGCGAACCGCCAAGATAAAAGAATTGAACTATAGTACACCAACCCCCTTTTACCTGCTTGTGTTCTTGCCATACACTTCAGTGTTAATTGACCATAGCTCTGTTCTTGAGTGTTTCCATATTAATGTTTTGTTGTGTGAATTCTAAGGTATATTGTAGTAACATGCACTATTATTCTCATTTGTTAAATTACAAAGCTATTTCAGTTCTTATTGTGTAAATATTTTTGCATTATTATTAATGACGATGTAAATAAAACTGAAAGAAACTTCCACATGGGAAAAATATATTAAAAATAAAGATTCCAAGACTTACCAAGCGGGAAAGCGCCGGCAGACAGGCACATGAACAAAACACACAAACACACACACAAAATTACGAGCTTTCGCAACTGGCAGTTGCTTCGTCAGGAAGGAAGGAAGGAGAGGGAAAAATGAAAGGGTGTGGGTTTTAAGGGAGGGGTAAGGAGTCATTCCAATCCCGGGAGCGGAAAGACTTCCCTTAGGGAAAAAAAAAGGACAGGTGTACACTCGCACACACACACACACATATCCATCCGCACATACACAGACACAAGCAGACATATTTGTGTGTTTTGTTCATGTGCCTGTCTGCCGGCGCTTTCCCGCTTGGTAAGTCTTGGAATCTTTATTTTTAATATATTTTTGCATTATTAGCTGTACATGTTAGTTTTAACCTGGAAACAAAGGAGAAAATATGGGTTTGCACTCCCACAACTGCCACTGACAAACATGCCAGTACAGGCAGTGTACATGCAGAAGCTGTTCTGCCTTGTAGTGCTACATTTTGGAAATGTTAGAGGGAGGGGAAAGATGGCAGGAAAGGAAGCAGAAAGAGGGAACTTAGGGGAAATGAAAGAATAAGAAACATAAGTTAATGTAGTTTATTTTTGCTTAATTGCCCTAAAGAACTAAGTGCTTGTGGAAGCTCATTATGTAACTTGTAATTTGAAACAGTGACAAGGCTTTCAATAAAAAATTTCTCAGCTGTCTTCCTTCAGAAAGTAGTTTTTTTGCAAATTTTCGCCATAGCTTACACACATAATTCAGTCTTCCACAGTAACATCATTAATAGCTTCGTAAAGTAAATTCTGCAAATCTTTAATTTCGAATAGGCAAGTTCTGAACATGTTTTTTTTATTATTATTTCACTAGCTCCCATATATTTTCTGTTGGGTTGTATTGCCAGTGGTAAGGGGGAAGCCACAAAATTTCTTGGCCTATTTCTACTGCTATATTATCAAGTTTAAAGTGGTTGTAAAGGTGCTTGTGGCATCCAATATCTCTTTTTTTCCATTTAGCCGTTTATGTTGTAGCCATTGCTCAGTATTTTCTTTATTTGAGTGTGAATTAGGAATTATATTTTGTGATGCAACAGGCATTATCTTCATTTATTGATCACAGCACCATTATGTGTTATCCTGCACATATACTCTGTACAGTTTGGTGCACAATCCCCAGATACATTGACTATTGCAGTCTGCGGTACCATTAAGGTTTTCTTTCTTCTGTCTTTAAGATTACAAATTAATTTGTACACCCTGTATATGACTCCCTCAGTGTGACTCTTAACTGTGTCACCTTAGCTCATAAACAAGGAAAGCCATAATATACTATGAAAATCACAGCTCTCTTCATAAAAGAGTGTTTCCTTATGGCAAGTGTGTAAATGAGTAATTGGTAGCAACAAAGTTACACAGTCATGCCAGCAGTTGTGTGAATGAATCGCAGTATTGCCACAGGACCCCTGTCAGTAATAGATGTTTCTCTAGAGGTCTTGCTTCTTACTGTACTACCTACCTGGCATCCCTGGCACTGTAGCAACAGTGCACTCTTAGACTCATGGATAAAGCTGGACAGTGCCAAAGGCTTCCAATGGAGGATACAGATGGAGGGAATTCCCGGGCTGGGAGAAGTAACGTTCCCTTCCCACCAATAGTTTTGCTGCTCCCTAGTATAGACTGGTTACTGTCTTCTGTATTGGTACAGTAATTAATTACTTTAAACCCAGCTGTTCAAGGTGTGTTTATTATTGATCGTTACATTATTCTTCTAGTGTCAGTGATATGTGGCAAGTTCAAGATTTTTCACATTTCACTGGCAGAGACTTCCGTGTACTGGATGTTGTAACTGAACAAGCAAGTTCCTCAATCTCAACTGCAGGCTGAAAACATTTAATATTGTCCCAGTTAAGTAAAGCTGTTGTTTTGGTCACTCCCTATTGTAGATGAGTACTCTTCAACTGAAAAGTGAGATAAATATCTGTTGAGAACATGTGGTCGAAAAACAATCATTAGACGTGAAGTTCTCAATTGAACATCAGGATGCTATCACATTGTACTAGGGATGCCAATTAAGCTTGGAAATTTAAATTGTGAGCAGGTTTTCAGTATATTATGTTCCACAGGTTCCCCAGTGTTTGATTTTATTAGTACATATGTGGGAAAAGTAATGAAACTGATCTGTAAAATTTTTATTTGTTTCAGACAATAGTTATGTTCCCAAGTAATTTCCTTTATCAGTTATACACTAGTGGAGTCATCGTTCCCTGCCTTGGTAGCTGTGCTGAAAAGCTTCAATTGGTAGATTGTTTAACATGTTGGTCACATTCTTTTGAATATTGTCCTGAGTCCCAAAATGACGTCCTTTTATGGCATTTTTCAATTTTGGGAACAGAAAAGTCACAAGGACTCAGACCAGGTGAATAGGGGGTCTTTGGAACAGCAGGAAAGCCTTTTGAAGTCAAAAATTCTGCAATGGAAGCAGCGGTGTAACAGTAGCTCGGTACGGGCTTTTGTTAAAGTTTCGAGAACATAGCTTCACCGAAGAATCAAGCAGTATATTGCTCCCTCCTATGTATTTCTCGCGAAGAGACCATGAGGATAAAATCAGAGAGATTAGAGCCCACACAGAAGCATACCGACAATCCTTCTTTCCACGAACAATACGAGACTGGAATAGAAGGGAGAACTGATAGAGGTACTCAGGGTACCCTCTGCCACACACCGTCAGGTGGCGTGCGGAGTATGGATGTAGATGTAGATGTTTCAGTCTCATTACTTTTCTTACACACCTTCTATATTGGTCATTAAGGAAACTGTGTAGTATCTCTGCAGCGTGAGACCACAGATCAAAAATGTCAGGCGCCAAACTTCAAAGTACTGCCAGTAAGAGAACAGCCTTCACCAGACCCCATAGCTTTCCCTAAATATCCATTTGTAGTCTATGCTAGGGCCAGCATTGTTCAAGGAACTCTAGTGGTGCCACCAAACAACTAGTGCCCTCGAGCAATGGATTTTCAGCTTTAGATTTCACTGATACAACCATCTTGGGGAAACCCTCCGCTGCAGCCCACTGTGGCACCCATTCCATAGGCAGCTGTGTTCTAAATAAGTCAAGCATACAAAAAACAAAACCAGTCTTCGATTGGCATACATCCTGCAATGACATTCTCAATGTCTGGTGAGATGCACCAATTCTGCTAACTGTTCATAAGGCTCGATCCAGGCAATATATTCAAATCATTCAAGCCAACTGGGGTAAAAGTTGAAGCCTTATGTTGTGACAAATTGTCCAAAATAATATTGCTGCTGGCTCTCCCTCCAAACTTTGAGCCACCTTTCCCCCCACCCCCACCCCCCCCACCCCCAATCCACTAACCACACCCTCCCCCCCTCCCATCGCCTACTCTCCTCACCCTGGTCCAGCTGCACTGCTGAAGAGTATTGTGTATGCTCTACAGCTTTGAGAAGGTTTTCTCCTAAAGCTAACAAAGCTCTCCATTTCATTTATATGCCTTTTGATGACTCAGTGCCTCTACTATGTGGTGTCTTGTTACCTTTATTCCCTTAAACATGTTAAAAGCCACATTCCAGTGAACTGTATAAGATAAAGTTAACAGAGCAATTTCATATAGGAAATTGTGAAATGTGGTTTCAGGTTATTGATAGACATACATGAACCAGGTATGAATTTGTACAGATATTTCTAATTCATAATTAGTTTTGCTGGTTTAGGTTGATTAAGTTATTGTGGAACTGGTCACATTGAGTGATGGAAAGAACTGAGTGACTGAAAAGTTAGCCATCAGAAATGGCTCAGAAGGATAATGTGGCTATCCACACAATCTATCTGAATAAGTGTAGCTTCATAAGTGTTACTCAGAAATGATACATTCATGATTTCCTTGAAGCTAAATATACATGTTCGAACTGAGAGCTGTGTGTTAATGTCAAGTTAACAATAATTGCAAAATACAATACCAAAATAATTTATGCATAATCTGTGTTAAATTTGTTGTATTTTTATGTTTGTTAGCAGTTCTTTGTATTGATTTTAGGATTATACAAGTGGAGCCATGTTGACTGGCGAACTGAAGAAGGAACTGATAGATGTGCTTCAGACTCTTGTAGCAGAACATCAGGCACGCAGAGCACAGATTACAGATGAAGTTGTTCATCGGTTCATGGCGTTACATCCTCTTGTTACTAAAAGTGCTACATGATACTTGCCTGATTCATGTTGAAAGTTATATTTATTTTATATTTATGTTGTTCATTGCATCAGTACTTCTTTTAAATTTCCCTGTGATATTTAGTTTACAAGTTTTAGACAGAAAGTGGGTACGTGTGATGTATGATATATGTTATTTTGTGTGCAATTTTTTTTATCATTTACAATTGTCTGTAAGATATAAACTTAACCAAAAAGTTGTGCTTGTTTTGTGCATATTCAGTACAGTTGTTACCTACCTGCATTTACAATATTGATGTCTTTCAGTTATCGCAGTTCTAAAGCTTGGAAGCGTGAGAGCCATACTAAGTATAATGTAGTGTGAGATGAATACTGTAACCCATTTTGCACTGTTGACCAGCTTTACTATATCCAGTAATGGAATGCTGTTTCACATTTATGATAAAGCTATACAAACACATTACTGATGATCGTGACACTGCATACCTTTGTAATAATTGTGATAAATAGGTGAAAAAGGTTATGTTAAACTTTCTCCTTTGGAGAAATAGCAAAGAAAAGATAATTATGCAGTCAGTTTTTGCTCTTTATTGTCCTTACTTATTGGAGATATTTCCTTACATCTTGGAAATTAATGTTTGTTTGTGGTTTCTGCAGATTCATTGCCAATTTTTTTTTTCCTTTTGGGGCCTCCAATACCACAACCTGAGTTTTCTAGAAGCAAAAACCAAAAAATAGAGGGAGTAACCATTATTCACCTACTAAAGGACATACTGAGCAGAGACAAATGTGTTGTGTGTTAGTTTGAAACAAGAACTTTGCAAAAAAAGTTAAGCATTACATGCTGCTGCTCAACTACAATTTTTGAGAAGTGTGATGTATCCTCATGTATATATTAAAACTTATATTTTGTTGAATAGTCATGTAATCTGCAAATAGTCTATACCCATAACAATACTTGAAAGCAACAAGGATTATTTGACTGCAAGTTGAAAGGATGTTATGGTAGACCCACTGGGCAGTACAAAAATTTCACTTTCCACATCATTTGCTTTGTTTTCCAAAATGTTTTGATATGTGTACAGATGATGATGCTGCAGTTTAAATCATGGTATAGCAAGTGCATAAAATTAATTATCTTTGTTGATTGTGCACAGAAAGAAGCATTACTGATGCTAGAGATTGCTACCATAAAATATTAAATAAGAAAGTTTGTCATTCAGATACATGACTATTTACCAACATTATGACTATTCCAAGATCTCTTAAACTCTCCTTGTTTTTATTTATTTTGTTGTAAGTGATTAAGGATATTGGAGACTTAAGAACATGTTTGCTATTTCAGTTTGGTGATGCTCCATAGCAGCCTGTATCAGGCTTATGAAAAGTATTTGTTGAAACAAGTGTTATTGAGATGAAATAAGTCACAAAATTGTGGTCTGTGGAATACATGATTCCTGGTTAATGTAAACTTTTGTCAATACTGCCCGCATCTCTAATTTGCAAGTTGCAGAAGCTTTTGAATTTTATACGAAAACACATTTTAAAATTAAATGTAATTTGAAAGTAAATGCTTATTATTTCTTTACTCTAATTAAATGTACTTTCCATCTCTGGACTTACGGACACCTGATCTGCTCTCAGTCTACATCACTAGATGTAAAATCTGTTGGAGAACTGGTGAAGTTACTATCATTGTTCATATTTTTATGTATTATCTGCTGTCATATGTACCTTTTCTAGAAGTCTCTTGCATTGTGATAAGTTTCACTTGTCACTTGGTAACTTACAGGTTGACACAGACCAAATGTTAACAGATTAGACCTCAGAGTTACAACACAAACTAGTTAAAACTTTTAAGTATAGCAAGAACATTACACAAAAACATTCAAAAGCCCATGACTTCATATTTCACTGAAATGGTGCAAACATGTAAAATTTTCATTGCAGCCATTCACAGACTAACTTGGTTGCTGCCACACACACACACACACACACACACACACACACACACACACACACACACACACACAATTGATTCACGTTGTGTCCTTTCATTACTGTCATGAACTGTTGTCGCTAATGAAGAAGCATCCCAATTTAGGTATGTGCACTGGCGTGGAATAATATCTCCAATGGAGTCAATCATTCACCAGTGAAACAGGATAAACTGTAGCAGCCTGTCTTGAAACTTCGGTAGAATAATTTAGGAAATAGTCTAGAAGTAGATAAAATGTCTGTGCCTGATAGTCTAGAAGTAGATAAAATGTCTGTGCCTAATTTTTTTCTTGACAAATCAAAAACTAGGCACATTGTGATCATTTAAGCCGCTCTGTTTTATAAAGTGCTTTAAATTTGGATCACTGTCTTTGGACGGTAATTAATCTAATACCCGTGGAAAATGTCTGAAAAATGCAAGACTAATGCCAATTTGACTTTTAGAGAATGGTAGTTTTTATGTTATTTTCCCATAGCATTCAAGGTAATTTCAGAATTACACCACTCGTAGCTGAAAAACTCAGCAACTTCAAAATTAAAGTGGGAGAAAACATGAACAGGTTTGTCAACATTATGGTCAGAATCCAACAAAATGTAAAACACACAACTTTAAAACGTTGCTCTATTGATTTGTATACTTAACCCAGTTAGTTATAACAAAATATTTTTCAGACATAGCCTAATGGATCAGGCTTGATTTTTGTCAGGAAGACCAGTGTAGCCTGACCTTGTGGGTTGAGGTGATGGATTTGTTGATTGGCAGCAACACTGAAAGGCCTGGTTAGTATGTAGTGGCATCAGGAGGCAACAGTTCGTCTAACCACATCATGTGTAAAAAGCCTCATGGAGCTTCCTATGTTTCCCACTAGATCATTTTATATTTATTGTAAACAGTAACTGTCCTATCACACTTCCTTGTGGTACTCCTGAAATTACCTTCAGACTTGTCAGTTTTGTTGCCTTAAGTGTGACATGCTGAGTTTTGTCTGTAAGGAAGTCTAGAATCCAGTCATGAATCTGGTCCAATTTTTGGTAAATGTGTGTTTTTTTTTCATTGAACAGCAGTGCAGGACTGTATCAGATTTCTTCATGAAGTCAAGGAACACAGCGTGATTTAAGTAGCAATGCCTACAGAAGCTGTGGACTTCACAGAGGAACAGAATGAGGTGAGTTCCACAATCTCTGTTTGTAGAATCCGTGTTGATTTTTATATAGGAGAGTTTCATTCTCCAAATACATTGTAATACTTGAGTGTAAAACATGTTCCATAATTCTATAGCATTGACGTCAGCACTATAGGCCTATAATTATATACATTTGTCGTAAGATCCTTCTTGGAAATGGAAATGACCTACGTTTTTTCCAGAGCTAAGTACCCTTTGTTGCTCAAGTCATCTACAATAAACTGCTGCTAGAAGGGGAGCGAGTTATCTCACGTAATCTGTTGCGGATCTAATGGGCATCTCATCTGGTCCAGATGCCTTCCACTACTAAGCAGTTGTAGTTGCTTGTATATTTTGTGATCACTTATTTCGGTATCTGTCATTTTGAGTCTTTGATAGCAGGGGTTATATTATGCTATTATGTGGTGGAACAGTGTTGGGAGACCAAATTCAGTATTTTGGCCTTGTCTCTTATCTTCCATTTTGGTGCCCATATGGTCACTGAGTGACTGAATATATGATTTTGATCCACTTACTGATTTTACATAAGACCAAAACTTCTTAGAGTTTTTGTCAGATCAGTTGGCAAATTTTTACTTTCAAAGTTGACACTCCTCATTGCTCCCTTTACACTTATTTATACTTCGTTCAGCTTTCTTCTAAATTTTGACTTATCTTGATTCTGTGATGAATTTGTTTTTGCTTACATAGCAGACATGATCATTAAACCATGGTGAGTCTTTCCCATCCATTAAAACCTTTCTCAGCAAATACTTGTCGACGACATATTGAACAGTGTTTTTGATTTCATCCATTTATGCTCCACATCTTTGTCCTCAGCATTGAATATTTGATATTGACTATTCAGACACTTGGAAATTTGTATCTTGTCACTCTTGCCAAGCAAAAATATTTTCCAACATTTCTTAACAGTTATAACACCATAATCATTAATGCTGCCACAGCCTTATGATCTCTGATGCCCCCTCTATATTAACTGATTCAAAGTTTCAGGTTTGTCTGCTGCTAGGAGGTCTAAGATGTTACTGTCATGAGTTGATTATTTACCTTCTAAAAGTAATTTTCAGACAAAACCTTCAGAATAACATCACCTTAATGCCTGTCTTGGGCACCATTTGTGATTGCATGACTCCAATTCTATAGCTGGGAGATTGTAGTCTCCCCTATTATAGTAGCATCAACAGGAAACTTATTTCTTAAATTCTGGAATAAAATGCTCTACCACTGCAACTCTCGACACCAGATGTCTATAAAAGCACCTGATTACCATTTCTGACCCATCTTTGATGCTTAGATTCACCCAGAGTAATTCACAAACAGAATCCAACATAATGTCAATAGATATTATTGATTTTTTTTTTTTTAAATGCTATTACAACTGGCATCTAACTATCAATATGGAATGTATTTCATGGTGTATTTGCTATTTACTTCCAGTTTCAACCAAGTTCCTTTTCCTAATACTATCTCGGCATCATTACCTCTAATAAATGACACTAATTCTGGGATGTTATCACAGATGCTCCTGAATTTTTGTACATGTGGGGATGGGGGAAAAGGAGGAGAGGATGTCCCTGTACCCTAAGAAAACCCCATGTACGATTCACACATACTTTGCTACTCCAATAACCACTTGCTGTGGGTAGTGCACACCAGGCCATTTTTAGGGGGTCCCTACAGTTTTCTCCATGATAGCAAAGGACAAGAATTTCACATCTGACATGGCTGCAAAATTGTCAGAGCCTCTGATTTAGACCTATCACTCTGCTCCAAACCAGATGACCACCGAGTGTTGTAGTGCTACAAATGGCCTAGCCTGCACACCATGTTCGATCCTAGCTGCTTTCACTAAGTTAGCAACAACTGAAGGAATCCAGGATGGCATCAGAAACCAAATGGTGGGCATAACTCATGCCAATATCAGTTACAATTTGTAGCTGGTTGCACCCAGTGCATTTGCTATACATCAGAAGAGCCACCTCAATGTCACACAGGTCCTCCTAGCAAATTGGCATTCTTTCCCAACCTGTTTGCTGTTTCCCTGAGTAGCTCCCAGTGACTAGCATACCTGCCCTTTGCACTTGTCCAGACTTGGTAGGAAAGTCATCCACTGGCCCAACAGGAGAGGTATCCTGTACTAGCTCAGGTGTATTATCAGTATTGGGTAGCATCTTATACCTGTTAAAGTGAAAGGATCCATCCTGGTGGCCAGTTCCCACTTAACACTTTGCCCAGAGATATGCGGACCCACCACTGCCCACCATCCACTCTTGAGTGGAGACAGGTAAGTCATATGTTGCTTATTGAACACACCGTGATAATAAGGCTATCATGGTATTCCAATGGCACCAAAGGTGCCTCGGGTTTTATCACTGGTGCCCCAGTGTCACTGCAGCTTTGAGCAGCAACCTGATGCCTGACGAATGTGGCCAATGCAGCTTGCAGCTATTTCCAGACAGTTACTAACTCTCCTTCTGTCCATCATGACAAGCACATTCTCTTCACATATCAGACTGTAAAGAACTGTATAAATGTAAAAAAATACAATTAAAGCAGTCAGGGCATACTGAGAAAGAACAGACTGTATTAAGCAAGACAGAAAATTACCTGACTGGCAATACTGAAGAAGGGATGCACACAAAATACAAATGAGGCAAATAACCAAACATTAAAATCTGCTCTCAAATGTTCTAAATTTACACTAAGGTCTCAAAATATGCAATCTCTTAAAACAAAAATAAATTACACTACTGAAAACAGACTGATCAGCCGTTGCTTCTCACTGAAAAGTTATCTCTCATACATTCCAATGCATGATAAAAATTTGCAAGCTCTTAGGAAATGTAAATAAACACTAGTGAATCCAGACAAACACACAGATAATTTTCACATTTTTACAGAAGCTCGTGGGAATAACTCTAAAGTAACTAAACATTTTAAACAAAACAAAATACTGCTGATACTGGTCCTTGCTACCTCGTGAGTGGCTGGACTTATATGCTCATGCAACAAATGATAGTGTAATGACTGTACTCTGAGGAAATATTAAAATCTAGGAGTTGGTGCGTGGAAGAGGTCAGCATTGTAGATGTGTTGAACACCAAGGAATATGCACATACAGCTTAGGTTGTTCTCCAAAAGAAATAGTAGTTTGGCAGACTCAGAAAGTGTAGATAAGAAGCATGCTGGAGTTTGCTGAATGTGTTAGATTTGAACTATTTAATGGATAGTCAATTATACTGAGAATCTTCAACTTTTTTAATGAAAGTTTGTCGAAATTAAATGTAGTTTTATGAGATGCAAATTAATCATTAACAAGTGACAGTTAAACTATGGACAGATTCACCAACCAGACATTGTTACTAAGAAAATATATTGATGAATCAAATTATCTTTACAGTGACCATTAAATTTCATCTAAATGCAAAAATTAAAAGTACATACTGTATATAAATGGTGTGAATGTGATGATTTATAATCTTGCAATAACTGTTATGAGAGATTGAAATTCATAGAGGAACTGTTGTTATTGTGTCTTGACCTAAAAAACAAGAAATATTGAAAACAAATTTTTTATCAAACTTATTTCAGTACGCAAGTTTTGATAATGATATTGAAGGTAAGCAACAGTATGAACATGTGGGAACAGCATCACATTTACTTAGTGCTGAAAATGAACTGTGGTAAGTCTCCCTACTCCAAATTTAGTCCAAGCTGTCTTTAGTGCAAACGCTTTGGTTAAAAACTGAAGTAAAACATACATAATAAATTTTACGTCAAACAGGAGGGAACACAAGCTACCTGGCTGACAGGTGTCACCAATTCCCACAAGGGCACTGCCTCCCCCTGAAAACTGTAATCACTACTGTAAATATCTTTCATCCATCACCATTTAGATTTGTAATCTGAAAAACACAACTGTATGATACACTAAGGGCATTCTATGCTGTAAGTCATGGGCCCAAATGTATCAGTCAGAAATTTCCACCTGGTTTGAAAAGGTATTCTGTCCTGCAGTTGCCACATTCTTAAATTCAGCAAGGTGACAACAACATTGTTACTGTAGAAATAGAATTGCAAATTGTGCAACCCAGTATGGCTGCACAACAATGTACCACATTGATAATATGGGGGCTATCTTGGTTTCATTCATGTTACATGGTTGGTTGTACCAAACAATTTGTTAGTAGTTTTATGTGGTTACCACATACACCTAGATAAAGTTTGAGTTTAGATTATTCTTTACACCAACCACCTAAAACGTGTATCTTTAAACACATTGATACTTTAGTCTGATTACATTACTCAATCTTAAGAAATAGAAACCCTGGAAATATTACATAAAATCCATTAAAATCAAGGGTCTGAGAGTAACACACACATCCATGAACATCTTCCACCAAAAGCAGAAAACATTTTACAAAAGTATACTTCTGAATATCTTGAATTTTATAAATTATCAACGTAAAATAGTATTCTTCAAAATTATGAAGTGAGAATCTGGTAGAAAACGTACAGTATATGCTACGATTGCCTCTACACATATGTGGCACATTTTCAGGCACTCCAGGTGGGTGCAAAAAGGTTTTTCTCATTTCCTTGACACTTTAATGATGCATTTGGTGGATAAACCAAGTGACTTAGATGGCCCAACAGATAACGCTACAAAGAAATGAGACCAGGGGAATGTGCATGTCTTGAAAGTAGTACTTCCCTTACGTATCCATCTGTTGTCAAAGATACAATCCAATGCATCTCAAACAATGTAACTGAAATGTGTGGGAGCTACATCATTTAATAAACCATTTGCTTCCTCTGATTTTCAGGGTGCCACCCTGTACCAAGTAAGGAAGACTGTTATGAAAAGTCTTTGCAGCCATAACCAGTAACATGTGCTGGGAAAAGGCAGTAACCTATCATTTCAGTACACATATCAATCTTAAATAGTGCTTGTGTATAGCTTAAAACATCCAAATGATACAAACAGTGGACTGGCAGTATGAGCAAACAAAAGGTGAGCTGTACACTTTGAAGATGAGGTACATACCTGTATGACCTGTTCATGAAGTACAGAATACACCATGTGATAATGTAAGATGTATCACATGCTGCGGTGATGTGTCTTGTGCTTATAACTGGATCTTCCAACAAAATATGAACTCTATTTTTCTCATCAGGCATACGAACAAGCTGTCTTAAGTGCAAAAGCTTTGGTAAAAAACTGAAGTAAAACATACATTATAAATTTTACATCAAACAGGAGGGAACACAAGCTACCTGGCTGACAGGTATTATGGAAATGGAAGAGGATGTAGATGAAGACGAAATGGGAGATAAGATACTGCGTGAAGAGTTTGACAGAGCACTGAAAGACCTGAGTCGAAACAAGGCTCCCGGAGTAGACAACATTCCATTAGAACTAATGACGGCCTTGGGAGAGCCAGTCACGACAAAACTCTAGCAGCTGGTAAGCAAGATGTATGAGACAGGCGAAATATCCTCAGACTGCACGAAGAATATAATAATTCCAATCCCAAAGAAAGCAGGTGCTGACAGATGTGAAAATTACCGAACTATCAGTTTAATAAGTCACGACTTCAAAATACTAAGGCGAATTCTTTACAGATGAATGGAAAAACTGGTAGATGCGGACCTCGGGGAGGATCAGTTTGGATTCCGTAGAAATGTTGGAACACGTGAGGCAATACTGACCTTACGACTTATCTTAGAAGAAAGATTAAGAAAAGGCAAACCTACGTTTCTAGCATTTGTAGACTTACAGAAAGCTTTTGTCAATGTTGACTGGAATACTCTCTCTCAAATTCTGAAAGTGGCAGTGGTAAAATACAGGGAGCGAAAGGCTATTTACAATTTGTACAGAAACCAGATGGCAGTTATTAGAGTCGAGGGACATGAAAGGGAAGCAGTGGTTGGGAAAGGAGTGAGACAGGGTTGTAGCCTCTCCCCAATGTTATTCAATCTGTATATAGAGCAAGCAGTAAAGGAAACAAAAGAAAAATTTGGAGTAGGTATTAAAATTCATGGAGAAGAAGTAAAAACTTTGAGGTTTGCCGATGACATTGTAATTCTATCAGAGACCGCAAAGGACTTGGAAGAGCAGTTGAACGGAATGGACAGTATCTTGAAAGGAGGATATAAGATGAACATCAACAAAAGCAAAACGAGGATAATGGAATGTAGTCAAATTAAATCGGGTGATGCTGAGGGAATTAGATTAGGATATAAAATGTAGACTGGCAATGGCAAGGAAAGCGTTTCTGAAGAAAAGAAATTTGTTAACATCGAATATAGATTTATGTATCAGGAAGTCGTTTCTGAAAGTATTTGTATGGAGTGTAGCCATGTATGGAAGTGAAACATGGACGATAACTAGTTTGGACAAGAAGAGAATAGAAGCTTTCGAAATGTGGTGCTACAGAAGAATACTGAAGATAAGGTGGATAGATCACGTAACTAATGAGGAGGTATTGAACAGGATTGGGGAGAGGAGAACTTTGTGGCACAACTTCATTAGAAGACGGGATCGGTTGGTAGGACATGTTTTGAAGCATCAAGGGATCACCAATTTAGTATTGGAGGGCAGCGTGGAGGGTAAAAATCGTAGAGGGAGACCAAGAGATGAATACACTAAGCAGATTCAGAAGGATGTAGGTTGCAGTAGGTACTGGGAGATGAAGAAGCTTGCACAGGATAGAGTAGCATGGAGAGCTGCATCAAACCAGTCTCAGGACTGGAGACAACAACATACGAACAAACCTTGGGCTACTTTGATTCCAGTGTATAGAGTCAGGGAATCTGTATTAACAATGTGGTAAGAAAGAGCAGTAAAGATTACATTAGTCATATAGTTTCTGTCTGGAAATTGATATAGGTTATAGATACAACTGTGCAGCCTTGCAGCCCTTACCATTCATGTGGCACTACATCCAAAGTAGTTATGTGACTTTCATATTTTTGCTCTATTTTTATTAAGGTGCATTATTTTCTTCTTTTTCACTTGGGAATGATGGGCAGTACTAGTAGTGCAAATAAAATATTTTAATTGTGTAATGAAGTCAGTTTTTACATCTAAAAAGAAACTGATTTTAAGTATTTGTTATAAACTTCAGCTGGTGCACTTCACCTTGAATGCATTGATCTTAAACTTTCATTACAATTCAAAAATAAATGATATTTTTGTGTTTGTATGTATATCAAAATTCTTCTTGCTTGTTGAGTCTGGATGTTCCCTCCTAAGTATTTCTGAAACAGCCTGTAAATGGCGTCTGAGTTGGGAAAACTATTTTTTGGTGTTTATTTCTTGCTTCTCCTCATTTCAGTAATGTTACTCAATGCCACTTTATGAGTTTTTATTTCCAGTGATGTTTATCAGAATTAGCACAGTCATTCTGACATTTTTCTAATTTTTTTATTTTTAGCATCAATCTAAGAGTCAGAATAAGCAAGAAAGGATAGAAAGCTGCTCAGCACATAGAGGAGGTGTTGAGAAGCAGGCACAATGAAGAAAACTGCCAAAATATTAAGCTTTTGGATCATTTCCTTCTTCTGAAATAGAAAAGAAGTACTTTGTCCTCACGTTTAATATTTTAGCAGTCTTTTTTTATTGTGATTGTCTGAAATTCAGCACCACCTCTATGTGGTGAGTAGCAGTCTATTCTATTCTTTCCAATATTGTTGTTGTTCCATTCAAGACTTTCCATTGTTTGATCTAAAAATAATGATACAAATATTCTCTGTGAATGGTGTATAGTTTTGCTTTTGTGGATAATTTAGTTGGATACTTGCTGTATTTAACAATGCTAGTACGTAATATATGATCATATAATTAAAAAAGTGAACACAATAATTGTCAGTATTACAACATTTTATTTTAGTGTACCTGTTTGCTAATGACATGTACACCTTTTAGGTATCGTGCTAATCTACCTGCAAAAACTGTATGACTATCAAATCTCTCAGATATGTGCATCTCATGTAAAATTAAGAATAGAATAGAAGTGTATTCTCCTGTAGTATATAATTTCCATCCATTTACTTGTATAGGAGACTTGGCAAAACACAAAAACTGGTCTACAGTTTTCCTTGTAATACCAGTAATATAATACATGGTACTGAATAATTACTTAATTAAGCAATTAAGTAACAAATGTTTAAAAATTAAGTCCTAAGTCCCAAGTTCGAGTCTCGGTCTGGCACACAGTTTTAATCTGCCAGGAAGTTTCATATCAGCACACTCTCCACTGTAGAGTGAAAATTTCATTCTAGAAACATCCCCCAAGCTGTGGCTGAGCCATGTCTTCGCAATAACCTTTCTTCCAGGAGTGCTAGTTCTGCAAGGTTCGCAGGAGAGCTTCTGCAAAGTTTGGAAGGTAGGAGACGAGGTACTGGCAGAAGTAAAGCTGTGAGGACGGGTCGTGAGTCGTGCTCAGGTAGCTCATTTGGTAGAGCACTTGCCCGTGAAAGGCAAAGGTCCCAAGTTCGAGTCTCGGTCTGGCACACAGTGTTAATCTGCCAGGAAGTTTTGTATCAGCGCACATTCTGCTGTAGAGTGAAAATTTCATTCTAGGAACAGTCCTAAGTACTTGCTCTCTCCTCCTCAAGTTTTCAAGTTGTCATTTATGAATTATTCTACTGAATAATAACATTTCTGCACTAGTTTTCATACAAGGATTTTTTCAGTGTTTATGCTGAGCAATCCTCTTCCTTTCACTTTGTTATAAATGTTCATACCCATATAATGTGGAGTCTGAGCATAAAGTTTTAAACGGTGGGTGGGCAGCATAAAATTATTTTGGTTTCTGGTGTTGTAATCATGTTGAAAATGATTTAAGGTATGACACATCAAACACACTGCCTCAATTACATAAAAAAATGATAATTTTAGAATTCTCCTACCCCATCCCTCTCACATTTGGATGAATTTATGTTGATACCCATGCTTTGATGCAAACTGTTGACTTTCTGGCTCTGAGTGCTTCACTTTTTTCCATTCATGCAGCTTATTTACATTCTTCAACATTCTTCTTGCCCTTGACCACAAATCTAGTGGCTTTATCTGCGTGCAAGGGTGAATGTTCTTCCAGGCTGGTGAACTGGATCATGATCAGACTTACTGAAATCTAGAGCCAACCTAGTTGGGTGACTGGCTGGATCTTTTTGCTCAAGTTGTGATTTTGGTCTTGGCATGTTTGGTGGTAACCCAAAATCACAGTCCATACAGATGTAGCATTTCCTTTTTTGATGTTACATAATTTTGCTTGGTTTTGTTAAGCTTTTGTGGAATTTAGCTACCAGATGCTATTGTCTTCTTATTTCATGATTTCAGGCATACCCTAAGATGTAATTCCTGGCATCACTAGATAGAAAAACAGGACAGAACAAGGACTGACATCAGAAGGTTCTTTAAATGTTAGGACTTCTTCACTCTCTGTAGTACAATGACACTTTTCTTTTCTTTAGCAAGTGAACCAGAGTCTTTGCAATCCCTGCAAAGTCGGACACAAACCACTGGTAATTACTTTCCAAGTCTAGGAAAGACTGCAATTCTTTTGTCAAATACAGTGTTGGAGGTTCACATATAGTAGTTGGGTATTTGGCTAGGTTTTGTGCTGATTGATGATATGTCCCAAACCTCAAGTTCCTTCAAGCATGAAAGGAAGAAACAAACATTGGAGTTTTGCATCCTTTTGACAACATAGTCATTAGAGAAGGAACACAAGCTTGGATTATGAAAGGGTGGGGAAGGAAGTCAGCGATTCTCTTTCAGAGAATTTTGCTGGGCAATTTAGGGAAATTGCGAAAATCTAAATCTGGATGGATAGGGATTTGAACCATCATCCTCCCAAATGCAAATCCAATGTCCTAACCACTGTATCACCTCACTCGGACCCTTCAAGAAGAGAGTGGCCCTTTCACAACCTCAGTATGAGGCATGGGGCTCTTAACCATTGACTGCATAGCTGTATATGTTCTTAAATATATTTAGAGAAAGCGAAAGTTAATTAAATACACCATGCACTGTACCAGCTTTAGAAAGCATAAAACTCTGTCTAGCAGCTGTTGGAACACTGCTGGTTCATTTTTTAGCCCAGTGCTCATCCTAAGGTACTGAAGTGTCCTGAGAAGGCTGTTAAGTGCAAATATGTGGAAATCCTCTGGTGGTATAGTAAGTTGCTGATAACAACTTCATGAACCCCTGGTAAAATTCAGATGTGCCCCAGACTTTTTAAAATCTCTTTTTATTTGATAGTGGGTAAACATTAGATACAGTGCATCAGTAGACATGTCTGTTATCACAATGGAACATCCAGGTCTTAGCTGGCTCCACATTTTATATAGGTGAAAATGTCATAGGTGAAGTCCACTGACAAGTACTGTACTCTGTAAAATCATCATGTAGCTGTTATGTAATGCTTTGTTTCACTACATGTTTAACATGATAAAGTTCCAAATAAACATGCCACTCGCTTACGCTTGGAATTAAGTGTTGCAGGACTGAACAGTTTGGAATACCTATTCATACCTTTTCTCTGTCGTCCTGTTGCAAGTGTGATGACTTGTCTTTCAGTGTAGTGGCATTAGTATGTTTTTCCAACTAAGGGTGTCAAGAGTCTACCTCTCTCTATGCTTCATCTTTCACTGCTTCTTCTAAGCTGACCACTACAGTACCAGATGATAGCTTTAGCTCTTCTATGGTAGAGTCATTAAGTACCACAGAACTGTAGTCTCTACTTCTCTGTGACGCAATCCATCATACAAAACAGTGCACGATTACCATCTTCATTACCTGCCAAGAGCCCTACAACACATAATATGTTGTTTAACATTCCAGTTCCAACATCTATAAAATGCATCCCCCTTATTTCTTGGAGATCAGAATGGCGTGAGTTGAATGTACAGGAACATCTATGCATTTATTGGGCTTCTCATGAGGCTGGGAAGTGGCTCAAGGCATTTCTCTAAGAAAAGAGCCTTTTCCCTGAAATTGTAAAGTAACACTGAAGCCTCATGTGAAGCTTCTTGCAAGTACTCTTTGCCAAAACAAAGAGTGTTATCAGTGCATTTTTCCCGCTGCTTTAGATCTACAGTTGTACTCAACATAATAAGAAGTATAGGATGACAATGCAGACTGTGCCTTGGGGATAAAACTAAAATTCATGATGAGAGAAAATAGATTGTGGAATCCACAAGGACCAGTGCTGGATTTGGTCCTGTTCTTAAACTATGTATACGAATGGTGTTCCGATAAATTTAAAGTATAATTCAAATACTGGTGATGACAAAAGGATACTAATCTACTGTCCAAACTCAGCTTTGCCAAGCACAAATGATAGCTGATAAGGCCTACTGATGCTTCTCTACAAACGGTTTAAAATCTTGATCACCCACATTTACAGATTCTTCATAAAGCTTCCAGTTCATAGACAGTTTTGCTAATTATGCTCCTATTGCAAACTTGCAACCATTACATGAAGGGATAATTTCATATTGAGATACAGAGTCCTAAAGTTAAATGAGCACTGAAAAATCTGCAGTTGAGTTACCAGAAATATTAAAGCAAGTGGCTTCTTGCTAGAGATGAACCTTTCTTTCTGTTTGTTT
This sequence comes from Schistocerca gregaria, assembly GCF_023897955.1. NCBI lineage: Eukaryota > Metazoa > Arthropoda > Insecta > Orthoptera > Acrididae > Schistocerca > Schistocerca gregaria. The sequence continues at coordinate 655,733,288 of NC_064920.1, forward strand.
GGCTCATTAATTTCAAAAGCATTATAGACAGAAAAGTTGAGGTAATGGACTTGTACCGCTATTGAAATAAACCCCTCCCATGTTGATTGCAGCAGACAATTAAGCATCTGGAGGAATAAAAAAAATTTGTGATGGGCATATAGTCACATCAGAGCAAACTATATCTACACGTATATCTACACTCTGCAAACCACAGTGAGGTACTTGGCAGAGGGTACATTCCATTGCACCAGTTATCAGGATTTCTTCCTGTTCTTTTCATGTATGGAACATGGGAAGAATGTTTGAATGCCTCTGTGCATGCAGTAATTATATTAATCTTATCCTCATGACACTTGTGTGAGCAGTAGGTGTGTGTGTGTGTGGGGGGGGGGGGGGGGGGGTGCTGTAGTATATCCCTAGAGTAATCATTTAAAGCTGATTCTTGAAACTTCATTAATAGATATTTTTTAATGATTCTCATCTTATACCAACAACTCATGTTGATTTAATGTTTTAATCAGATCTCCAGAATACAGCCGAAGTGAGGTGTTTGGATGATTAGCATCATCATGGGACTTTTCTGCAGTACACCATTCTTACTGCCCTTTTCACAATTGTTTAACTGAACTTCCTTCTTAAGACACTGATAACTCTCCTACAAAACTAGCCCTCCCAGTCACTTCTAACTATCTGTAAACGAAAACTATACCTAAAAAGCGCACCAATGTTTATTTTTCTGGCCACACTCAAAAAGACTTCCCATTTTCTCCTAGTTCATGGAAAATGGCCTAACCGGCCGTTGTGACTGAGTGGTTCTAACCGCTACAGTCGCAGGTTGGAATCCTGCCTTGGGCATGGATGTGTGTGATGTCCCTAGGTTAGTTAGGTTTAAGTAGTTCTAAGTTCTAGGGGGACTGGTGACCTCAGCTGTTAAGTCCCATAGTGCTCAGAGCCATTTGAACCATTTTGAACCTCAGATGTTAAGTCTCATTGTGCTCAGAGCCATTTGAACCATTTGATTTGAAAACGGCCTCTAAAAACTTGTGTAAACAACCATGTGAAAATGATGAGAGCTAAACCCTACACCTTGTAATAGGAAAGGTCCATTCTTATGTTTATGGGAGGTAACCCTCTGGGGATCGTACCCCAAGAACGGGCCGTACCTATCCCAGTCACGGCACGGCACAGCGCAGTCCTTCGCGCGCAGCTGTGGAAGCGTTATCTCATGCAAAGATAAGAAACGGCAGCGCGCAAGGACACCGCCCACGCTGATGTCGCCCCATCAGCCGGCGACAGACACAGAAATCTTGTTAAAAGTTACTTACGTAGTGAACATAACTCGTTTTTATGAGCTTTCTGAACACACATGCGGCTCCACAGAATTTCCTAGCAGATAAAAGTGAATCTACTGTACCTCTGTAACGAAAGTGTCGGCTTCTTCAAAACTTTAGATGTAGATGTCGATGTCGATATATGTAAATATAGAAGCTAACCTAGCGTCTTCCTTATCCCGGTAAAATGTAATTCTTATCGATTATTTGCTGACGGTGGTATTTCATACATACTAATCGTTAACAAAACATCTGAACGAAACATCTGTTCCTCCTTCAGTCAGCCACGCAGCTGTAATCCGTCGCGCATTACATCCATACAGTTCGTGAAATATTTCCAGAGGAATTTCACTTCTTTCGCCGTACTATAGACCTCTAAAATCTATTGCAGGTATTCGATATTGTCTAAAGCGGGTGATTAGGTTTGGCAGAGTAGGCGGTCGTGAAATCACTCCAGATCAGAGCCCGATGTGGGCACTGGCCGAGAATGTCCAGCAGCAACGTATAGGATGTGCTGGTGGAGGTGACGACTGTCACAACGCGATTGATAGAAGGACTTTTGAGAAGACGAAGTCCATCGATAAAACTGCTTCCACAAATACAGTCAATTTCAGGGTATTTTGCCTCTGATTCTGTTGCTTGTCAACAGGACGTTTTTGGGGAGAGCGTGAGTTTTCAGGGAAGAGTTGTGCAATTTTCACGGTATTTTCGTCCAGCTGGACAGCATGACATAAATAGCAGGAGATAAGTAAGTCATCAAGCATAACATACGCGCGTAATTTCATTTAGAGATCGTGAGAGAACTCTTTCAGAACATGTTAAAACCTTTTAATAAACTGAACGAGCGTAAAAATAGAGAAACGAGGACGCTTAGAGGTAGACTTTATTCCGTCTTCTGAACATAATAGGAAGAGCTCTCTGAAATTGTATGCCACGCTGTGACTTCCTAAAGTTTAGGGTAACGCTGAAAAACGTCTCTTATTGTCATATATATTGTCTGTCAGTGATACATGCCTACTTGAATATCGTTTTCGTTATAAATTTGTGAGCTTCTCCAGTTTTGGTGTGCGCTGTGCATGTTAAATTAATTTCTCACAATCGATCTTTTTTCATGTAAAGTCGAGGTATTGTTCAGCACAGAAACCTGAACGTCGAGCGTAGGTAATGAAGTGCTCAGCGTTTAAGCACAGTCTAATATATACAGTCGCGACACTCACTGCTTGAAAGTTGTTACCATTTGACAGTTCAAGTGACGCTAGCGCCCCTGTTGTTGTTGTCGTCGTCTTCAGTCCTGAGACTGGTTTGATGCAGCTCTCCATGCTAGTCTATCCTGTGCAAGCTTCTTCATCTCCCAGTACCTACTGCAACCTACATCCTTCTGAATCTGCTTAGTGTATTCATCTCTTGGTCTCCCTCTACGATTTTTACCCTCCACGCTGCCCTCAAATGCTAAATTTGTGATCCCTTTATGCCTCAAAACATGTCCTACCAACCGGTCCCTTCTTTTTGTCAAGTTGTGCCACAAACTCCTCTTCTCCCCAATTCTATTCAATACCTCCTCATTAGTTTTGTGATCTACCCATCTAATCTTCAGCATTCTTTTGTAGCACCACATTTCGAAAGCTTCTATTCTCTTCTTGTCCAAACTAGTTATCGTCCATGTTTCACTTCCATACATGGCTACACTCCATACAAATACTTTCAGAAACGACTTCCTGATACATAAATCTATATTCGATGTTAACAAATTTCTCTTCTTCAGAAACGCTTTCCTGGCCATTGCCAGTCTACATTTTATATCCTCTCTACTTCGACCAACATCAGTTATTTTCCTCCCCAAATAGCAAAACTCCTTTAATACTTTAAGTGTATCATTTCCTAATCTAATTCCCTCAGCATCACCCGATTTAATTTGACTACATTCCATTATCCTCGTTTTGCTTTTGTTGATGTTCATCTTATATCCTCCTTTCAAGATACTGTCCATTCCGTTCAACTGCTCTTCCAAGTCCTTTGCGGTCTCTGATAGAATTACAATGTCATCGGCGAACCTCAAAGTTTTTACTTCTTCTCCATGAATTTTAATACCTACACCAAATTTTTCTTTTGTTTCCTTTACTGCTTGCTCAATATACAGATTGAATAACATCTGTCTCACTCCTTTCCCAACCACTGCTTCCCTTTCATGTCCCTCGACTCTAATAACTGCCATCTGGTTTCTGTACAAATTGTAAATAGCCTTTCGCTCCCTGTATTTTACCCCTGCCACTTTCAGAATTTGAAAGAGAGTATTCCAGTCAATATTGTCAAAAGCTTTCTGTAAGTCTACAAATGCTAGAAACGTAGGTTTGCCTTTTCTTAATCTTTCTTCTAAGATAAGTCGTAAGGTCAGTATTGCCTCACGTGTTCCAACATTTCTACGGAATCCAAACTGATCCTCCCCGAGGTCCGCATCTACCAGTTTTTCCATTCGTCTGTAAAGAATTCGCCTTAGTATTTTGAAGTCGTGACTTATTAAACTGATAGTTCGGTAATTTTCACATCTGTCAGCACCTGCTTTCTTTGGGATTGGAATTATTATATTCTTCTTGCAGTCTGAGGATATTTCGCCTGTCTCATACATCTTGCTTACCAGCTGCTAGAGTTTTGTCGTGACTGGCTCTCCCAAGGCCGTCATTAGTTCTAATGGAATGTTGTCTACTCCGGGGGCCTTGTTTCGACTCAGGTCTTTCAGTGCTCTGTCAAACTCTTCACGCAGTATCTTATCTCCCATTTTGTCTTCATCTACATCCTCTTCCATTTCCATAATATTGTCCTCAAGTACATCGCCCTTCTATAAACCTTGTATATACTCCTTCCACCTTTCTGCCTTCCCTTCTTTGCTTAGAACTGGGTTGCCATCTGAGCTCTTGATATTCATACACGTGGATCTCTTCTCCCCAAAGGTCTCTTTAATTTTCCTGTAGGCAGTATCTATCTTACCCCTAGTGAGATAAGCTTCTACATCCTTACATTTGTCCTCTAGCCATCTCTGCTTAGCCATTTTGCACTTCCTGTCGATATCATTTTTGAGACGTTTGTATTACTTTTTGTCTGCTTCATTTACTGCATTTTTATATTTTCTCCTTTCATCAATTAAATTCAATATTTCTTCTGTTACCCAAGGATTTCTAGCAGCCCTCGTCTTTTTACCTACTTTATCCTCTGCTGCCTTCACTACTTCACCCCTCAAAGCTACCCATTCTGCTTCTACTGTGTTTCTTTCCCCCATTCCTGTCAATTGTTCCCTTATGCTCTCCTTGAAACTCCGTACAACCTCTGGTTCTTTCAGCTTATCCAGATCCCATGTCCTTAAATTCCCACCTTTTTGCAGTTTCTTCAGTTTTAACCTACAGGTCAAAACCAATAGATTGTGGTCAGAGTCCACATCTGCCCCTGGAAATGTCCTACAATTTAAAACCTGATTCCTAAATCTCTGTCTTACCATTATATAATCTATCTGATACCTTTTAGTATCTCCAGGATTCTTCCATGTATAGAACCTTCTTTTATGATTCTTGAACCAAGTGTTGGCTATGATTAAGTTATGCTCTGTGCAAAATTCTACCAGACGGCTTCCTCTTTCATTTCTTAGCCCCAATCCATAATCACCTACTATGTTTCCTTCTCTCCATTTTCCTACTGACGAATTCCAGTCACCCATGCCTATTAAATTTTCGTCTCCCTTCACTACCTGAATAATTTCTTTTATCTCATCATACATTTCATCAATTTCTTCATCATCTGCAGAGCTAGTTGGCATATAAACTTGTACTACTGTAGTAGGCATGGGCTTTGTGTCTATCTTAGCCACAATAATGCGTTCACTATGCTGTTTGTAGTAGCTTACTCGCACTCCTATTTTTTTATTCATTATTAAACCTACTCCTCCTTTACCCCTATTTGATTTTGTATTTATAACCCTGTATTCACCTGACCAAAAGTCTTGTTCCTCCTGCCACCGAACTTCACTAATTCCCACTATATCTAACTTTAACCTATCCATTTCCCTTTTTAAATTTTCTAACCTACCTGCCCGATTAAGGGATCTGACATTCCATGCTCCGATCCGTAGAACGCCAGTTTTCTTTCTCCTGATAACGACGTCCTCCTGAGTAGTCCCCGCCCGGAGATCCGAATGGGGGACTATTTTACCTCCGGAATATTTTACCCAAGAGGACGCCATCATCATTTAATCATACAGTAAAGCTGCATGTCCTCGGGAAAAATTACGGCCGTAGTTTCCCCTTGCTTTCAGCCGTTCGCAGTACCAGCACAGCAAGGCCGTTTGGGTTAATGTTGCAAGGCCAGATCAGTCAATCATCCAGGCTGTTGCCCCTGCAACTACTGAAAAGGCTGCTGCCCCTCTTCAGGAACCACATGTTTGTCTGGCCTCTCAACAGATACCCCTTCGTTGTGGTTGCACCTACGGTACGGCCATCTGTATCGCTGAGGCAGGCAAGCCTCCCCACCAACGGCATGGTCCATGGTTCATGGGGGGGGGGGGGGGGGGGGGCGCTAGCGTCCCTAGCGGCCAGAAAGCTCGCCTTCCTCTGATGGCAGATGAGACGTAAAAATAATGTTTGTTTTTTAATTCTTTTTGTACGTAATTTACAAAATGGTAAGTATATTGTTGCTTGACAAGTGTTAGGAGAACAGCGAGAGACATAAATGATCGTGAAATATAAATAAACAGAGCACGAACTATTGAATGAAGTGACAAAAGCTGCAACATATTCTTGAAGAAATAATTAAGTAGCAGCATACAACCGCACTTATTCCACTGAAAGTAAGAGAATACACGCTGTGTACCCAACATATCAAGTATATAGATGCTCTTCCTTGTGTAAAAATGAAGCGACACATCACTTTTCATTACGTTCTGCTTTGCAGGAAGCCTTCTTCCAAAAATAAAATTTCCATCTTATTCTTTGTTGTATCAGATTATTTCGATAAAAAGCATGACTGTTTTAAAACTTTATTATATCCCATTGATATATTTAACGAAAATAAATTAAAAGAATGAGTCAGTCCTAACACTTTAGCAACCCAAATGAGCCAGCTTGATCACTTTTTTTATTTCTTCTCTTGCTTCTACAGACTAAGTCTTGATTCCTGCATTTAATAATTTAAAAGACACTTGTAATGAAGTTCCTTAAGGATACAGGCCCTTTAACACAATGTGCAGTAAATATGTCAGAAATATCATTTACGTTTTGGCAAAAATCTGCAGTAGCAGTATCAGATGATGATATGGTGCCACAAGTAAAAAATATCTCAATGCCTGCTGCTGCTGTATGACTCAACACACGAACTGTAGTGCTTACCTTCATTTTTGAAAATGCTGGCAGTTGGACAGCTCTTTTAGTGGGCTTGGAGGCCAACTTGTACTTCCTTTCGCAATCACTTGAGTACAACTGACAAACGTCCTTCCATGAAGCAGTGCCAACCCATCCTTCATCTGTTCTGTGAATAATGTTATACCTGAATAAATTATTTCGTATGCTTTTTATCAAGTGTGGGGTGTCATAAAAAAGTAGATCTTACTCTCTTCGTGTACTAAGCATGGGGTAACTGTTGTGATACCCACTCTGTGCCTTCACTCCACAAAATTCGAGCCTTGGTCAGTGATGTTTTTACAACCAAACCAATCTCTGTGAGTTTTTTGACAACTTCAAAAACTATGCGCGTCAGATGGGTGGCTCCTACTGGTCCTTTAGAGAAATAATATACTAATGGCTGTTTAAAATTTGAGAATATGCCGTTAATCATTATAACTAATGCAGTATTGGCAACCACAGACGTACGTATGAAACCCATGTCTTGAAATCCAATAACATGATCCCTAGAGCTGTCATATACCAAATTTTCCATTAGTGACATCTCATCCATAGACAAATTAACAATATAATCAGGTTTTGGTAACTGCTGCACTTTCTGCTTTAAAAGATGAAATATATTATTTATCCCACAATTTAATTGTATATCTTCCACATACCTTTGTAAGGTACGTACTGATGAAAGGCTAAAACAGTGTGATAAAAAGCTGTATGTCTGAGTACTATACAACAAATTAAGTGCAAATAATTTAGTTTCATATTTCCATCTCGCACCACGTTTTCCATTCAATGGTATACTGATTTGGCTTATCAATAAATTGAGAGCATCTCTTTTCAAGTACTTCGAACCAATACTTTTTAAACTGAGCTTGTCCTTTTGTACTTGTGTCCTGTGACGTTGCGGTTGCAGTTTATTCTTACGATGGGCACTTTCCTTGTCACGTAGTAATTTTGTACAAAGTCTAATGATTTACACGTTTATACATTTCACACGGTTTTCCAAAACGCGAATAATTTCACGTAATCTAAGCATTTCATCTCCAAAAGATGTCTGTGTTGCAGATTCCGTTGTTAGTGATTTTATATGTCTCTCGTGTGGGAACATTTGTGGTAGCTGCCTCTTCTGGGTCAGGAAACAGTTTTATTGTTTTATCAGTAACACTTCCACGTTTGTATGGCAATTTTCTCTTCATCGTCACCAGTTGTGGCTTATTCTTCACGCCAAATAACGTAGGACCTGCATTCCATACCAATGTCTTCTTTTCCGCGCTCATGAAATGGTTTGACTCGAAATGTAATGCACAAGATTTCACGTTATGGTGCAAAGAAAGGACATCTTTTTGCAACAGGTCCTGTCTTCTGCTATTAATTAACCATTTATTGCTCCTAAAGAAGAAAAACAAATTCAGTAATTCAATACAGTTTAGAAAAAATCGTAAATTAAGAGAGCTCTAATGTGACGTTTCATATCTCTCAGGGTCCTTAGGAAACCTTCTTCCTATTATTACTGCAACTGATTGCGCTACATACGCTGCCTTTCGTAAAAACCATGTTAAAAATGAATATAAACGATACTGTTTACATTTACTGAATACCGTATTCAGCAGCGTAGCTTCTCCACCGCTTGGGGCGCTGTTGTCGCAGTGTATAACAAAAATCAGCGAGAGTGTCGCGACTGTATATATTAGACTGTGGTTTAAGCATACTTGAACACAAGCATGGCGTGAGCTTGTATGAAGCTACTCTCGCTCGATAAAACACAGTTGTGGAAGACGACCTTGTGTCTATGAGATTTTTGGCAAGTCTCAGATGGCATGTGCAACAGAGAGTGAATGTATGGTCTTGGTAGTTATAAATTCCATATTTCAATCCAGGAAGTCAAAACTTTAATAATGAGGATCTGTGAAATTCTTTAAACTCATTTCAGCTAGTTTCGTTATACCATAACTACTTACTTTCGGTGAGTATCTGAAAGCATTCGAATCATTCGTCGGGGAAATAAAAGTATTTGGACTTTTTGAACGAGCTACACCGCAGAAAGCAATGTACACTAAAGAAAACTAACCCTTGCCTCCAATTTACAATGATGAAAAGTACCCTACTCGTGTAATCTGAAAAAAAAAACATAGATGAGGTTCGAAACATACTACCTCCAAATAGATTTACGCGAATTTCATTAAGTTTCCTTTGAAAGGGACTTAAGAACCTTTTTTTCCCAGTCCCAGCTGTTGATTCATCTATAATTACTTCCTCGTGAACGGGACGTTAAATTCTTATTTTATTCCTTCTTCGTAGTCGGGCTGGCAAATATAAATGTGCGTTGATCCCAGTATGAAGTTCAATAGAGTAGGCGTTATGGTAACCGCCTACTCATTATTTGGACTAGATACAATAGTTTGAATCCCTCCAAAAAAACGATTGCTTCTCGCAAAATTAAAAGAAAACACCGAATAGATAACGTATTCTCGGTTATTTTGAGTGTGAAATCAGAACAAGACATGCCATTTCAAAGACTGGGTCTACCTTGTTCGTCAGTGGCAAGTAATATTAAACGCCGGAAAAGCACTGGACTCTTCTTTTATGTGCAGTGGTTAATCTATGACAGACCCAATGTACGAAGGAAATGTACTTACGGTGTAGTGATAAATATAGCGTAACTTTGCCTGTGCAGCTGAAGGTTACGTCGCCACCCCCAAGCATGGCTAAGAGCTGAACAATAGCTATAAATAGATACACGTAGCTTTTGATCTTGGTATAAGCAACCTTTAAGTAACATTCGACTCAGTGTGTCAGTTAAAACAGAAACACTAGCTGTAAATCTGTAATCTATTTGTATATATTGTACAAGCAATTGTACTGAAACTGTAAATATTTGGGTTAAATAAGTGGAAAAGAATATTTTTTCCCTGTACTCGAGATTTAGGACCAATCATCACCTCAATGCTTCTTGTATCAGCGATACGTACTCTGTATGTTTTATTGTACTTCCATGTACTTGGGTGCGCTGGAGACATTTCAAGAACTAAAATCTGTTTCCGTAATGTATTACCAACTAAGATACAAAGTGAAATTGCACAATGATTGCGGATACGTCCTCGGAAGGAGTAGAACTCACATCTCCGTCCACCCGGCAAGATAAGGGCAACTGTACGTTTTCATTGCTTTCCAGAACCACGTAAGGCGACACTTGCAACGTCGGTACTGTCGACGACTTCTTCTTTCCTCTTATATATCTGGTAACATTTCGCCGTTAAAGACTAGAGCGGTAACATAAAAGTTCATCTTTCCTTCCTACATTTTCCGGTAAGACAGCTTCAGTCCACTGTATGCCTACCCCGATTCACATTGTCCTCGGTTTCTCTGAAACGCAGCGGACGAATGCCTATGAAACTCAGTTGAAACCACCGTGGCGCTGAGGAAAGATGGCAGCGTTTGAGGTAAATCATCAGTCCTGGGCTCCAGTCGACTGGAGATGAGTTGTGCAGCCGTCGGGCGCTGGTGTTCAGAGGTTCCGCGGTGGCGTGTCGCGGCCGGTGTGGGTGGGTGCGTCCATCCTATTAGTGTCGGCTCGGCAGCCCCGCAGCGGCGGCTGCGCTAATCGCGTTACTGCCCGCCCAACACCTTACGCGCCGGCCCCACAGTCTTGTTCGTCTTCTTCGTGCTTATCTCCGCAACAAAAGTTCTCAACCAAACCGCCAACAGCAAAAAAGAGTCCTCATATTTATTTGGTGGAAATCCCTGCATCGAGAAGTAGACGTCGGTGTCAAAAATGGGACTTAACATCTGAGGTCATCCGTCCCCTACAACTTAGAACTACTTAAACCTAAGGACATCACACAACACCCAGTCATCACAAAAGAAACGCGCCTTTAATTGCTCTGGAAACTATGATGAGGAGAAGCAGGAAAGTTACTTACTAAATGGTGATCACCCAATTTGGGCAAGATAAAAGGTATGGTGTATGAAAAGTCAGATTTGCTTTGGCGAAATCTGGGTGTTTGCAGAAGGCACGAGGGTATGCAAAAGTTTTAGAACGCGAGTATTACACGTCTGTCGCCATAAACAAAGAATTAGTAGTTTAAGCCGGGACCATGTCCTTGAGGTAAAACTGTCCTCAACTTGAAAGTTCCTTTGAACACGGCAGTGCTTTAACAGTCATAGTCATGTCAGCGGTAGTATGACCTCACCTTTCCCCTACCCTTGGACTGACATACCTATTGAGCTATAGAGCGACCTACACTCTAGCATCGTCTCAAAAAGAGGCATTTTCCCACTTAAAAGTCATTGCTAGACTTGAAATTTGTGACAAGTGCCAATTAACACTAGGACCAACAAGCCACGGTGAGTAACTAAATGGGCCAAGATTCAGAAAGAAGTACGGTAAGGCTGAATATTGTCACCTTGTTTATTCAATCTGTACGCAGAACCCGTTATGAGGAAAGGCAGGTTAGATAAAGAGGAAACCAGAATTAAAATAGCCAGAATAAATGTAACCTTAGGTATGCTGAAGATATCATACTGATAGAAGAAAGTGAAGATCCTCTTAATAAAGGTGAAAGAAGAAGCAACAGAATTACGGAAGCTACACCTATCGCTTCTTGGCATATAGGAGGAGAAACAATTGAGGTAGTTTCTGTGTTCATTTATCTCTTCTCCCAGATTTCTGCTGATGGTGACTGCAGTAATGAAATCTAGGGATGCTTGTTACTTTGCAGAAAGGAGAAGTCCAGCCTTGAGAATGTTTCAAGTAGTAGAGACATAACTTTATCGACAAAGATCTATATACTAAGGTCAGTGGTCTTTTCATTTGTGATGGACAAATGTGAGAGCTGGATGATAAGAATGGCTGAACGCCGTAGAATAGACAGCTTTGAGCTTTGGTGTTGGAGGAAAAGTGGTGTTCCATGAAACGTTAAGAGAACGAGTAGGTCAGTATTAAAGCAAATAAAACGAGATTGCTCCCTGGAGGATCTGATACTGAAACAAGAACTAACCTACTTTTGGCACAGAATGCCTGGTCAGATACCTGATAACAGATAAAGCAGTATGTGTTCTTGTGTTGTCATGCAGTAAGAACCAGTCCTGAGAACGCCACAAATCAGGGCGGCGACGTCGAACTGCTTGTCGTAAAGAGTTTGGTTCACTGTTTCACCTGGAGGAACATACCCATCGTGAACTAATCCTTTACTGTCAAAGAATGCGATCAAAGTTGTTTTTGTTATCGAAGGTTGCCGTTTGAGTTTTTTCGAGGCTGGTGATCCAGGCTTCCGCCATCCAGCACTTTGACGCTTCGTGTGGGGGTCATACCAGTAGCACCAACTTTCATCCGCACCAATTACCTTTGATAGAAATATGGGGTCACGAGTGGCTCTATGCAGTAATTCAGCACGAATTCTTTGTCTTTCCACTTTCTGTTCAGCTGTTAGTGTGTGAGGGATGAGTTTTCCATTAAGTTTCCTTTTCCCTAAATCTTCGCATAAAATCTCATGACACACACCACCATCCAAATTAAGTTCTTCTCATATCGCACACACAGCTATATGACGATCTTCTTGCAATAACTGCCTTACATGCTCCACGTTTGCATTTGTTTGTGCTGTAGACGGGCGACCAGATCTGGGCTCGTCTTGTACTGAATCTCCGCCTTCGCGAAACCTTTTGTGCCACTCGAAAACAAGACTTCTTGAAAGCGCCTCACCTGCGTATGCTTGCTTAATCATTCTCCACATTTCACTAACGGTTTCCCCTAACTTAACGCAGACCCTTAT